>NW_004567114.1:48153386-48174692 GCF_000260355.1 Condylura cristata
AGACAGAAGGTAGAGTGATTGGTAATTTCCAAGTTGAAAGGAGAGCAGAAGTTGCTAAATGCTGAAGAATTTACTTTGGTGTAAAGATTTTTTGTTGTTTTTTTTTTTGCCATGTAGATCACCCTCAGGGCTGGGGATCGAACTCCCACTGAAGTGGCTACAGCCAGCTTGCAGTGCTGTGTCCTAACCCATTGCGCCACCAGGGAGGCCCCACCATCACCAAGTCACCTGTGTGTCATCACCATAATCCCGTGCACTTCCCTCCCCACCCACCCCCCCGTTTTTTATCCATTCCCCACTCCACCCCCACAAAATGTCTCTGGTATATGGCTGTTCATTATTATTTTCTTGCCTGGTCCATTATACTCCTGAACAGGTGTATTTTTATATTTCTGTCTAATTCTAATTTCTCAAGTCTGTAGATTTTGCTGACTCTCACTTAACAGTGTTCTCTACTAATACCTTGCAGGTTTTGTTTATTAACTATTCCTCACAACCTGATTTATGGAAATTTAGGTTTTACAAACTTGATTCAAGTCTTTGCTTGTAGTTGTATATTCTCAGGATAGATTATTTCCCTTTTCTACCCAGCACTAAGGTCCAGATGAGCAGATTTCCTTGCTCTCTTTCTTTCTGTGTACCCTTTTCCACCTGACACTTAAAGATGTAGCCTTTGGCATCCTAGTTTTAGAGAAAATTTACCACATTGGGTCCAGGGCCTTACGTTTCATATCTTGTCTCTCACCCTGCCCAACAAACAGGAACTCAGTATCTACCAGTGTCTGTCAGGTCTCTTACTTTTTTCCTTCAACTCTTTTTTTAAATCTTTGCCCTTGCAGCTGTACTATGAATTTATTAAAGATAATTTATAAAGTGCTTACACATAGGAGGAAACAATATAATTCAAGAATAAGAGTGATAATAGCTTTTACTCAGTGACTGGCAGTGTACATGTCTTGTACATGTTTCTTTTTTTTTAATCTTCCCAATAACCTTCATATTTACTGTTGAGGAACTTGAGGCATAAGAGGCTAAATAACCTATCCAGCCCTACATATAAAAACAAGTGCTCACCTCAGAGTTAATGTCCCAGTCCACATTCTCTTACTACTTCTGACCAAGAGGTCTTATTTGAGGACAAAAGTAGGAAATGTGGCAATGATAGGGCCAACTACATACATAGCCTTATATACCTCTCATAATTTTGACATGGTAAAAACCCTTCATAATAGAGGCAGTCAATATTTAAGATTAATTGAATATGGAGATCACATGGCAATATATGATAAACTGCTAGATTAATAGCATCTAGTTAAATGACTCAATAAATTTTTAACTCAGAAGACAAAGGGATGTCATTTCTGTTGATGACAGAAAGTTTCCATTATTCCTATTTAATTTTTAGTGCTGAAAGTTCTTTTGGGGGGGATATTAACTTTTTTTTATTTACTTCATTTTAAGACTTCTTAGAGGTAGAAGACTATATAGTTAGCATCCATATAAAATTGATATTTCTTAAACATTTAATATATAGTTTACATATATAAAAATCACCCATTCTCAGATGTATCATCCTGTGGTTTTTAGTATATTCAAAGTTATATAGTCATCCACCACTACCTAATTTCAAAACATTTTCATCAGCACCAAAAAATCTTCATATATGATTGATATTTAAGTTAGAAAGCAATCTGCCTTTCATCTGAAAATGAGGAAGTAACATTCTTGTTCAAATGAATAGTAACTGACATAATTTAGCCAGTGCTTTAAATTAGATTGGGATTTGATAAAAGATTAGTTTAAGAACACATTGCCTAAATTATATTTTTCTCTTAACTATTACAGTTCTTAAGTATTTGATTTGTGACTCTAAGTCCTAAACAAGGTGTGACTTGACAAGTATTTTCTTAAATATGAGATTTTTAGTTTTATTACCAAAATTCTTTTTGTTAGGAGTTAGGAAAACTGTACAATCTAATAAATTTAAACAAGAAAATAATTATAGGCTGTGTCTAAGGTTTGTCTAGAAACTTTAATCACTTTCCCTTTTCATTTAAGATGCCAGTGACAGTGGGCGGTCTTACAAAACAGTACTGGATCGTTGGAGAGAATCTCTCCTTTCTTCTGCTAGTCTATCCCAAGTTTTTCTTCATCTCTCCACCTTGGATCGTAGTGTCATATGGTCTAAATCTATACTGAATGCTCGTTGCAAGATATGTCGGAAGAAGGGTGATGCTGAAAACATGGTACTGTGTGATGGCTGTGATCGGGGTCATCATACCTACTGTGTTCGACCAAAGCTCAAGGTAGTTTTTTTCTTCTACTTCTCAGATTAGAATTGAGATTTTGAGTGATATATTATTAATGATCATTTATGTGATTTGTCAGACTGTGCCTGAAGGAGATTGGTTTTGTCCAGAGTGTAGGCCAAAGCAACGTTCTAGAAGACTCTCCTCTAGACAGAGACCATCCTTGGAAAGTGATGAAGAAATGGAAGACAGCTTGGAAGATGAAGATAATGAAGTTGATGATGATGATGAAGAGAATCAGAGTGAGGAAGAAGAGTATGAGATAGAGCAAGATGAAGATGACTCTCAAGAAGATGAAGAAATTAGGTAAGTCCTAGGATACAATACCTTTTTTTTTTTCTTTAAAGATTTACTTATTTATGCATATAGTACTGGACACTGGGCCAGAGTGCAGGGGCGGTGAAAGGATTCACCAGAGACAATGGGGAACAGAACAGGCTGACTGACAAAGTACACTGTTGAGGGGAGCAGCGGGCGGGTCAGGAGAGGTCTGCTTCGCCATGTGGGTCACTGACCAGACCAGGGATCAAACTCGTGCTGATCTGGCTGCAGCTAGCTTCACAGTGCTGCTCTTTAGTCAGTTGTGCCACCAGGGAGGACCCCTAGCATACAATAAATTAGAGTTCATGAATCTTACATAGGTAATCTTGACTATTCAAATATAAATAGAATAGTTGGGATGCATAATTTATTCCTTATTTATTTATTTGTATATAATTTACACTGCCTTCATTTTGAACATTCTCCCTCCCCTGCCAAATGTCTCTGATTTATAGTTGTCTGGTTATTTTTGTTTAGTTGTGTTGTGTTGTTTCTTTTTGAATTGCTACTTTTTTTTTTTTTAATTAATATGTGATATAGTACTGCATCACATTTCTGCAGTTTACAAGTAGAACTGATCTTGGGGATAATGACTTGACATCGACAGTGCAGTCAGTGCCATGAGAGTTCAGGTTACTTAGGGTCACCTGGCAGTTGACAGTTAAGACTGCACTTGGGGTGGGATCTGGGGTTTGATTTTGACTGATTCCCTAGTTTCATTCATGCCAAATGGCACTTCTCAGAAAGGCTTTCCCTAACCACCTACTAGGAGCATTTCTGTCTGGTTATCTCACACCATTCTCATCACAGCTCCTAGATGGGTTATACTTTGATACTCTTATATATAAAAAAAAAAAATGTGTTACGTGTACCTAGCAAGAGAGAATGTGCGTGTGTAATGACCTGAAGTTACCTTTGCTTTATGTGTTAATACACATTTGAAACTATTCCCAGGGAAATGTAATACCTGTGGGAGCTTAGCTATATCACAAGATCAAATATGAATTAAAGTTTGGACAGGTGGGCCCTCCCTGGTGCCATAATGAGTTAAAGCACAGCACAGCGAAGGTGGCCATGGCCACCTCAGTACAAGTTCAATCCCTGCCCTGGAGGAGACCTACATGGTGCAGCATACTTCTCCAGTCTTGTCCGCTGCTCCCCTCAGCAGTATATTTCATTCATCTGCCTGTTCTGCTCCCCACTCTGTCTCTGGTGAACCCTCTCACTGCCCCTGTACCTCTGGTCTGTACACCAGTTCTACTTATATAAAGAAATAAATCTTTCAAAAAAAAAAAAGTTTGGGGCCCTCCCTGGTGGTGCAGCAGGTAAATGCAGCACTAAGAAGCTAAAGCCACTTCAGCATGAGTTTTATCCCTGCCCTGGAGGTGACCCACATGGTGCGGCAGACCTCTCCTGACCCGCCCTCTGCTCCCCTCAGCAGTGTACTTCGTCGATCTGCTCGTTCTGCTCCCCACTCTGTCTCTGGTGAATCCTCTTACCACCCCTGTACCTCTGACTTGCACCCCATTTCTATATGCATAAATAAATAAATCTTTAAAAAAAAAGTTATAACCAATTATTGGTGATCTTGGCAATGTCCAGAAAGAAAGATGTCAGGAAGCACATTGTGATTTAATACTCTTATCACCACCCAGAAATAACATCTATTCTACCATATTCTGCAACTTAGCAAGCTATGCCACTTAAGCCTAATGAATTAGTTTGGAGACAGCCTCACCTTATTTGTCCCTTAGAATCCTCTCCTTTTTACATTTGAACCCCATTCATGTGGAATCAGGAAAATGATTGTGAAGACAGGACAACATAAAACTGGCAAAGTCCAAAAAGGCCATAGTCAGAAGAGGGATAATAGAGCCACCACATATGTTTTAAACAACTTGGTTTTCAAAGACTCCAGCTGACAGGAATCATATTCCCTATAACTTATAAAAGCAGTATTGTGTTAAGCATAAAGATCATAAAGAGTGTGGAAAATGCTTGGAAATATTTTAGGTAAATTGGAAGGCTAGGTATATAGGGAGATGGAGAGAAAAGCTAATGTTACAGTTTCATCCTTTTCTACAATTTAAAGACAATTAAAAGGCTGAATCTAATTTGTATTTTACAGAAAGAACCAAAAAGTAGCAGAGAGATGGTTGGTATTCAGGAGTCACAAGTTTAAGGTCTCTTTCAGTCGCAACCATTTGTGAAAACTACAGGTTACTTCAATATAAATAGTAATAGAAAGTGATAGTCTCCTATAGCAAAAAGAGACAGGTGATTTACATTTTAAGATTAGTTCCAACTCTTAAATTTTTCAACATTGGTTCAGTACATTTATTGACTATCCTGAGGCTGTGATTTTATTGCAATTTAGGATTTGATTTTCATGATGATGTCCTTGAGTTACCAAGAAAATATAACAGAAAAGTCATTTATACAGTACTTATTAGCTAACTAAAACAAGAGGAATAAAAATAATCTTTACCTCTATATAATAATTGTGTTTTCTAACAATTTTTATAGCCCACCAAAACGAGGAAGACCCCAAGTTAGATTGCCAATTAAAACAAGAGGGAGATTGAGCTCTTCTTTCTCAAGTCGTGGCCAACGACAAGATCCTGGAAGATACTCTTCAAGGAGTCAACAGAGTACACCCAAAACAGCTATTTCTTCTAAAACTACTGGTAGAAACCTAAGAAAGATAAGATCTGCTCCTCCTACAGAAACCAAATCTTTACGAATTGCCAGTCGTTCTACTCGCCAGAGTCATGGCTCACTGCAAGCAGATGTCTTTGTAGAACTACTTAGTCCTCGTAGAAAACGCAGAGGCAGAAAAAGTGCCAGTAACACTCCAGAAAATAGTCCCAACTTGCCCAACTTCAGAGTTATTGCCACAACATCAACTGAGCAGTCAAGATCTCTCAATGTTGCTTCAAAGCTTTCACTCCAGGATACTGAATCTAAGAGAAAAGGCAGGAAAAGACAGTCTGCAGGTATGAATAAGTCTTGCTGTAATCTATTTTCACCTAAAAGTATTGAGTAATTTGGACAGATTGAATGTTGAGATACTTTGGATTGTGTTTTAAAAATCTGTCACTAAGTTACAAAGTTATTAGGGAGCAACATGACCTGAAGCATGTTTATTGAAGGTGCAGCTATTTGGGGAATAAAGGTAAACTATATTACTATTTCTACTCATGTCGCAGGATTGATGTAAGAAGATTGTAAACAGTGTTCTTTTTATAGTGGAGCTGTTTGGTTAGTATTTGAAGCAAGTCAGTTTAACACTTTCAGCACTTCATTCATTCTTTTCCACCTTTCTTCCTTCAAAATACACATGCTTATCGCCTAGACAAGCCACTTCAGGTTATTTGATAAGGTTCCCATCTGACATACCAAACTTTTTCAGGGTGAATGGGAAGTTGTGGGTAGTAATGTTGTTAGGGAATAATCACCAACTATTTTTTAATTCTGGAAATTGTCATTTATGGTATTCTTTAGCAAAATTATTGCTTTAACCATACCCTTTTCTTCCTTTAATATCAATAGTAGTAAAGCTTTCATATTCCAAAATAAATGAGGTTAAATATAAAAAATGCTAAGGATTAAGGAATCCATTGGTGAAAGGGTGGAACATGATTAGTCCGATTAATGCAGCTATCAGGTGGTTAGATTTTCGGGGAGTATATCAGCTAACTACACTAAGGTCTAATTTATCTTTTTCTATGTACTTACCTGTTTCTCCCTCCCCCAATTCTGAATTCCAAGCTATTTGGAAAAATAACACACCTAAAAAAATTTATTCAAAAGAACTCTACTGGAAAAAAAGTTATATTAATTGATTTGAAATAACTGAACCTGTTTCTAAGAAAAATAAAGGGAAAATTTTATATGTGTAGGTTTAAATAAGTGGCTTCATCTATGGACTCTGTCACCAGCCACTGCAGGGTGAGTTCATTCCCCAGTTGGGTAGGTTACTGCCCCACATAGCAAAACAGACCTCTCCTAGTTCTCCTCCTTCTTCCCTCAGCAGTATATTTCAGTACATCTGCATGTTCTGCTCTCTACTCTGTCTCTGATGAATCCTCTCACTACCACTCCCTTCCGCTCACCTCTGGCCTACACCCCAGTTCCTGTATGCATAAATAAATCTTTTTAAAAAAAAAAAAAAAGAAAGAAAAATTTCTGTAAAATTTATATATATGAATAATCTTTTTAAAAATAATATTTTCAAAATTAAGAATTACTTTTTCATTATGCAATGTAAATTTATAAAGAGGTCTAATTTCTGGCTCTAAAGAAGTTACTTTCCTAAAAACATGTTTCAGGAACATTAGAGAAATGCTCACTTTCATTTTACTGTAGTTGAAAGCATATTTTTAACAAAGTGGAATTAAGAAAACAATCCACAAACGTTGTGTTCTAAATGTCTTTTACATAACATTCTTTTTGCAATCTGTTCCCAATGAATATGTGGTTCAATCTGAAATTTTTATGATCAAAGAAAATATAGAATATTTGATCCAGATTTTCGTATCTTTCAGGCTGTAAGTTAAATATCTCAGGGTGCAGAGTACTGATTTTCTGTTCAGATTTACTTTCTATTTATATGCCTTATTTACCTCATGCTCAAATATTTTGCTTTGTCATCTCATAAAATGCTTTATTCAGAATCATCTCCCATGACCCTGAATAGAAGGAGTTCAGGCCGACAGGGAGGAGTTCATGAATTGTCTGCTTTTGAACAACTTGTTGTAGAATTGGTACGGCATGATGACAGCTGGCCTTTTTTGAAACTTGTTTCTAAAATTCAGGTAATATTATTAGACTTTATCACATATTCATGCATGAACTTTATCAGCTATAACTATATATACTCTGTAGTTCACATGGCAACTCTGAAGTAATCAAAATATCTTTTATTCACTATGTTTCTTTCAAAACCAGTTAGAAGGTAGCGTGTTTTCTAATAAGTCCCTAAGTGATGATGAACGGTACTGGCTTAGAGACTGGAGGTAGACAAATATTGATGTAAATTTCAGCTACTCTTAAATAACAGAGTTGGTCTAAGATAACTAATGGATTTGAAATGGTGTTATACTTATTTGTATATGAATGACAGAATGTTATGTATTGTGACAAAACAGTGTTAGTGCTAAATTGAAGTTTTAATAGTCTTTCAGAAGTAGAGAATAAAAATTTGCACATTTCAGAAGGAAGAAATTATAGGAATTGGTAAGTTTTTTTTATGGAAGAACTATTTGGTCAGATAAATGAAGAAAGGTAAAATTTCAACAAACCGTGAGAAATGATAGGTGGTTTGCATTGAGCAGAGGGTTTGTAAGAGAGACTTAGACATAACTAGATTATAAAAATTCTCACTTATCAAAGTGTTTGTGGCTTCTCATGAAAAACTAGCATCATTGTAATTCTGCTTTGAGATTTCTAGAACAGGATCATGAAGCGTTAATTAACATTAAGTATAATTTTATTAGAAATCTCAGGTTGACTCCCAACTCTTTCCCTGAGGAGTTTGTATACTGAATTACTATCAGTAGGCTTCTACAACTTTATAGCTGAAATATATGGTTTCAATGGAATAATGATATTCAGAGATTAATATCAAATTTGCTTTTAAAGTACAACAAAATCTTCATGCACTTGATCACTTAGCACTGATATTTGAATTGTTTTACAGGTCCCAGACTATTATGACATCATTAAAAAGCCCATTGCCTTAAACATAATACGTGAAAAAGTGAACAAATGTGAATATAAATTAGCATGTAAGTAATTTGTTTTTCTAATATTTATTTGTATTTAGTGATTTTTTTAATTTAAATCATGTATATTAATGTAACTGCATAGATGGCATACCAAGAGATCCAGAAAATGTGTATCTATATATATGGAGATGAAATGTGAATGGGAATTGAATGAGCTAAGGAAATTAATTTAGACTCTCATCTTAATAGTTTTTTATAATTATGTACCTAATTTCAAGTAAATTTTTTAAATATTTGTATTTAAAATATTTTAAATACCTCTATGGTGGGGCAAGGAGTTAAGACAGCACTATGAAGCTATCCACAGCCTCTGCAGCATGTCACAAGTTGGATCCCTGACCCATGTGGCACAGCAGACCTCTCCTGTGCAGCCTGCTGCTCCCCTCAGCGGTGTATTTCACTCAGTCTGCCTGTTCTGTTCCCACTCTGTCTCCGGTGAATCCTCTCACCCTCTGCATCTCTGAACTACGCTTCTGCTCTTGTATACATGCATGAATAAATAAATCTTTTAAAAAAAAAAAAAGCTTCAGTTCTACTACCTTGATTCACAATTTTCAATTTGCCAAGAAAAAAAAATGGGCTTCCATTTTCTTCACATCCAAGTTGCCAAGACAGCTGAAGGATATCTTTCAACATTGTTTTTAATTTATTTATTGTTTTTGAAGTAATGTCTTATATCTTTACGAGTGTTTTGACAGTATAGGAGGTCCCCTCTCAAGTATATCAGCATATCACCCCTACTGCAAAAGCATCTATAGTTCTCCATCTTAGTCACCTGTGCTCACCCCAAATCTCTCTCACCTTAAAAAGCCCCATATCTAGGGCCCTCCCTGGTGGCGCAGCGGGTTAAAGCACAGCATTGAGAATCTAAAGCCACTTCCACATGAGTTCGACTCCCGCCTGCCCCGGAGGTGACCACATGGTGTGGCAGACCTCTCCTGACCCGCCCGCTGCTCCCCTCAGCAGTATACTTCGTCTATCTGCCTGTTCTGTTCCCCACTCTGTCTCTGGTGAAGCCTCTCACCGCCCCTGAGCCTCTGGCCTGTACCCCAGCTCTGTATGCACAAATAAATAAATCTTTAAAAAAAAAAAAAAAAAAAAAGCCCCACATCTAGATTTCCATTTTCTTAATGATGTTTCTAGATATAATACAAACAAAATTACATTTGTTATTTATGTGCTTTCACTCTGACCTCATTTGTTTTTCTTTCTTTCTAGCTGAGTTTATTGATGATATTGAGTTAATGTTTTCGAACTGCTTTGAGTACAACCCTCGTAACACAAGTGAAGCAAAAGCTGGAACTAGACTTCAAGCATTTTTTCATATTCAGGCGCAAAAGCTTGGACTCCATGTGACACCTGGGAATATGGATCAAATTAGCACACCACCAGCTGCAAAAAAGACACGAATCTAATTTTGTCCTTCTAAAGGCTCTTTGAAGAAAAACAAATTGTTCATGAAAACAGAACATTAAATCATGCTTTAAAGCAGACATAGATATGTAAAGCAATAACAACTTATTGACCACACTGAAGTGTGACCTGCACTATATTCTCAATTTTAATATTAAGCACTCAGGAGAATGTAGGAAAGATTTCCTTTGCTACAGTTTTGTTCAGTATCTAATAAGTTTGATAGATGTTTTGGATACAGTACTGGTTTACAGAGGTTTTTATACATTTTGAGATCATTCATGTGTCCCAATATCTTGGAAAATATTTTTTCAACGTGATCTATTTTGTCATTGATGATCTTTTTTAGAAGTGTGGTATTAATGGAGATTTGTCTATATATACAGATGAATCTTTTGTTATAGACAGTTTAGGAGGAAGTGTGTATGTCTAAGAATTGTTTAATGAGCACATTCTTTCAACACTACACATGAGTGAATCCAATTTTATATCCTTGAAGTGCTGTACCAGTGCTGGCTGGAGGTATTAAGTTTGAGTTTATTAACTAGATATTTATTTAGTATTCAGAGTAATTTGTGAATTTGTTTTGTATTTATAAAATTTGTATCTGGAAAATGTTCTTTAATTTTTTAAAACATTTTACTGTGTTTTTGTTTTATTTCTCTAACTTCCTTAATGATCAATCAATAAAAGTAACACCCTCCCTTTTCCCTGACAGTTCTTTCAGTTTTGTAGAACTGTATTACAAGTTTCTATGTACAACTTTCTAGGTGTACAAATAAAATGATGCTTTTTTTTTTTGCAAGGATTCTGAATTTCTAGAATTTTTACAAATCAGAATTGGAAATACATACACACACACACACATTATATACAGACAATAAGAACCAGTGTTTTATTGTACCAGGGTGTCTGTGGTAGTGATTAGATCTTTTTCTGTCCAAACCCTTGAGGGATAAAATGTCTCCCATCTGTAACAGTAACATTTTATGTTAGAGATTCTCACTGAAAGGAAGAACACTAGTAAGGAAGATATTTAGGGACCTTAGTTTTGTAGGGAGTAACTTCCTTTTTTTAGTATGCAAAAGGCATACTATCTTCCAAACTTTAGATTTAGCTCTCATGTTTATTTAGCTACATGTCTCATTAATACTGGCTTCAGAGTCCTGTTTAATATTTAAGCATATGCAGAAATGTATGAGAAGCAGAAATTTAATACTTACGCCAAATTTTGAAGATCGTCCATTCTCTTAATTTTAATGTTAGCTATTTTTCCCAGCATGTTAAAATTGTTTGATCTTTTTTTTAAGGGGTTATGGTGAATTGGTGTGTGGTCATAGTTTGATTTTTTTTTTAAAAGATTTATTTATGTATACAGAACTGGGGTACAGGCCAGAGGTGCAGGGGCAGTAAGAGGATTCGCCAGAGACAGAACAGGGAGCAGAACAAGGGTGACTGATGAAGTACACTGCTGAGGGGAGCAGCGGGCAGGTCAGGAGAGGTCTGACATGCCATGTGGGTCACCTCTGGGGCGGGGATCGAACACAGCACTAAGTGGCTTTTTAGCCTTAGTGCTGTGCTTTAACCGGCTGGGTCACCAAGGAGGGCCCCCATAATTTGAATTTTTTTAAGTGGGCAAAGTGGTTAGATTAATTTCACTAATAACAAAAGAGAGATTTCCACATTAGCCTTTATACTCTCTATTCAAGAGAATTTGCCTTGTGAAATAAAGATACCAGAGAAAAACCTCTAGGTAAAAAAAAATATGCAGGAACATCGGTGTATAAGTAATATAATGGTATGCAAATATTGCCCAAACTTTTAATCTTCCTATTCACTCTTTTTCTTAGTAACATGCTTTGTCTTAGGAGCCAATGACCTTGTTCTGTCAAAGAAGTTTGAAAATGACGTTCAGAATATTAATGAATAAATCTGTAAGAAAAGTTAAGATTCTGATGTAAGCCTTTAGGCCAATGTTAGAGATATATTTTTTTCCCCAGTAAAATGAAACGTGTACCTTTAATGATAAAATTAATAAATGGTCATTATTCCAAAAATAGACAATGATACATATATAAATTTTTCTGTATAATTTTTCAATTCTGCAAAAATGGGATCATGGTATATTTTATTTTAAGCAGTTTTCATTTGCTGCAGTAAATTATAAATAACTATGTTTATTTATGTGCCATCCAATATCCCACTATATCCATGACTCACTTCATATGGAACACTTCTCCTAACCAAGTCCTGCACTTATTTAACCAGTTAATTGATGACAACTAGGGTTATAGAAAATAAGAATTTCCTTGGGACATTCTGAGTAATTATATTAGTAATCGCTTTCATATTATAATAGCTGTTTCTGTTACTAGATCACCAAAGTAATCTAGTGATCAGAGAGTGACAAGTAATGGAGCAGTGTAACATTTAGCAATAGTCATTTAAAAGTTTTAATTCTTGTAATACTCTGTGCACTCTGCTATGCAAGTCTCCACAGTCCTGTAGGGCGTAGCTTATCAAGATCTCTGTCAAGATCCAAATAAAAACATTTGGGCTTTTCCAGCCACCTATATCTGTAGCAACTACTCACTCCTGCCAATGTAGCCCCAAAACAGACAATACATACATAATCTTATATTTTAACTGTATTGCAGTAAAACTATTTACTAAAAAAGTGGTAAACCTGATTTGATCTGCAGGTTCCTTTGCTGACCCCTGTCCTAGAATAAGTAATTGAGAGACCACCTTTTTTTTTTTTAAATCCTTATGCCCTTTTTAAAAATAGAGATATACTGGCCCTCCCTGGTGGTGCAGCGGGTTAAAGCACAGCACAAAGAAGCTTAAGCCACTTCCGCATTAGTTCCATCCCCGCTTGCCCTGGAGGAGATCCACATGGCCAGGCAGACCTCTCCTGACCGTCCAGCTGCTCCCCTCAGCAGTGTACTTCATCCATCTGCCTGTTCTGCTCCCCGCTCTATCTCTGGTGAATCCTCTCACCCTCCACATCTCTGGACTGTACCCCATTTCTGTACGAATAAATAAATAAATCTAAAAAAAAAATAGAGATAAACTGATAGGAACATGTATATCTCAGCCCTAAATATTTTCAGTAATTCAAACTTTTTGGGGAAGCATTTACAATAAAAATCAAATGAATGGAACTTTCCCCACAGTGATTTTCTCATTGTTACAGACTCTACTCCTACTTTACAAGCCCATCTCTTATTCTTTGATGTTTATCCCAACCATGCCATTTCTATTTGAGGAATTATAAATGATTCTGTCTATTATGGAAGTAAAGAAATAACATTTTCAGAGTTCTTGGGTGCTGTTAGCCTATGGATCAAATGATGATAACTATAATTGTGGACACTAGAAATCACATAAATTCAATGTATTTTTGCCTCAGGCAAATGTGCTTGTTTTTATGATTAATGGTCGAGAACAATGAAAATACCTCCTCTCTGAGCCTAAAGTACCTGCTCTTAACCAAAGGCAGATGGTTCGAGACAAGAGACTTTTCAGAACTTTTGTGTATCTGCTTGAAAACTATCACTGCATTCCCTCATTATTTACCATTAGGGTAAGTAAGCCTTTTTTGTAAGAGTTGGGCCACTAGATACTAGGGACATAAAAGGATACAGTAAAATATATGACTATTAAATGTGCAGGAAATAACCCAGAAATGTGTATTGGTTTTTATTATAACAGGATATTTTACTTCATCCTGATCCTGAAATCTCCTAGATCTCATTTAGACTGTACAGTTTCATTTTATTTCAAAGCAAGAAATGAAATTCAAGCCATATGCATCTCTCTAATATTCTTCCTCCTTTTCAACTCAGCTTTTTTCTCTCTAAAGTTTAACCCAAATTTGTCAGGTTCTACAGAGAATGTTAATTATTTGTTTATCAGCTAGCCTAACAATGCCATCACTAAGGACAAAGCATAAAGGGACCACCCTTCCAAGCCATTTCTTCAAAGTTTCTTGAAGGAAAACTAGCAAACTAAAAATCAAAGAACATCTGGAAATCCATCTGTATAATAAAAGGCAAGAGATTTATAATTAAAGCAAGTTATACATTGACATATATGAACCATTTGGCTCCATCTGGTAGAATTAGAAATTGTGTTGAGAGTTCACATGTGTTAGAAATCCCAACAGATCAAAGACTGAACTTAAACTCTTCCCTAGATCTAAAAGCATCTACCATTCCTCCCACAAATGTGGAAGCTCATCTTCATCTAATTTTGCATATAACTTTGAAGGTTTAAATTATTCAAAAGTCATTAACTCCCCATATTATTTTGAAGAAAATTCCAGTCCACACTGTGTCATCTGTAAATATTTCTAATTATTCTAAAAGAAAAATGACCAGTGAAAATGAATGCAATATCATTACATTAAAATTTTACACTATTGCCTTGAGTTCATGAACTACCTAGTTGGAAAGAATTTCTTGAAGAAAGGTGAGAAGAGGAATAGGAGAGAAGATGTGTGGGGGAGGAAGGAAAGGGAAAGGAGGGAGAAGTAAAACAAACTGGAGTAAACTGGAAAAGGCACCAACCTAAAGGAATAGCAATATGTTTCATTTTTTAAAACTTACTAGGAGACACCATAAACAAAATGAAAAGGCAATCCAGAGAATGTTATTTCTAATGCATTTACAAAGGATTAATGTACTGAATATACAAAGAACTGCTACAAAAAAGGGGGGGAAAATGGCCCTACAAGAAAATTATATAAAATATGTGAAGAGGCATAATTAAGGATAATCAACCTTACTAGGAATTCGGAAAGTGAAAATTAAAATCATGGTGACATACCAGTTCATGCAGTCAAACTGACAAGTTAGTCATTTGTACTAATTTGCAAGAATGTGACCAGGGCTCTCCCTGGTGGCACAACAGGTTAAAGCACAGCACTGAAGCTAAAGGCACTTCAGCATGAGTTCAGTCTCTGCCCTGGAGGTGACCCACATGGCACGGCAGACCTCTCCTGACCCACCCGCTGCTCCCCTCAGCAGTGTACTTCATCAGTTGGCCTGTTCTGCTCCCCGCTCTGTCTCTGGTGAATCCTCTCACTGCTACCACACCTCTGGCCTGTACCCCAGCTCTGTATGCATAAATAAATAAATCTTTAAAAAGAGAAAGAGAGAGAATGTCTGGATATAACCCATCTGAAATTCAGCAGGGTTAAGGATTTGGGATAAGATCATTGCAGGCCTAGCAGCAGTTTTTATTAACTGCAGTTTTCAACAAGAGAATTTATAAGAGATAAGCATCCCAGCTTTAAAACAGTTGGGGTCAGGGGACCCTCCCTGATGGTGCAGCGGGTTGGAGTGCAGCACTGTGAAGCCTCCGTCAGCCAGCGACCTCAGTGCAAGTTCAATGTCACTTCATTGTGAGTTCAATGCTTGGATCTGGATGTGATCCACATGACCTGCAAACCTCTCCTGACCCACCAGCTGCTCCCCTCAGCCATGTGCCTTGTCAATCTGCCTGTTCTGCTCCTGGTGAAGCCTCTCGCCGCCCCTGCACCTCTGGCCTGTACCCCAGTCTGTATGTATAAATAAATATCTCTAAAAATAATAATAAAAATAAAAGTAAATAAAAAATAAAAATAAAATAACCATAAGAGGGACCTCCTGGTGGTGCAAGGGATTAAGTATCAGCACTGTGAAGCTATCAGCAGCCACTGCAGCAACAAAATATCCTATAATTCAGCCTAATAAATTGCTTCTAATAGTGAGTTTATCCTATATACACACATTTTTACTTTTGTGATCACATTAAAGATACAGTTTTATAAGAGCCAGGTCTTGGTATAACATTACATTATAGGTATTTTTCCATTATTGTTTTAATGACTGCATTATGTCCCAAGGAACTGAAGTTATAATTTACATGCTATTTCTAGTAAGACAGTATTTGATTTTCCCTCTGGTGGATAATCCTACCAGGATTATCAAACAGTAGAGTTCTCAATAAATACTTGCATAATTCTGGTGAGAACTCACTTCACAAGAGTGTGGAAATTATTTTGTGCCAAATTGCCAAATACAAGACACCCCTAAATTTGAATTTCAAATAAACAATGAACAATTTTCTAGTGTAGAAGTATTTCCTAAATATTGCATGGGATATACTTATGCTTAGAAATTACTAGGTGTTTCCTGAAATTCAGATTTTCCAACCATCCTTAATTAAGCAACCCTGGTCTGCTCCCTCCAGGTAAAAACATTGTATGTGAAGGCAAAAGTCATTTTGATCCTTCCTGTTTTTAACTCCAGGGTTTTGATTTCAGCTTAGTTATTTGAAATCTGATGACATTTTTTGCTAACAAACTAACCATTGGAGAAAATTCTCTTGAAGAGATTCAAAATCTCAAACATTTCTTTCCGTTAAATCATCTCCAGTTTTTTTACTATTTCCATTTATATTTTGCCCAAATTAGTTTCAATAGGATTCTCTGTTTTCCTTATAAATATTACAACAGATTTGATTTTCCAGTTTCCTATACATGAAACATTTTAAATATTGTCTGTACATTTAAAGTTTTTCTATACATTATTTTAAAAATTGATATTTCTGCTGTTATCAGTTTTATTTTGCTTCTATCTATTTCAACATTTTATTTTGAGCCGATTATTTCTACCTAGTCTATTCGATTGTTGGTTGGTTTTGGTTAGTGTGTGAGTGTTGTTTTTTGTTTTTTGGTGGTGGGGCATAGAGTGACCTGTTAAAACAACTTCTGCATAAAAATTCCTAGATCAAGTAAAATTATGCAAGGGAGTATGGTGGTGGAAGAGGGGGAAACCTCCTCGTGGTTCCACAAACAGACCACGAGGGTTTTTCTCAGAGAGAGCTGGGAACCCAGCCTAAAGTGTTGGCTACAACTGATACCTTGTGTGTGGTTGGGAGGAATGTTGGGGAACTTTTACAAACCATTAGAGGCACTGGACTTAGCCACAGCAATTTATGATAATTCCATTCAAATCATTGTAAAAGTATTGTTGCTGTGTATGAAATTTTTCTAAAGTCTATAAATAGAGGAATTATTTGTATTGCCAAAATATGTGTATGTGGATATATGTTACTCTCCCTGTTTAAAACATTTTAACAGCTTCCAGAACAGGAAAATTACTCCCAATCCTTACAAAATCAGAGACTCCCAAATTTTTTCAGTTCAAGATGACATAGCTCTTATCGGGCACTGCATAATTTCTCAACTCTTGGAATCATATTGCACAATCACCATTGTCTTTTGTTTCACACTGGTTATCCCAAGGACCTTGCTTTTTATTAAACATCTAAAAAACCGTCCACAAAAGGTAGGGGTAGCTAAAAACCTGGTCAAACTGGTCATTCCCGTGGTTTCCAATAGATGTCGCTGTGCTTCCCATAAAATAGAAAGCGTCCACGGTGGCCATGGTAGTTTGCTGAGGCACTGGGCGCCTCAATGCACGGTTTGGAACAGGATTTCTAGGGATAGCACTGACCGGTTCCTGACAACTTCTTCAGTCATTCTCCTATTGCTTTCATCTTACCCACTACACTGTAATTCTGTTGTTGTTGTTGTTGTTGTTTTTTCTCTTAAAGACTTATTTTTAATTATGCATGCATGTAAGAACTGGGGTGTAGACCAGAGGTAGGGGGTGGAAAGAGGATTCACCAAAGACAGTGGGGAGCATAACAGGTGGATCCACTGAAATACACTGCTGATGGGAAGCAGCGGATAAGAAAAGAGAGGTCTGCTGCACCATGTGGGTTAGCTCCTTGCTGGGGATCTGACTAGGCCTCAGTAGCTGGTGACAGCTTGATAGTACTGTTTTAATGCCTGTGCCACCAGGGAGCCCCCCAAGGAATAGCTTTTTAGACACACAGGTGATCCAGTTGTGAAATACAAGTAAGAGTCCTTTCTTCTTATAAACTCAATTCATAAAATAAGCAATTATAAACCTTAATTTTGATAATATTTTACAGTGTGAATGCTTAATGTAACTATAATAGTATTTAAAAAACAAATTTAAGGGAAGAATAATCTTTTCAGTAATTGGTGTGTGACAACTGAATGTCCGTACACCAAGGAATGAAGTTGGCCCACCTGCATTACCATTACTGAAAAAGTAATTCATATACCTAAATGTAAAGCTGAAACTATAAATCTCTTAGGAAAAAAAAAATAGTCAATCTTTACAACCTTAGATTAGACAATGGTTTCTTGGTTGTAATATCAAAAATGTAAAAGAAAAAAAAAAACCTGCACAAATAGATGTCATTAACATGTCAAAGCTTTGTGCTTCAAAGAACACTATTAAGAAAATACAAATGTTAGGGGAAGGATGTCCTAAAGGAACTCTGCAGAGTCTTATGGACTTCACCCCCCACTCCAGCTTTCTGGACCCTACCCCCTAACTCCAGTGATTTGGAAACTACAACTCCCAGCAGTACCAGGGAGAGAACTGTGAGGACCCAAGGGAAGAGCTAGCAGGAATTCTGGGAAATTTGGGGGATAAACAGGGCGTGATTGCATCTCGCTCTCTCACTCAGGGAGCAGCTCTCCTGATAGCGTGACTGTGTGTTTAGTCAGCCTAGCCATAAGGTATTCCACTTACTTTGTATTCCTCTCTCTTTCCCTGAGTTGTTTCCTACTCCTTTCCCCTTTTGTAAATAAGCCCATTATTGACCCTTTTGTGTGTACCTGCCGTATAACCAAATTGTGAGTGTGCAGGTGAAGCCCCACAGACAGGCGGCCCAGTCCACTCTGGGCTACCCTGTAACACAAGGACAACTCACAACACAGAATGGGAGAACTTTTTTTGTAAATCATATATTTAAAAAAGGGACTGTGTCCAGAATATATAAAGAACACTTACAAGTCAATTTTTTAAAAAGTCAACTTTTTAAAAAGGGACTTAGGATAAATGAAATATATGTTCACACAAAAATCTGCGCATGAATGTTCATGATAATAACATTATTCACAATAGCCCAAGTGAACAAGCAACTGGAATGGCCATCAGCTGATAAATGAACTGAGGAACTGTGGTATATCCATGCAACACAAGAAAGGAATGAAGTACTCACATACTAAAGCATTAAAAACATGCTAAGTGAAAGCAACCACACAAAACTTACTACTATATTATTCCATTCATGTGAAATATCCACAACAGGCAAATATCCACAGAGACAATAGATTAGTGATTGCCAAGGGCTGAAGAGAGGGGAAAATATGGATTAATTGCTAATAACTTTGGGGTTTTGTTTTGGGGATGATTCAAAAATGTTCTAATGGGCCCTCCCTGGTGGTGCAACGGGTTAGGACTCAGCACTGCAAGCTAGCCACAATTGCCTCATCGTGAGTTCTATCCCTGCCCTGTACTCCAGTTCTGCATGCATAAATAAGTCATTTTAAAAAATGCTCTAGGGCCCTCCCTGGTGGTGCAACTGGTTGACACACAGCACTATGAAGCTACCACAGCCCCTGCGAGTTCCATCCCCGGCCAGGAAGATGACCCACATGGCTGGAAGACCTCTCCTGACCGCCACTGCTCCCCTCAGCAGCGTTTTTCAGTCCATCTGCCTATTCTGCTCCCACTCTGTCTCTGGTGAATCCTCTCACCCCTGTACCTCAGTTATGTGTGCATAAATAAATAAATCTTTTTTTTTTTTAATGCTCTAGGATTAGGTAGTGGTGATTATTACACAACTGTGATTATGTTGCAGGACACCAAATCTGTTACAGGACAGGGAGGGAGGGGCACCCCTGAAACCCCAAACCTGCCCGCTCTAAGTGGGTTCTGCCATCTGCCGCGTCAAGACAAAACATATAAAACTTTAATGAAATGGGACTTTAACACAGTGAATATACAATACGGAACACAAAGAATATAACTTCTAAATCAAACACCTGAAGTTACCCATCTCCTTGTGGGCAAAAGTCACCCCAAAAGGCATTGGCTCAAACAAGGCCTAAAAGCCCGCCACAAGACTAAAGCACCTTCTGGCTGGACCCATGGAAAAGGGTCAGAAATGGCCAGACAAGTCTGGGAGGAAAAGAGCAACATCAAAGTCAATATAAACACTGCCATAGTCACCTCCTTACTGGTCTCTCACCCACATCTGCCTTAACCAGTCCAGGGTCAGGAAACAAGCACTGTTTCTTCCTCACAAGCTTGCTGCTCCATGTGGCTTCCTCAGGTCTCCTTCTGGGCTCTCCATCCAGCTTCCTTCTCTTCTTCTCTTCTCTCCTCATTCCTTCTCTCTCCTTTCTCTCTACTCAGCTCCACCCTCCTCCTGGGTGGGGCAGGGAACCTGGAACTTCCCCTTTTCCTAGGGACCACCCTGTTACAATTATACTAAAAACACTAAATGGTATCTGTTGGGGACCATCCTGATCTCAGATTGCTGGGTGGTAGAACAGGCAGGGTCAACCAAAGTGGGAGCAGCGTATGCTAGCAGAGATTCCTAAAAGGGGGGGGGGGCTGAGAGGGAGCAGACCGGAGGAAGACAGGGGAATCAGAGTTGGGTGCAAGTCTGCCTGTTCTACTCTCAGCAGAAATTTACTTTATACATTAGGAGCAAGCAGTGGGATGACATCAGCCCATGAACTGGGCTGAGAGACTACAATCATCTTTTCTTCTAAGAACAGTTTAGGGTTGTATTGCCCTTTAGCTGAAATATAACATTCATTATTCTTAAAATCAATCTATTAAAGTTAAGATAGGTACATAAATTAATAAAATTTAAGGCTAACATTGTTATATTTACTACAGTGATGACAGTGATGATTAGCTAAAATAAAGTCCCTTTAAACCTTAAATGCTACTTAATGATCTTCATTCTCATTGAGACATCTTAAAGGGTAAAGTAAATTGGAGGACTAGGGTGGAGGCGGGGCTGGAGATGTGAAGGGGGATAAGATGAGGTCCAGGCCAAGGTGAAATTGTGAAAAAAACGTAAAGTCACAGTAGAAGACTAGGGTGGAGGAGTTTTTTGGTAGATAAATCACTAAGGGAGATAGTAAGATTCCTCATTTAAGGACTGAGCAATAAAAGCTTAAGTCAGAGAGTAGAGAGATAAGATTAGGGTTCTCCTCCGGGCAGTAAAAGAACTTTAATTATTTTTTAGCATGTTCTAGTACTGTTATAGGACACCAAATCTGTTTCAGGACAAATCCAGCTTCCTTCTCTTCTCTGATTCCCTCTCTTCTCTCCTTTCTCTCTGCTCATCTCCCCCTCCTTCTGGGTGGGGCAGGGAACCTGGAACTTCCCTTTTTCCTAGGGACCACCCTGTTACAGTACTGCCTTGTCTTACAATATTGATTTTGTTATAATTGCTTTTATTAACCAGCCAGTTGTAATATTATTTTTTGCTTTCTAGAGGAATTTCCTGTCTTGGGGCAGCCCTTGCTCACCTGAGCCAGGCAGTGCCTTATGCAGCTAAGGCAAGCTGATGGTTGCTTA
>NW_004567114.1:48175377-48176379 GCF_000260355.1 Condylura cristata
GAAGTGGCTTTAGCTTCTCAGTGCAGTGCTTTAACCCGCTGCGCCACCAGGGAGGGCCCTATGCTTTTCCTGTCTTAACTCCTTCAGGAGTCACTCTTGATCCACCCTGGTGCTCCCAAGGCATTATGTACATATATCATAGTAGCATGCATAGGTTATTCCACAGATACTGGTTCCTTGCACAGAACTGACTTTCTCAAGACAGAGGATGTTTTATTTTTATCTTTGCATTCCTAGTCCCTAGCATAAGTGTTCAATACATGAAATAAAGGATTGAATGAATAAAGTGAAATTAATAAATTCTTCTCATTAATTTGTTTGAACTTTCTGTTTTGTTTTCCCCCCTCTTTCATTTGTGTCTGTTAACTTATGGTTTTCATATGCTGCATTTTTTTATGTTTGTGATTTCTGTCTAGACTTTAAAAACCTACAGCTTTTGTAATAAAGTTAGCTAAATACAGGAGTTGCACCTTAAATGAATTACTAACAAGTTTCTTTTCTCAGACACTGTTTTGGGATGGGTTGTATGATTTATTTTGTATAACTGGTTGCTACTTAACACAGTGCAATTAATATCACAACTAACTCATAAGTGAATTGATAAATACAACACTTATACATTTGAGACCATGTTAAACTATGTTTCATTACTTAATGCATTTCACTGCTGCTACCTCATTACCTCTTCACATGACACAAACTGCTGAATCCTTTATTGTGAGATCATGTTCCTAAATTAAAAAAGAACTTAAGGATTAGACCTGTAAGACCCAAAGTTAGTTTTGTCCATCAGAGAGTGAGTCACAGAGATAGATTCCAACACACATCTCCCGTACTATGTTTATCTTCTAGTTCTAGGTTCTAAGTTAGATTTAGAAAAATAGGACTTGCCTCCTTCCTTGCCAGCCCTTGAGCTCAGGCATGGGCTTGGAAGGCTATGTCAGAGTGAAGGAGGCACGTGGGTAGAAAGGTACCTTTGGGGCCCTACCTGGTGGCGCAGCG
>NW_004567114.1:48177314-48181319 GCF_000260355.1 Condylura cristata
GGTCACAGAAGTTGGGACAAAACACCTACTCCTGGGCTGGAGATGCTTTACAGACTTAATTATCTCACTGGATCATCACCATAATCCTGATGGGGGGAGGGGTAACATAATCCCCATTTTACTTGAAGAAATCACCTCCCTCAAAGCATTTAAGTAAACTGCTGGCAGAGATTGCATTATCACTGTGTTAGAGCTGAGATTCTATCCAGATCCATCAACTTTGAGGTTACTCTGATTTAGTTAAGACAGGTTATTTATTATTATCATTCATGTGGTGTCAACCCACCTGTTAATTGTCTGCTTGAGCTTGAAATTGCTAGAAAGAGCAGATGTGCTAAGGGTAGGCAGAATGATTTGCTGGCACTCCAGACATCCCTCTTATAAGCCCTGAATCCTGTGATTATGTTACTCTATATTATGTTACATATACAGCAAACTTTGCAGATATGCCTAAATTAATTATTTTGAGATGGGAGATTATCCTAAATTGCCAGGGGGATCCAAAATAATCACAATGATACTTAGTGAAAAGGGGAGTTAGGAAAGAGCATCAGAGATGTGCTAATTGAAGCAGAATGGGAAGTGATATGATTGCTATCTGGGGCTACAAACAAGGCATTTGGGCAGTCTCTGAAAGCCAGAAAAGTCTAGGGACCAGATTCCCCACCTACAGCTTCCAAAAGCAATGAAGTACTGCGAACACCTTGATTTTAATCCTACAAAACTAATTTCTGACTTCTGAAAGTCAGTTAGCCTTTCTGTTAGACAATACATTTGTCTTAAGTCATGAAATTTGCAGTAATTTGTTTTACCAGTGACAAGAAACTAAATATATGATGCCTGACACTCAGATCCCTTGCCAGGCCTCCCTGGTAGTTCAGGGATTAAAGCCTCAGTGCTAATAGCAAGCTATTGCCAGCTACTGTGGCTTGAGTTTGTAACAGGGTGGTACTTAGGAAAAGGGGAAGTTCCAGGTTCCCTGTCCCACCCAGAAGGAGGGTGGAGCTGAGGAGAAAGAGAAAAGAAGGAATCAGAAGAGAAGAAGGAAGTAGGATGGAGAGCCAAAAGGAGACCTGAAGAAACCACATGAAACAGCAAGCATGTGAGGAAAAAACCATGCTTGTTTCTTGGCCCTGGACTGGTTAAGGCAGATGTGGGTGAGAGAACCATGGGGAGGTGACTATGGCAGTGTTTATATTGGTTTTGATTTTGCTCTTTTGCTCCCAGATTTGTCTGGCCATTTCTGACCCTTTTCGATGCGTCTTGGCCAGGAGGTGCTTTGGGCTTGTGGCAAGCTTTCAGGCCTTGCTTTGTGCCAATGCCTTTTGGGTTGACTTTTGCCCACGAGGGAATGGGTAACTTCAGGTGTTTGATTTAGACATTATATTCTTTGTCTTCTATATTATATATTCACTGTATTAAAGTTCCTTTTCATTGAAGTCTGACATGTTTTGTCTTGATGCGGCGGATGGCAGAACCTATTTGGATCAAGCAGGTTTGGGGGTTCAGTGGTGCCCCCGCTCCCTGCCCTGTAACAAGTTTAACCCCTGGTCAGGGAGCTAACCCATGTGATACAGAAGACCTCCTGTCTCCTCTGCTGCTCCCCTCAGGAGTATATTTCAGCACATCTGCCTGTTCTCCCAACTCTCTCTGGTGAATCCTCTCACCCTGTGCACTTCTGGCCTCTACCCCAATTCTTGTATGCATAAATAAATAAAAAGAAATCTATTACTTCATCATCTATTGAGGCTCTGCTATGAAATTCAAGGATAAGTAGGACTCAGCTCCTCAAGGAACCTACAGTTCAGTGGGGTGGCAAGACACATAAACAAGTTTTTACAAAGCAATAAAATATGTGCAGACAAAAATATCTTGAGGAAAGGAATCCAGTGCTTAGGAAGTATGAACTCTGTCTGGAGAGGGGGAGGGGAACAAGGAGACTTGGAAAAGGGCTGAATTTACATTTGGGAATGTCTAACATCTTTGGAATCCTCAGATTTGGTGGGAGATGTTTTTGTAACAGGGTGGTCCCCAAGAAAAAGGGAAGCTCCAGGTTCGCTGCCCCACCCAGAAGGAAAGTGGAGCTGAGCAGAGAAAAGAAGAGAAGGAGTCTGAAGAGAAGAAGGAAACAGGATGGAGAGCCAGAAGGAAACCTGAGGAAGCCACATGGAGCAACAAGCATGTGATGAAGAAACCATGCTTGCTTCTTAGCCCTGGACTGGTTAAAACAGATGTGGGTGAGAGACCCGTGGAGAGGTTGGGAGGATGGAGCAGGGAACCTGGAACTTCCCCTTTTCCTGGGGACCACCCTATTACATTTTGGCACCTAATCTAGGTGTCCTCAGACCTGGTCTCTGCCTGAACTGTGGCCCCTATGGAATGTCTCTTGCAAATTTCAACACTGAGGTGGGGGGTAATTCTGAAAAAAGTCCAGGAGAAAAAGAGTTGCTGATGCCCACACCATTTAAATATAATGTGTTTGTCTTGTTTGGGATTCATGCATAGATAGACATAGGGAAATTTTTTCTCAATTTTCTGTGTCAGTCTTCTGTAACAGGGTGGTCCCCAGGAAAAGGGGAAGTTCCAGGTTCCCTGCCCCACCCAGAAGGAAGGTGGAGCTGAGCAGAGAAAAAGAGAAGTGAAGGAATCTGAAGAAAAAGAAGGAAACAGGATGGAGAGCCAGATGGGAGACCTGAAGAAGCCACATGGAACAGCAAGCATGTGATGGGGAAACTGCTTGTTTCCTGACCCTGGACTGGTTAAGGCAGATGTGGGTGAGATACCTTTAGAGAGGTGACTATGGCAGTGTTTACATTGATTTTGATTTTGCTCTTTTCTTCCCAGATTTGTCTGGCCATTTGTGACCCTTTTCGATGGTCCCGGCCAGAAGGTGCTTTAGTCTTGTGGTAGGCTTTCAGGCCTTGCTTTGGGTTGACTTTTGTCCATGAGGGGATGGGTAACTTCAGGTGTTTGATTTAGACATTACATTCTTTGTCTTCTGTATTGTATACTCATTGTATTAAAGTCCCTTTTCATTGAAGTGTTATATGTTTTGTCTTTATGTGGCAGATGGCAGAACCAATTTGGAGCAGGCAAGTTTAGGGGTTCAGTGGTGCCCCTCTCCCTGTCCTGTAACAGATTTGGCACCAAACGCAGGACAGGGAACCTGGAACTTCCCCTATCCCTAGGGACTACTCTGTTACATTCTCATTATGAAAAACACAATGTATGGACATAAAATCTAGGTCTGCTTCACGGACAATACCTGACATATCGCACTTAAAATATATTAACTTTTGGTTCCTCCCTGGTGGCACAATGGGTTAAAGTGCTGGTATCTGCAGCCAATGCAGCATGAGTTCTGTCCCTGGCCAGGGAGGTGTCCCACATGGTCAGACCTCTCCTGACCTGCCCACTGCTCCCCTCAGCAGTGTGTTTCGGTTGACCTACGTGTTCTGCTCCCCACTTTGTCTCACTCCTTCTCATGATCATTCTCCTTCCCTAAAATGACTGAAACTCTGAGAACCTCTACATATCATTTCCTCAGAAATACCAGTATACCAGAAAATTGAATTCCAAAGCTGGAGAGGACTTATTTCAACCACAGATTTTTGGAAAGTGATGTTTTTGCTGAGTAATTCAATCGACTGGGGGATAATGTAGTGTTTATTATTTAATTGGAAGAAGAGCTAAACAATTCAGATCGTCTTTTATGAGGGTTTCACGAGACTCAAAATGCTGAAATCCTGCTCCCGTCGGAAGAAACCACTGGTGAATGAATGACAGATACCAGGCCCGCAGTGGCCTCACAGGCGCCCAACGCCAGGAGCAGCGCCCCGGCCGAGGCAGCGTGGAAACGCCCCCGCAGAGTCCAGCCTCTCCCCAGGTTGGCTGACGCGCGGAGCCCGCGTATTGGCGTCGGGTCTACCACGGCCAGGGCTCCGGACTCGCCCGCTCCGTCACCCGGGCTTGCCTGGCGCGCGCGGGGGTCAGGTCGAGGACGCG
>NW_004567114.1:48181579-48196515 GCF_000260355.1 Condylura cristata
GGGGGTCGGGGGGCCCGGGCGCTGCGGGCCAAGCCCACCCGCGCGGTCCGGCAGAGCCCTGAGAGTGAGGCCGCCATTTTAACCCTGATTTTGGCCTCAAAGGTGGGCGCTCCTGCGCTGCGGCCCCGCTTCTCTCTCTCTCCCCCTCCGGCCGGCTGTCGGCCTGCCCTCCGGCTGTCAGGCCCGGCCCGGCTGCTCTCCGGATTCCTGGGGGCGGGGGCGGGCTCGCCGGGGCTCCCGGCGGCTGGAGGGGTCGCGACTCCGGCGCGGAGGCCCGGGCGCCGGGGGTCTGAGGAGCTCACGCCCGCTCGCGCTGCCTTTGCCCTGAGCTCCCCAATTAACAGGCGCGCTCTAAAATTGGTTTGTGCTTTAAAGCCCTTGCTGAGAGCTCTTGGCGAGGGTCTTCACGGCCTGTAATAATAAAACCGTTAGGGGGAGATTAAGGAAATGGGAAAACTCTTAAAAATGCTTTCTCGCCGTAAAAGCATTTACACTAAACCCGTTAGTTTTGAAGTGTCTGCTTTTGAGCTGAGGCAATTACGTGGTAGCCGTGGGCGGTTTGGCGTTCACACTTGATTCTCTTTCCTTATGAGGAAAGGCACTAGCTAGAATGACTTTAAAGAAAAAAAATAGTAGAAGCATTAACTGAAATCCAAAAGTGTTAAGGCCTGGAGAGTTGACACAATACAGAAGGTATTTTTGCTGCTGTTCCTGAGGCTCTGACATCACGCGTTGAAATAGAAAGCATTTCAGGGATGGGACAGCTTGTGTTTGTCCCTTTGCTGTGCCGCCTATTTACTTAAGTCTCCAAACCCCTTTAGAAAGGATGAATGGGGCAGGATGAGTTAGATTCCATGAGTGCTACACACACACTGACATTTAAAATATGACAAACCTGATTGGATACTTGCAGAGTAGGATGCAATTTTTGATGTCCTGACTAAAGTGAAACCTCTCTAGGTGAATAGTTAATTTCGGCCAAAACTGGAATACTTGTTCTGAACTGCTGTTCTTTGTTTACTTTCAGGCTTCTGGAGTTACAGTGAATGATGAAGTCATCAAAGTTTTTAATGATATGAAAGTAAGGAAATCTTCTACACAAGAGGAGATCAAAAAAAGAAAGAAAGCAGTTCTCTTCTGTTTAAGCGATGACAAAAGACAAATAATTGTAGAGGAAGCAAAGCAGATCTTGGTGGGTGACATTGGTGATACTGTAGAGGACCCCTACACATCTTTTGTGAAGTTGCTACCTCTGAATGATTGCCGATATGCTTTGTACGATGCCACATACGAAACAAAAGAGTCTAAGAAAGAAGACCTAGTATTTATATTCTGGTGTGTAAAAACAAAAGAAAAAAGTACTTTTGAAATGCAAGGATTGTTATTAACAGTTAGTTTTATCTTTGTATGTCTTTTAAGTGGGATTTAAAATTTTCTTTTTCTCTCTAGGGCTCCTGAAAGTGCACCCTTAAAAAGCAAGATGATTTATGCTAGCTCTAAAGATGCCATTAAAAAGAAATTTACAGGTACAAACAGTGAATATTTTGTGAAGAATTACTCCTTCTGAATTATAGTAAGGCTCATCGTGTAACGTTTTGTGTTTCTCTTTAGGTATTAAACATGAGTGGCAAGTAAATGGCTTGGATGATATAAAGGACCGTTCCACACTTGGAGAGAAGTTGGGAGGCAATGTAGTCGTTTCACTTGAAGGAAAACCCTTATAAAATGACAGTCAAGTGCCATCTGGATCTTAAGGAGCTTTCCATTTCTCCCACTCAGTCATTTGGAATATTATTAGGTGTTTGTTTTTCCCTCTTTCCATTCAGTTCTTCCAACACAATGAATGAAGGAAATATCATTTATGTAAGCAACCTGTCAGTGATTGCCATTAGACTGTTTGCTACCACTACTTTTATGTAGAATCCAAGGAATGCCTTCCTGTCATATTTTAGCCAAAACAACTGGTTATATGCCTTCCATGCAGCGAGCACTACAACGAAATGTGATTGTCAATGTGAATAGCTTAGATTACTGCAATGGGTAAGCTAATTGAATGCCTTGAAAGTATTATCCACTGGTCAAATGGTAAACTTTATTCAGTATTATTTATAGTTGCACTTGATTGCGGTTCTGTGAGGCTCGAGCATTCATACACCTCACCTGCCTTGGCAAGCCTATTTTTTGTGACTTGGCAGCACGGATATAACACTATGCATTGAAAGCACTTTTTTGTAACGAGTTTAATGTCCCCACTCCCAAAAGGAATGCCAATTAAGTTTTGTTAAATATGTCAGTTTATTCTAGTACCTCAGTGTTCATTCCTGTTACCTGTGTATCTTAAAGGAAAATAGCTGTTATTAATACCTTTAATGTTTTCCATTGAGTGTACACTACTGAATAAGTGTAGGAATTTTATGTTTACCATGTAAGTCTTGCAACACTAAAGATATTTTGAATATCAGTCATGATGGCAATTTCTGTATAAAAGAGCCTTAAATGGAACATTGTTTTTGAGCTCAAACCCCACCCTTAAACAAATGGCCACGTTGCAATAAAAATTGTGGCATATTACAGAACGTTGCCTTGTTTTCCTTGCACATTTTGCAAAATGATATGTGAATACAACTCCTAGTGTAAACTGCTATTATTAATCTCTACACTGGTCATTTAAAAAAACTTTTTGTACAGCAGTAATCCGTAATATTTTCCAGTTTGCTAGGTTTATTTGATTTAAAAATATTTTACCCTAAAGCCAAGTATAAACACTACTGTTACAGATGCTTTTATAAGCATTAGCTTACTTCTTATGTGTTAATATTAAGGTAAGAAATTATTTTTTTTGCCCTTTGGCATAACTCTTCAATATTTGGTTTATTCTCTAGATAAATTAGGGTAGTTATTTCCTGAGTCATGTTTACATTTTTATGTAGTTGAATGGTAGAAGCAGTAGGCTCATACTGCATATTTGGTCATATTGAAAATTACTTTTAAAATTTGTCCCTCAAAAGTTTAACAATTCTCCTGTTTAGGAACTTTGATTTCAGCTACTATTTATTAATATAATTTGCAAATCGAAGGGAAAAAATAATTGATCCATCGGTCTTAAACGCTAATATGAAATTTGGCCGTGTTCCAGATTGTTCTCCTTATAGAGAACTTGATCTGCTCACTGTGAGCAGTTTGCTGTTAGCCAGAGCTATTTATGGCAAACACATGCTTTTGTATCTTGTCATGGTTATCCACAAATGGCAAAACTGGACTTGATTCTACTGGTATGCAAAACAGGCATGCTAGTAAGCAGGCAATCGTGATTTTAAACTTAACCCCATAGGTCTGAAGAATACTCCTATCAGTAAACAGGAAAAGTGTGTAAAAGTAATCTGATGATAATTAGATTTTCTCAGGCATTTTCAGATGGAAACAAAATTACATGAATAACTTGGGATCTTTTGCACTGAATAATTTTATTTCAGGCTTCCAGCTGTCACTGTGAGTTATCCTGGACATTTTGATGACTTTTTGGTAAGGCAGAACACCTAAGTAAAGCATGAGAATACTGACATGTACTAAAACATACATGTAATTGATACTATTACCGTGGAATATTTTTTATTTCCTTATCTGAAAAATAAGGGACTCTTAAGTTATAGTATATTTGTTTTCTTGGCTGATTTTTCAACTTTTGTAACATGCCTCTTTAATTCTATAATAATTTCAGAGATTATATTGTGCTTTAATCTGGTACTTTGTGTTCCTTAGCTTGATATAACTGATATTAATATAGTTCATTTTTGAAATACATCTTTGAACATAAAACCAAAAATAATGATAAAATCAGTGATACATTATTTGAGGCAAATTTGGCATTTGAAATTCAATTGGCAATTAAATTTTATAATTTATGATGAAACAATGTTCCAGTTAGCTTTATAAAGTTGATGGTGCTAATTAGTAAAATTTTAAGGACAATATTTGAAGCAATATGTTGCTGCTAGCTTGCAAAATTATGTTTTAAAAATAAATATATGAAACTATCAAGCTGTTGAGATGTGTTTACTTCAGAACATTAACAATTTAAAAATTACTGCAGCTCAGAAAGGCACCATTACTTTTAGTATATTTTTTAGGATTTTAGTTGATACCAACTAAAATTTGGAGATACCAATATTCTTTGAAAAATGAGAATTGCAGTTAATTTTAACATTTCCAGACAAATGGGGACAGTTGGCATTTGTCCCAAGCTGACTCTCAGCTGTTGTTTTCCATCATTATCTAAAATAATATGACCAGCATTGTGTATTTGACGTGCTTTTTAGTAGACTGGAAGAAAAGCCTCTTACAGGGTTTGAGTTTCTTTGATGTCTTTGGGGCACCTAATTTATGGAATCTTAACAAATGAGCTTGGGAAGAAACTTTAGGTGTTTTTTTGTTAAGGAATAGTATCAGGGCCCTCTCTGGTGGCGTAGCAGTTTGGAGCGCTGCACCGCGAAGCTAAGCTAAGGCAAGCCAGGCCAAGCCAGGCCAAGCCAAGCTGGATCTGCCTTAGTGCAAGTTCAGTTCCCCACCCTGGAGGTGACCACGTGGCGTGGCAGCCTCTCCCTGTCTCACCAGCTGCTCCTCTCAGCAGTGTACTTCCTCCATCTGCTTCCCACTCTGGTCTGGTGAATCCTCTTGCCACCCCTGCACCCCTGGCCTGTACCCCATTTCTTTTATGTATAAATAACATTTTTTTTAATCTTAAGAAAATAATAGTGATAAATCATGGGCTGGGAACTCTTCATTCAGCTCCCTACTATGAAAAAATAATCCAACTCTTCATAGGTCTTATTTGTGCTTGCAAATTAAATAACAGTAGCAGTCTAATACATGAATATTCATTTTCAATGAAAATTAAGACTTCTAGTGATGTGTTTCATCCAAAATATAAAAGTCATATTCAGTATCCAAAGAATATTGCTTTTCAGAGAGGCAGCATGAATTTATAGATGTTCTGTTTCAGCTCAGTGAGTAAAGAAGCTTAACGCTTTCTTTTGCTCTAGAACATCCAAATAATTTCCTTCATATAGAATTGGGAGTATCCCTCCAGTTCAATTTAATGACATAAAGCAGCTGGGCTAATTAATCTCTCGAGCTTCAGTTTTTTAATTCATAATATTAGAATAATACCTGCTTACCATGCTTGGTTGCTGGATCAAATATAAAGTGCTTTTTGAAAAACAAAGTGCATGTAAATGTAATATAACTTGTTTAAACTTCTCCAAATACATGTAGTTATAAAGAACCAAGTTTAAAATAATATTAATTGTTCTTTGAACCTCTTAACTATTCTACTTAATATCAGCTTAAGGACTAATTGATTATAGCAATGTTTTTCAAAATGTAGTAAGTATAGTTTTCTTTTTGCATGTGATCAATCAGATACTAGTTTCTTTTCCAAATAATATCTTAAAAGATTTACTTAGTTATGCATACAAGAGATGGGGTACAGGGGGAGGTTGGTGAGAGGATTCACCAGAGACTTGAGTGTGGAGCAGATTAGGCAAATTGACTGAAATACACAGCTGAGGGGAGCAGTGGGCAAGACAGGAGAAGTCTGCTGTGCCATATTAGCTCCTTATGCCATGTCAAGGTTAGTACCCTGGCTGGGGATCCAACCAGTGCTGCAGTAGCTGCTGACAGCTTCATAGTGCTGACTTAACCCCTTGCACCACCAGGGAGGTCCTCCCCCAAAAAATTTTGAAATAAATAATAAAAGAGGAAATAGAGGAGTGCCGTTTCAGAATATTTGGCATAAATTTGTGATCCAGGTTATTGAAACTGAGTGTTTATTATTAATACCCTAAGTTCATGATTTTTAAGACTCAAGAAATGGTAGTTCTCCATCAGATAGTGTTCACTTGAAGTCCATCTGATATCTTTATGTCCCTTTAACCAGCTAGCTATATTTCTCTGGTACACCTGAGAAAACTGAAGTTGAAGATATTAAGAGACATCCCAGCTACTTGAGTTGTAAGGTTGGCTTAATATTTCACTCTATAATTATACTGTGAGTTATTAATTTCCTTTAAAAAAGAGATGAAGCAAAAGAAAAAAAAAGATGAAGCAGCCTGATTTTTTGAGCAAGACATAATTGCTAATTAGTATGTTTTTGGGTAGTATCAGAAATATTTGGAAAAGTCTTAGAATTTTTTTTCTAAGAAGCCAATGCTCATAAAAATCTAAAGTATTTTACATTTCAGAGATTTTCCTGGATGTTTTCATATTATAAATTTGTGGGACTGTGAAATATCAGAAAGATTCTATAGGCAATTTCCAGAAAACTGATAACCTCTAATCCTTTTCCTAAAAGTTGGTTATCTTCCTCTCCATTTCTCTACCCATCTTTTTTTTATTTTATTTTTTTTTTATTTATTTTTTTATTTTTTTAAAGATTTTTTTTTATTTTTTTTTTTAAAGATTTATTTATTTGTGCATACAGAACTGGGGTACAGGCCAGAGGCTCAGGAGCGGTGAGAGGCTTCACCAGAGACAGAGTGGGGAACAGAACAGGCAGATCGACGAAGTACACTGCTGAGGGGAGCAGCGGGCGGGTCAGGAGAGGTCTGCCACACCATGTGGTCACCTCCGGGGCAGGCGGGAATCGAACTCATGCGGAAGCGGCTTTAGATTCTCAGTGCTGTGCTTTAACCCACTGCGCCACCAGGGAGGGCCTCTACCCATCTTTTTTAAGGAGAGAAAGTATTTTGTACTGGAATGGCTAAACACTAATACTTTGGTATCAGACTGCCTGAGTTACTTGCATATAAGTCTTTAATATTAATTAAATGATTTTAGGAAAATCATTTAACTTCTCAGCTTTATTTAATCTATAAAAAGGGGATAACTTTGATTGTAAGGATAATTGAAAACTACTGGGATAGTTCCTTACAAATAGTACGCAGTTAGTAAGATGACCCTAAAATTTACAGTCCAAACCAGGACACTTTTTGAGAGTGAAAGGGAGAGCTATTAATAAATATGCCAGGACAACAAGCTTAAGCTGGGATAATCCCAAGCAAATCAAGAGATGTCACTATCAAGAAGTACAGATATATCAAAATGTAAGATTTAAATAGAAGAAACTATTGAAACCTGAGGTCTTCTTTAATTTGAATTATATAATGTACTAGCATGCTAACCTGAGAGACTCCTGATGAATATAATGTTAAGTAATAAGCCCTCTAGAAGGGTCAATTTGGTTTTGTTCCTCTTAGGGCTTTATCTACTTTCTTTTCTTGGCTTTTTATGCCAAAGAGCTTTCTTTTTTTTCTTTCTTGTGGATGCTCAGATAATGTATTTTGTGGTTATCAGTAAACTTTGGCTTTAGTAACTTCTCTTGTTACTTTTCATCTTGTGTATTTAGAAACCCATTTTTGTTAGAACTGTATATAAAGAGACTAGATCAGAGTTTAAGAGCAAAATGCCTGCATACATTAAACTATCTAACATTGCTTTTGGCTATTTGAAGAAATTTTGTGTACTTTGTAGGTTTGGCTTTATTTACAAATAAGGTGGTATGTAAGATAGCTGAACTACAAGATAAATGAGGCACTGCTCTATCCCAGTGAGGTGTCTAAAATGTTAATAGTTATTTATTTCTTTAAAGATTTATTTTATTTATGCATACAGAACTGGGATATAGGTCAGAGGTTGGGGGAGGGGAAGGGGTGAGTGAGAGAATTCATCAGAGACAGAGTGGGGAGCAGAACAGGCAGATCAACGAAGTACACAGCTGAGGGGAGCAGCAGGCAGGTCAGGAGAGGTCTACCATGCCATGTAGGTCACCCCATGGCTGGGGGTGGAACTCCTGCTGCAGTGGCTGCAGTAGCTTCCTATGGCTGCGCTTTAACCCTTTGCACTACCAGGGAGGGCCCTAAAATGTTAATATTTAAAGAAGTTATATTTCCCTTTGCATACCTGATTCATTAAAGGCACACAAAGTAATTTATTCCCATTATTAAAAGGCTTTATACTTAAGTCAACTTTTTTAGATTATTGAAACAATAATAGGATATGAGAACATGTACTTAATAAGGAAAATAATCTTTAAAAATATTAAATGCCAATTGACTTTCTAGTTTACTAGATTTTTCTTATGTGTGTACAATATACATGTTTGTCTGAAAGGTCTTTTTCTTTCATCTGGATAGCAGAACACTTTTCCTTTATTTTTGACTTCTAATAGCTAATTTGATCCTGTGTATTCAAAATTTTAGTAGTTTAATTGGAATACAGTATGGAACAAATTTTTATTGAAATATGTAATTCCCTCACAGAAATTAGGAAGCTTTTATGTAGATGGTATACTGTATTTGTAGTACTTTTCTCATTTTACATATTTTTAATAGTAGAGTATGAGATATTGCCTTTGGAAAGCTGACAGTTACTGAGTAAATTGCTAATTTCCTGGGCATATGGCCCAAAGTCTTGTCTGTGTTCTTGTGAGCTGATAAGACCTTTTTTGTTTGTTTTTTGATTAGCTCCTGACTAAATGACCAGATAAAAAGAAAGGCAATTCCCAAGCTGGCATAATTGGACAGTTTTATATAAGGTAAAAATGGTAACAGAGTATTTTGTTCTAGAAAGCATAAAGCCACATAATATTAAAACTTTTATGTCTGGTTATACCATAAAATAATAAGATGTGAAAGACTTGTAGACTTCATGAAATAAGAGGAAAAGCATTTTTGAGGATTAAATTAGTTTTTAAACCTTTTTTTTAAAAAAAAAATAACTATGGGTCAAAACTTGAGAGTAAAAGAGTCCCATTCCTTTTACTCATTGTTGCTTATTAGTAATTACTTTATGGAGAAATGTATTGAAATTTTTGTTTTTTTAACTGATTTTTAGGAGTAAAAAGATTGATATACATTTTTTAAAATATATGTATTTATTTATGCATGCACAAACTTGGGTATAGGCCAGAGGTGCAGGGAGTGAGGGGATTCACCAAAGACAATGTGGGAGGCAGAAACAGATAGATTGCCTGAAATACGCCCCTGAGGGGAGCAGCGGGCAAGATAGAAGAGGTCTGCTGTACCATATGGATCACCTCCCTGGCGAGGGATAGAACTTGGTACTGCAGTGGCCATGGATAGCTAGCTTCTCAGCATTGCACTTCAACCCTTTGCACCACCAGGGAGAGCCCTGATTTACAATTTTTAATATTGTTTCCTGAGCAGTGTGCATACATTGAATAATTGCTGCATTAGACTTATTTTTGTTATGAAATTGACTTAGTAGTAATTTCCTTTTAATTTTGGCTTTATCTTTACCCGCTAAAGAAAAATATTTTGTAATTATAGTGGTTTTTTAAAAGATTGATTTCATTTATTTGTGCATATAAGAGCTGGGGTGTAGGCCAGAGTTGGGAAGAGAGGATTCACCAGATATAGAGTGGGGAGCATAACAGGCATATTGACTAGAACAGACTGCTGATGGGAGCAATAGGCTAGACAGGAGAGGTCTGCTGTGCAATGTGGGTTAGCACCCTGGTGAGGATGAATTCTTGCAACTGCAGTGGCATGGCTTTAGCTTGATAGGGCTGAGATCCACCAGGAGGGAAGCCTTAGAGTATAGTAGTTCTTAAGAAATACCAGCTGACCAAATTAGGTAAATATATTATGTTGTGGATGTAAAGAAACATTTTGGGGGTTAAGTGAGCATATCCTTCAGTGCCATTGTCATTGCAACAAAATGTTGCCTGGGGTCTCCTTGGAGGTGGAAGAGTTAAAGTTTCAGAGCTATCAAGCTATCCATAGCCACTTCAGCATGAGTTTGAGCCCCTGGCCAGGGAGCTAACCCACATGGCACAGCAAACCTCCCCATCTCCCCTACTACTCCCCTCAGTAGTGTATTTCAGTTGATCTGCCTGTTCTCCCCACTCTGTCTCTGGTGAATCCTCTTAACCAACATCTCTGGCCTATACCCCAGTTCTTTTATGCATAAATAAATAAATCTTTTTTAAAAACACAATTGTGGCCCTCCCTGGTGGCGCAGCAGGTTAAAGCACGGCACTGAGAAGCTTAAGCCACTTCCGCATGAGTTCTATTCCCGCCTGCCCTGGAGGTGACCACATGGCGTGGCAGACCTCTCCTGACCTGCCCACTGCTCCCCTCAGCAGTGTACTTCGTCGATCTGCCTGTTCTGCTCCTCACTCTGTCTCTGATGAAGCCTCTCACCGCCCCTGAGCCTCTGGCCTGTACCCCAGTTCTGTATGCACAAATAAATCTTTAAAAAAAAAAAAAACAAAAACACAATTGTATTATCTTTTGTGCTGAATCCAGAATCAATCTATATTTAAGAGTGTGTTTTGTGTACTATTCAAGAGGGTCTAGTAATTCCTATGACTAAAACATTAGATTTATGTTTGTTACAGAGAAACATGATCATCTTGGCCACTATGAATCACTCTGGAAACTTTTCATTTCTCTTTCCCAATTATTCAGATCATTAGATCAAATTACAAACATGAAATACCATACTTTTCATGGCCTCAAAAAGTTGTGATATAAGGAAGGCAAGATTATAAACAAATATAATGGCAGTGTGATAAGTACAGTGGTATATTACAAGAAAGAAGTGATTAGCTTTGGAGTTGTAGGTGAGAAGATCTTACAGAAGCAATGTTTGAGCTCAGTTGAAAGGAACGTAGAGTTTGTCAAATCAGTGAACAGGTCCTGCAAATAGTTTTTTTGCAGTTATGCTAGTATGAAGCTCTGTGAGGAGAGCAGTGTGGGAAAAGTGCCTATGAGCCAAATCACTGACAACTGTGAGTACTGTGCTAATGAACATGAAATTTGTGTATGATGAGCCAATGTAGATTTTAAGCAAACAAGTGGTGTGATCTTCCTGGTCATTTTATGACTATGTTAAGAATGTTTGGATGGTGAAGAAGTTGGTAGTTAAGCCTGAATTAAGGCAGTGGCAAGTGCACTTAGGCTATGTTTTTTGACATGTCTGTAAGAAAATTTGACAGTACTTGATTAATTTCATAATTAGATGAAATGGTATAAAGCTTATGCATTACTTGGAAAGTGTTAGGAATATTTTTAGCTTTGTTGACATTTAAGATCATTGAGGTGTAAGTTTGGCACAGAAATTAAGCAGGAAATTTGTAAATGTGAAGAGAAAAATATTAAACACATTTTAAATGAAGGTAACATTTTGAAAGCATGAAGTAAATCATTGGCTAAAAAGTCAGTTCTGCTATTTGAATTTAGACTTACAAGCCTGATATGCAGTAATTTTTAGATAACTGCTTTTGGTAGATAAGGTAAATTTAAAAGTACCATTACTATAGCATCTTTGAAATGGAATATCCTGTAATTTTAAAATTATAGGACTTAAATCTCTCTGGGATAAGGAAAACCTTAACTCCTTAGTTATAAGTCTGCATATAAGCCATGCTTGAATTCTTGAACCAGATTTTAGAATTGAACAACATTTTATAAAATATTTATTTTTTGCATAGAAGAACTGGGGTGGGCCAGAGGTGCAGGGGGTAAAAGGATTCACCAGAGAGAGAGTGGGGAACAGAACAGGTGGGTTTACTGACATACTCTGCTTAGGAGAGAAGCGGGTGAGACAGAAGAGATCTGCTGTGCCATGTGTGGGTTAACTTCTTTGCTGGGTATTGAACTCAGGCAGTAGAAGTGATAGCGCTAAGACTAAATTACTAGGCCACCAGGGAGGCCCCCAACCATATTGAGCTTTAATACTGTTTTTATGTTAAATTGACTTTTCTGAAATGCATCACATCCATCAGAAGGCAGTTGTTCAGTATTTTTAGAACACTGTTTTGGTTATCCTGAGAAATAAGCTTCTCAAGAGTAATTATAGTCCATTTAGAAAGACAAAATAGACCTGTGAACTCATAAATAATCAGTAATAATTGAAAAAAGCAGTGAGGAAAATGGGGGTACAAGCTAGGGGTGCAGGGACAGTGAGAGGATTCACTAGAGACAGAGAGGGGAGCAGAACAGGCAGATCGATGAGGTACACTGCTGAGGGGAGCAGCGGGCGGGTTAGGAGAGGTCTGCCGCGCCATGTGGGTCCCCTCCAGGGCCAGGGATCGAACTCTCACTAAAGCAACTGTGGCTAGCTTATAGTGCTGCATCCTAACCCATTGTGCCACAGCCTCCCTCGAGAAAACAATTTTTAAATAAAGACATTTTCCCTTCAAATATAGAATTATTTGAAATGAGGTTCCAACAACCTCTTTACAGTTAGAATATCTCCTTAATGTCAAGAACAAAAGAAGCTTTTTGTCACCGCTTTGGAAAAGGATGAGGACAAAATAGAGTCCTTGTTTAGGGAGCTCTTAGTGTACCTATTAAGCATTGTGATGTCTATATGTACTTTTTTACTAACATATTATCTAATGACTAAGAACTATCATGTAGTGATAAATGTAAATGATACTTTGAGACATCTACATCTATTAGTGACAGACTTATAAGAACTACTAATGTTAGAGTTACAGGAACTGATGGATTTCAAGTAAGGATTAGTTAAAACAAAGGTGTAACTTTTTATGGGTCTTCTGAAATCTTCCCATGGATTCCTTGGGGATCCAAACACTTCAAGTGACAAAACACTGTGGCTTAGCAATTATGCAAGAAGCCCCAGAAATGAAAAGGTTAGATGGATAAGACATATCCACTTCAAAGAAGATGCTTTTTTTTTTTGTTTTACATATTGAAATTGCATATACAATTCCACTGAGAATAAAAATGATTTGTGGGGATACAAGCATGTATAACTTTAAAAACACATGTAAGTGAAAAAAAAATTCTCTTGTCTTTTTAATTAAAAATTACTGCTTTTGTAAAATGTCCTAGCACAATTTTCTAGTGAACCATCAGATTTAAAACCCTGAAAATATAAGCTTCGAAATCAACAGTACCTCATTGATGTCATAGAACATCAATAAAATTGTCCAGCAGTGATCTGTGTGTGTATCATGAAAACAGAAACTGGCAAAAGAATGGGCAGAAGAGCAAAATGGAGAGAAGACAAAAGGGAGTTGTCAAGGAGATAGGAGAACTCAACTTCTGTACAGAAGTAAAATATGTCAACTGCTGCAGAGATGTCTTATGGGAAGAAAACTAAAGACATAGAAAGGTCACTGACCTTCAGAAGAAGGGGAGGCAGATGCCACACAGAAATGACTTGAATACTGAACTAGAGGTGAAGTGGAGACAGTGTGGTAAACACCAGTATTTTTCAAATGACTGCTAAAGATCATTAGCTGTAATTTCCAATCTGCTGTGGACAGACAATAGTCCTGTTGTGTATGACTTGTACGTAGCTCATTAGGTTCAGGATACCCTGAAAGCTAGATAACAACTAAACTGGTCTTCACACTTTTCAACAAAACAAGCCCACTGATAATGGACTACATGTTATGGCCATGTCAAATTGTTCTAAATTTCTAAATGCATATTTTTAGTTCCATACTTCTTTGAAGAAGTTTACTTGTCAAAAAGAGCAGCCAGTACAAGATGGGGCCTTACAGGGCTGAGAAAAGATTAAACCATATAATTTTTGTAACTTTTTATTCTATTTCCTCACAATCTTTATCCTCCACTATTTTCGCCGACTTCTTTGGATCTCCTGCACCTAAAATAGTTCCCAGTACAGGTAAAACATTTAAATTAAAAGGTTGTAATTCATGTGAATTATGGAGATTACCAAAGTGAGTCTGTATTTCCAGAAGAATATCCTGCTGTATTTAATCTCTGGATATTTGTTTTCCCTGTAGCCCGGGAATTTTCAGGGGACCCATAATCTTCCCAGTCTTTGAGTACATTAGAGCATTGCTCTGCTACCAAACATGACATCATTGACTTATTTCCTGTACTTTGAGGTTTTTTTTTTCCTCAAAATTGGTCATGGATTTGCCTCTAGGAAAGGAAGTGTTTTACTTTTACCTTCCTTTCCCTCTTCAAGGACAGACATTGATAAAAGACTGGCAGGTGGCCATATCATGGTCAAGGAATAGAGAACTGAATTAACCCACACAGAGCTCAAACCTTAAGATAGTATTTTATCATAAAAGCACTTCAGTTCTTTTTGTTTTTTAAAGATTTGTTTTTATTTATGCATATAAGAACTAAAATGTAGGCCAGAGTGGGGGGGGCGGGGCTTGGGGTGAGGATTCACCAGGGACCAGGTGGGAGCAGAACAAGGAGAGCTACTAAAATACACTGCTGGCTCTCCCTGGTGGCGCAGCGGGTTAACGCACAGCACTGAGAATCTAAAGCCGCTTCAGCATGAGTTTGATTCCCGCCTGCCCGGGAGGTGCCCACATGGCGTGACAGACCTCTCCTGACCCACCTGCTGCTCCCCTCAGCAGTGTGCTTCGTCCATCTGCCTGTTCTGCTCCCCACTCTGTCTCTGGTGAAGCCTCTCGCTGCCCCTGAGCCTCTGGCCTGTACCCCAGTTCTGTTTGCACAAATAAATCTTTAAAAAAAAAATAACACTGCTAAGGGGAGCAGCAGGCAGCTAAGAGAAGTTTGCTGTGCCATGTGAGTCAGCTCCTGGCCAGGGATTAAACTCATGCTGCTGTGACTGCAGATAGCTTGATAGCACTAACCCCTGCCCCACCAGGGAGGCACTCCAGTTTTGTTTTTAATAAACCTTCACTTTTCAAACACGAGTTTTGTTTTCTCATCTAAAGTATTTCCTCTAGACCCCCGGGTGACCTAGGGGTAAATTTCATTGCTGTCACCACTAAGGCCTCCAGGAAGCTGACCCCCATATTGTGCAGCAGACCTCTCCTGTCTCAGCAGTATATTTCAGTAGATCTGCCTTTTCTGCTCCTCAGTCTGTCTCTGGTGAGTCCTCTTACCCACCCCCCCAGCACCTCTAGCCTTCACCCCAGTTCTTCTACT
>NW_004567114.1:48196721-48269751 GCF_000260355.1 Condylura cristata
GTATATATTTAATTTCCCTCCTGGGAAGTACAAAAGTCAGGACTAGTTGCAGCAGGCTAGACATCTATGTTTAGTATACAGCCAGACCTTCTCTATGGCAATTGCAAGACCTCACAGTGTGTGCTACTGTACAGCTAAAGGGGATCCCATACTAGATTATTAACCTTAATTAGGCATTGTTTAACAGGTTTAGAGAAGCAGCAGAAAATGCCAGATGTGCATATGTATATGGGTTTGGGAGTGGGGTAGAGAGGTAAGTGATTAATGGAAACATTCAGTATGCAAACTTTTGGATATAAGTAGTAGTTTATAGTTTAAAAAATAAGAATTGGGCCCTCCCTGGTGGCGCAGCGGTTAAAGCACTGCACTGAGAAGCTTGAGCCACTTCTGCATGAGTTCGATTCCCGCCTGCCCCGGAGGAGATCCACATGGCGTGGCAGACCTCTCCTGACCCGCCAGCTGCTCCCCTCAGCAGTGTACTTCGTCCATCTGCCTGTTCTGCACCCCACACTGTCTCTGGTGAATCCTCTCACCCTCCACATCTCTGGCCTGTACCCCAGTTCTATATGAATAAATAAATCTTTAAAAAAATAATAAAATAAAAAATAAGGATTATTGGAGATTTTTAGCCTAATTCTGGGATGAGAAGGAAATTAGATTTTTAGTTGTAAATTTTTATTCATTGGATTCTTTGCAGAAAGGTAGAGTCTTACAGGAAAATCCGTTCCACTTTAAATCCAGTGACTGTTGAAGTATTTAGCTTGTATGTATTTATTCATTCAAAATCAATTTAGTGGATGCATTCTATGTTTATCATCCTAAAGTGGCTAAGAAGAAGAAATACATGTCAGTAGCAATAATGCAAGATAGAAAGTGTTCAATACTGCTCTTAATGTATTATTAATTCCATTAACCTGACTATAAAAATAGGCCAGGGTCATTCAAAAATACGACATGAATAGAAAGAAAGGCCACTTCTCATAAAGACAAATTGTGACCTTACTGATCCCCTTATGTCAAATGAGCAAGCTAGAGAAGTTTGAGGAATATTAAATAAATAATGTCACTGTCAAAATTAGAAGTGTGACTTTAGCCTATTGATTTCTCAGGTGTAGTTACATAACTATAAATGTACATTACACCAGGAAACATATGTCTATACTGGTAGACAAAACTGAATGGTGAAAAATAGCATTTACCAGGTGCATGACTTTAGGCAAAGTAATAACTTTTGTGAGCCTCATAATCCTCATCTAAAAAATGAGAATAGTCCTAACCTCTATGTTTATTGAATAACAATATTGCAGCCAACATTACTTTGAGCATTTTACCACAGAGTACTCCCCAGACAAGTTTGGGGAACTCAACCATGGTTTTAGAGGTTAAATAATTTTCCCAAGGTTACATGACTAAGAAAGTGATAAGAGACAGGATCCAAAGCACAACAGTATTTTTTCTAAATTTTATTTTTGTTATTGAGATGGCATTGGTTTACAGCACTATATGATTCAGAGGAATAGGTTGACACCTTCGATATAATCACCTTACCACACCCACCACCAGAGCACTCACATCCTTTTACCATATGCCATTGCCTGACACCCTTTTGTTCCTGCTTCTACCATCACCCTAGAGTAGCATCAATTCTGAAGTCAGAATTGATTTGATTTTGTCAGTTCCTTTGTTTTGTTTCTCCATATTCTATTAATAAAATCATTTGGAATTTGTCTTTCTCCTCTGGTTTATTTTATTTAACAATCCCCTCCAGTTCCACCCATGTTGCAAATGGCAAATTTTCGTCTTTTTTTTTTTTTTAATAGCTAAATGGTATTGCAGTAGGTTTGTTTCCATAACTTGGCTATTATTGTAAATAGTGCTGCAGTAAACATAAGAGTGCATATATCACTTTGAATTAGTGTTTTTGCATTATTTGGATAAATACCAAGAAGTGGAATTGTTGGGTCAGATGATAAATATTTTTCTAATATTTTAAGATAACTCCATTCTGTTTTCCATAGGAGCTGGGCTAGTCTACATTCCTACCGATTATTCCCACCTTTTTCTCCGCACCTCTCCACTTGTTTCTAGTTTTTATGAAATGTGCCATTCTCTCAGGAGTGAGGTGGTTTTCATTTCTTGCTGATAAAGGATATTGAACATTATTTATGTGCCTTTTGGCTATCTGTATGTCTTCTCTGGAGAAGTGCCTCTTTAGTTCTTCTAGCCATTTTTTGGTTGGGTTCTTTTTTTTTAAAAGATTCATTTATTAATTCATACAGAACTGGGGTACAGGCCAGAGATGTGGAGGGTAAGAGGATTCACCAGGGACAGAGTGGGGAGCAGAACAGGCAGATCGTCGAAGTACACTGCTGAGGGGAGCAGCCGGCGGGTCTGGAGAGGTCTGCCACGCCCTCTGGATCTCCTGGGGCAGGTGGGGATCGAACTCATGTGGAAGTGGCTTAAGCTTCTTAGTGCAGTGGTTTAACCTGCTGCGCCACCAGGGAGGGCCCAGGGTTCTTTTCTTTTTTATGAGGTCGTATGAGTTCTTTGTACATCTTGCATATCAGCCCAGTGTCAGCTATATGGTATGCAAATATTTTCTCCCATTCAGCAAAATGTCTTTTCATTTTTTTTTTTAAAAGATTTATTTATTTGTTCATACATAACTGGGGTACAGGCCAGAGGCTCAGGGGCGGCGAGAGGTTCACCAGAGACAGAGTGGGGAGCAGAACAGGCAGATCGACGAAGTACACTGCTGAGGGGAGCAGCGGGCGGGTCAGGAGAGGTCTGCCGCGCCATGTGGTCACCTCCAGGGGCAGGCAGGAATCGAGCTCATGCTGAAGTGGCTTTAGCTTCTCAGTGCCGTGCTTTTACCCGCTGCGCCACCAGGGAGGGCCAAAATGTCTTTTCATTTTAATGATAGTTTCTTTCACTGTGCAAAAAGCTTTTCAGTTTGATGTAGGCCCATTTGTTTTTTGCTTTTTGTCTTTTATTCTCCTTGCTATTGGAGTTGAATCCCCAAAGACATCGCTGAAGCCTATGTCATGGAGTGTTTTGCCCGAGTTTTCTTTTATCATTTTATGGTTTCTGATCTTATGTCCAAGTCTTTACTCATTTTGAGTTAGTTTTGTGTATGGTGTGAGTGGTATATTCTGTACAATAAGTTTTATTCCAATTCATACTGCCCATTTTAAAAGTTCTCATTTTTCCTCAAGTACAGGTAAGAGTTCTGTGTGGGCTAGGAGGAATGCTTTAATCCATTTTGAGTTAGTTCTGTGTATGGTGTGAGTGGTCTAGTTCACTATATTTGCATATTGATGACCAGTTTTCCCAACACCATTTGTTGAACAGATTTTCTCTTTTTACTGTATACTCTTGATTCCTTTGTCACAGATTAACAGTTACTGGTAATTTATTTTGGTGATGGGATTTCCAGGAGTGTTTTTCTACGCTTTCTGTCTTTTCCAAGCATGCTTTATAATAAGTACATGTTTTTATAATTAGGAGTAACTGGACTTTCATTTCAGCTGTGAGTTCCAGTTCCAACCTACCCTGTTGAGTGATGGGACAAGTTACTACTTTAACTACACCTAGGGTCAGAAGAATATCTCCCCATAAGACTGTTGCAAAAAGCAATGATAGAGTATTTAAACATTGAAAAAGTGAAGAACAACTTGTCCTGGAGGAGCAGCTACAGGAAATATTTTATTGAAATTCAGTAAATTAACTCCTGAGACATTTCCTAAAAAAGCAAAACTAAAACCCTAATGTTGCCAGTTTAAGAAAAGGTGAGAGAACAAACATTGCATGGATTCATATATTGGAGTGAAATTGCTGCAGCAGATTCCATCAGAGCAGTCAGTTACCATGGTCAAATGCAGGAAATAAATTAGCCAAACTGACTTGAATTGTGTCAGCAATGTGGAGGCCAGTATTAGGATCCCTGTAACCCTCTTCGTGATAGGCTCAGCTCTACATATTCTTATCTAAAGTGTTGGTTCCACACTTTAGTTGAGAATTTATGTAACTATCCACAATCTGTTTGTTGTGCTCTGCTCTAACTAGAGCAGGGAGACCAACATGGTAACATTTGTTAGGTCTTCTCTAGTGGGAATTCCTGGTTTAAATCTCAGCTCTACTATATAATTTTGGGCTAAAACTCATGAGCCTGATTTTCTCATTGGTAGCTGGAACGATAATTCTTCCTCCCCAGGAAGCTGTGCAGATTGAAGGAGATGATATATGTGAACATCTAGAACAGAACCTGACAACTGTCAAGATCAGTGAATCAACTGCTCACTGCCCATGGCCACCCTGTCCTCACTATAGAACCAAGCATGTCACACCTATATTTGAGTATGAAATCAGCCCACTTCCCTCATGGGACACAAGTCTGCCCAATGATGCAGGCCTTCAGAGAGGGGATTGAGGGAGTTTCTGCCTTCAGCAAACAATATCCCTAGGCAATCCTTCCAAATATTAGGACAGTTCAAAGTGTCAGTGGCTTTAAATAGGCAATGATCACATCTGTTTTCTTGAATGACTATACTCCAAAATTTAATATAAATTTCTACCATGATACCGCCTATAGTAACGTACACATGGGCTCTCTGTAGTGCAGCAGGTTAAAACCCAGCACTGCAAAGCTGGCCGCAGCTGCTTTGGTGTGAGTTTGATCTCTACCCTGGAGGTAACCCACATGGTGCAGCAGACCTCTCCTGTGTCACCTTCTGTTCACCTCAACAGTGTACTTCATCGATCTGCCTGTTCTTTTCCCTGCTGTCTCTGGTGAATCCTCTCACTGCCCCTGCACCTCTGGCCTGTACTCCAGTTCTATATGCGTAAATAAATAAATCTTAAAAACATACACACACACACACACACACACACTCCTTGAATTAAAAGTGATTTCTTCTAATTCTCTGGCTTTCCCCAACTTTTATTTTGAAAAATGTCAAACAGAAAAGTTGCAAGAAATACAATAAATATCATATGCTGCTTGTTTAGATTTATCAACTGAATTTCACTACATTTGCTTTCTCTGCTTTTTAATTTTTTTTTTTTTTTTGCTGAACCATTTGAGAGTTAACTATAAACAGTGTTGACATTTCATCCTGAAATACTTCATCATATATGTCCTGACAATAAGGACATTCTTCCTACATGATCATATAGTAAGCATCACAAGAAATTTAGCATTAATGCAATAGTAGCTAATACATACTCCACACTCATATTTCCTATTGATCCAATAATATCCATTGTTATTGTTGCTGTTGTTTTAATCAGAATCCAAAAGGAAAAAATATTTACACATTGTATTTAGTTATCTTGTCTGATCCAGTCACTCAAATTCAGCCTTTCCTCCTTTGGAACTAGAGCTAGAGCTGTCCTTTCCCTGTAAATTTTATTTACATCAATGGGGCCTCATCACCAAAATGCAGGCTCTGTAATTTTTCATCTTCATTTTTGATCCATGCATTTGAAGGAAAAAAAGTTACTTGTAGTAAAGACAATCACACTGTTTTTCAGTTCTTAGCTTTAAGCATTACTTAAATAATGTTGACATTTACACAAGGACAGATCTGGACAGGGAAGTAATGAGGCATTCAGCTTGGGACATGTTCATATCAAAGTAAAAGCAGAATATCCAGGTGACAAGACCAGTAGGTATTGATTTATCCCTTAAGTGGATAATGAAAGTCACCTACAAAGAGGTAAGAAGGAAATTCACAGGATGGATGATTTCCTCAAGGAAATTACTATTCTGTAAGAAGGGCCACTGGACCCTTAGGAGACTTCCAGGACCAAAGGAGAAGCAGCAAGGTATGGTGCTACCCAGAGGAACCAGGGCACTGGGGTATGCTAGGAGCAAGGAAGGCATGGAGTGGTAGGAAATGAGAAAAACGTGTCTCCCACCACTGAACTGCTTGTAGTATTTAATTCCAAGTGCAAATTAACTCTCATGAGCAGGCCAGGAGAGGGGCCTTAGGATGGGAAACTCTGCTGGAGTCACTCCTAGAGTGACAGAATAGCGATTGCCCAGAGGTACAAAACTCCCAACTTCAGATCTGAGGCAAAAGTCCTTTAAGGAAGGAAACTGAAGAAATAATCCAAAAACAATTATCAAGCAGAGTAATTGCTGGGCCTCCCTGGTGGTGCAAAGTCTCAGCGCTCTCAAGCTATCACCAGCCAATGCAGCTTTGAGTTAGATCCCAGGCAAGGGAACCTAATCCACCTGGATCTGTCTGTTCTGCTCCCCACTCTGTCTCTGGTGAATCCTCTCACCGTTCTTGCACCTCTGGCCTGTACCCCAGTTCTGTATGTCTAAATAAATAAAAAAATTTTAATGAAAAGGAACTTTAATACAGTGAGTATACAGCACAGAAGGCAAAGAATATAATTTCTAAATCAAGCACCTGAAGTTGCCCATCCCCTCATGGGCAAAACTCAACCCAAAAGGCATTGGTCCAAGCAAGGCCTGAAAGCCCACCAAAAGACTAAAGCACCTTCTGGCCGGGACCCATAGAAAAGGGTCAGAAATGGCCAGACAGGTCTGGGAGGGAAAGAGCATAATCAAAATCAATATAAATACAGCAATAGTCAAACCTCCCTCCCAACCCCCCATGGGTCTCTCACCCACATGGCTTTCAACCAGTCCAGGGCCAAGAAACAAGCACAATCTCTTCATCACATGCTTGCTGCTCCATGTGGCTTCCTCAGGTCTGGCTCTCCATCCTGCTTCCTTCTTCAAATTTCTCCTTTTTTTCCCTTTTCTTTGCTCAACTCCACCCTCCTGGGTGGGGCAGAGAACCTAGAACTTCTCCTTTTCCTAGAAAATAAATAAATGTTGAAAAAAAAAAAAGAAAGAATCTGTATTCTTGACAACATCAAGCTGCTGAATTAGTTAACTCTAAGCCTGTTCCACCTCTGGAATTGTAATAACAATTTCAGTACTCTTAAAAAAAATAAGAGTAAATTCAGTGAAATCAAGAAACTCCTGGAAAGCATTTTTATTAAAAAGTTTTAAAACCCGGCCCTCCCTGGTGGCGCAGCGGGTTAAAGCACTGCACTGAGAAACTAAAGCCACTTCCGCATAAGTTCGATCCCCCCCTGCCCCGGAGGTGACCACATAGCGCTGCAGACCTCTCCTGACCCGCCCGCTGCTCCCATCAGCAGTGTACTTCGTAGATCTGCCTGTTCTGCTTCCCGCTCTGTCTCTGGTGAATTCTCTCACCCTCCGCATCTCTGGCCTGTACCCAGAAAATCTTTAAAAAAAATCTTTTTTTTTTAAGTCTTTAAAAAAAAAAAGTTTTAAAACCCAAGAGAATGAAATGAAAATATCAAGTAGGTGAACATAACAGTCACAATGACTGTAGCAAAACCACTCTCAGACATATGAATATTTTTAAATATTTATGCATACAGAACTGGGGTACAGGCCAAAGGTGGAGGTGGGTAGTCAGAGGATTCACAAGAGACAGAGTGGGGAGCAGAACAGGCAGATGGAGTGAAATACTCTGCTGAGGGGAGCAGAGAACTAGTCAGGACAGACGTCTGCCTCCCCATGTGGGTCAGCTCCCTGGCAGGATGGAACTCATGCTGCAGGGGCTGGGAGAGCTTCACAGTGCTGCGCTTTAACCCTTTGTGCCACCAGGGAGGCCCCCACACATGAAGATTTTAAAAATTGTGAATAATGGCCCTCCCTGGGTGGCGCAGCGGGTTAAAGCACAGCACTAAGAAGCTAAAGCCACTTCTGCATGAGTTTGATTCCGGCCTGCCCCGGAGGAGATCTACATGCGCGGCAGACCTCTCCTGACCCGCCCGCTGCTCCCCATCGTTGATTTGCCTGTTCTGCTCCCCACTCTGTCTCTGGTGAAGCCTCTCGCCACCCCTGAGCCTCTGGCCTGTACCCCAGTTCTGTATGCACAAATAAATAAATAAATAAAGAAGAAAAATTGTGAATAACATGTCTAGCACCCAGTAACAATGATTTCAAAAGGATCAGAGAGAAATATATGTAAAAGTCTAGGACAGAGCCTGGTATAACTACCAAGATCAGTGAATTAACTGCCACTGCCCATGGTTACCCAATCCTCACTACAGAATCAAGTGTCACACCTATACTTGAGTGTGAAATGCAGCCACTGCCTTCATGGGACCTCAGTTTCTAAGATATTTGAATATACATATATACACATTATACATTATACACATGTATATAAGCATGTGCATGTAGATATATACTGTGTGTGTTTATATGCACTAATTTTTATGAATCATTAAGAAGCCAAGATAGAAGAATATGTAAGTGGCCTTCACCATGACTTTTTATTATTTAAATTCTTACTTCTTTGTTAGTTTCAAGTGTAGTCTCCATAGTCCATTCCACCACCAGAGCACCCCTGAGCCATCTCCCCCATCCCTTATGTCCTTCCCACCCCTGTTTTATCCCCTCCCTTTCCTCTTCCCTTGCTACAGATACAGTAAATTTGCCAAATGCAGGAGGCAGTGATGAATAGGTTAATTGGTTCCAGTGAAGGAAAACAAGGTACCAACTCCTGAAAGTTGTAAAGAAACTTCCTTTATTTTACTGAACAAGGGATTTTTTTTTAAAACCAATATAGCTAGAATAAGAGCTTTCATATGGGTAGGTTTTAATAAAATTTCAAAAAGGAATAATTGAGATGTCCTCACACTCTTCCTACTGTTGAATTTCTTGTGGCATACATACTCTTCACAGCAGATACTAAATTATCACGGGCTCAACATTAAACTCTTTGTCTAAGAAGTCAACCCCGTCGCATTTCAATTTCCCAGTACAAATCTTTCTTTAGAGTTTTCAGGACGGTGAATAAATGTAACAGGCTGTACTTTGCAAATTTAGTCCTTAAAGCTAATTAAACTTTTCTCCTTCAATTTACTATGAAAATAGTCCATTGGAGTTAGAAGAGGAAAGATATTTTCACCCTCAAATGAATATATAACTAAATGAAACGTCCTCAGTTCATTCAGAGACAGCAGTGCTGACTACTACTTTCCTATTCCTTAAATCCTCTGCTTATTGAGGGGTAGTGCTGGTGGAAATTTAAAGAGCTGCACATTTCCAGCCCAGTATTCCCTACATGGTGTCAAATGACTAGGAATGAAAGTTTTGGTGACTGGATGATTTATTCACTTAGTCATCATTGTTCCATCAGGGAAAACAATAAGAGGCTTTTGTTTGTGTTTCTGTGTGTAGGGTGCGAGGGATGAAGAAAATAGCTGTATAATGAAACGTTGGTCCTCTTTTTTTCTTCTCTCAAAAGAGGTCTTTATTTTCAAATTGCTATAAATATATAACAAAAATAGATTATATACTACATTGTGGCTCTTTCAACATCACTTTTTAATATTTGTCTAATTCTTTTTCCCTTCTCTATTGAGAAAAGAACAATGGAGAAATATGTTCTTATAAAATTTTCAAACATTATAGAGGAATACAGAGTAAAAACAAAGTCTCCCTTCATTGCTTTACCCAACCCCTCCACCACCATTCAGCCCCTACAAAAAATTCTGTTCTTTTCCTTCCCTCCTTTTTCCCATCCTCCCACCTTATCTCCCTCCCTCCCTTCTTTCTTTTTCTTTTATTCAAACCTCTTATTACCCCAGTTTGTAGCAGTTACATAACAACAGATGGCATATTGCAAGCAACAGGCAATTTCCAAAATATAGGCAATCAGAAATCACTGAAACTGAGTGCAATCCAGAAAGTGCCAAAGAAAATTGCCACAGAGTAACAACACAGATCAAAGAAGTTCCTCTGAAAAAAGACATAAAGCCAGGAATATCTGGTTTGCTTCTACTTCTGCCACTAGCTAGCTGGATGTCCTTCGGCAACTTTTATTTCTCCAACTGTAGCATAGACTTGATGAAATGATATCATGTGTGCAAAACATTCGGTGCCTGGTTTAACGTAGGTCTTCCTCTCCTTTCCAGAGGAACGTTGCTACATGGAAAGCACAGCTTGGTTTATTCCTTGTGTAATTCTATTTCTATATGGGTGTTCCTGGGAAAAATTATAATCCTATGTTGTACTCTGTTTATAAAATGTGGTGGAGGACCCTTCCTGGTGATGCAACAGGTTAGGACGCAGCATTGCAAGCTAGCCACAGCCCCTTCAGTGCGAGTTCGATCGGGCCCCCGAGTTGATCCACATGGGACAGCAGACCACTCCTGTCTCACCAGCTGCGCCCTTCACAATGTACTGCGTCGATCTGCCTGTTCTGCTTCCCACTCTGTCTCTGGTGAATCCTCTCACCGCCCCATCACCTGTGGCCTGTACCCCAGTTTTGTATGCATAGATAAATACATATCTAAATAAATAAAATGTGGTGGGAAAAGTATGATTTGGTGCTTAGAGTACACCAGTGTTTCACAATAAATAGACCGACATTACAGTTGGATCCAGGCAATGAATACGACTTCAGATAAAAGTCTTCACAATTAAAAAAAAAAAAAAAGTCTTCACAATTAGGAGATACTGATAATTATGGGTGTATTATCTCCCATAATCCTTTATCATTAAGTGATTGATTCAAAGAACAAGCTGAATAATAAAGGAACACTGATGCAGTAACATTGGGTTATTTTTAAATTATCCGTATAATGTAAACGTGGCTACTTGGAAGTTCATAAGTTTTAATTTTCACCAACAGGAAAATTACTTTGTAATCATCTCACAAGCAAGTTCATAATAAAGTGAAAATTGTCTTGCAGAAGTTAAGGTTAGGCTTTTGCGGGGCTCCACTGGCATTTCATCAGTCTATATAGCCTAGAGTGCCCTCTACTGGTCACTTGCTAAAAAGCCAGGCAGCTAATTATTTTAGAGGACTCAATTTTTTTTTTCAAATAGCACCATAAATACTACTTTATTTATGTTGTTGTTGAGTGACTGTCTTCTGAAAGCTTATCATAAAAAAGAGAGTATTTTTTTAGTGCCAACCTCATTCCCTAATCAGAAATGTGTCTGATACATCATTTTAAATGAGATCATTTTTGTCTGTGATCCCAAATTCTGAAGTAACCTTTCATAAGAAAAATTAAATGGAGGGCTCCCCCTGGTGGCGCAACAGGTTAAAGCGCAGCACTGTGTGTATTTTCTATACTTTTTCTTTCCCTTTCTTATCTTGCTGCTGGTCTATAACTTTTGATGACCAAGGTTTTAGCAAGAATAGGTATGCCAAAGGGAGGGGGCAGACTCTCTAGAGAGACATGGAGAGTTGCTTGACTTAAAAGTAGCAGTTGTCTTTCTGGTAAGAAATCCAAGCAACCCAAGCTTGGGTAATTATAATCCCACCATTACTGGCCTCTCTTTCTCTGATTTTGGTTGGGGAGCTCCATTGGTTGAACCCCACTGAAAGTCAAAGGCATTGAACCAGTCCTTAGGCATCCATTACTACAAAGCAAAGAGTGGAAGGTGTATCTAGATGGCAAATCAAAAATCATCTATACAAGTTTAAATATAATTTAGTAAGGAACTCCTGGTGTTATCTAATGATGACCCTTTGTGATATTGTGATTTATTGAATATTAAGGAATATATCTGATTTTCTTGTTTATGGCAGAAAGGTTCCTACAAACCTTGGGATTTCCCAAGTGATGAGAGTGATAGACACCTTTTGTTATGTTAGTGCGTGACTTTTGGATCACCATAATAATGAGGGCTGACTGTCAGAGGATCCATCCACATTAGAGGTCTGGAATTTTCAGGTCTCTGCCCTAATATCCCAGGAGAGAAGGGGTCTGGCAGTTGAATTAATCACCAGCAGACAATAATTTTTTTTAATATATGAATTTTTATTTTTTAAACATCTTTGTTTATTTCTTAACAATAAAGGATTTCCCTTCTCAGGTGCAGTCTCCATAGCTAACCAATCATGCTTATGTAATCCATAAAATCCCAAACGACAAGTTTCAGAGAGCTTCCAGTTTAGTGAACCAGAAGACATCCAGCTGCCACCATGCTGAACCCCAAACTCCATGGAGACTCAAACTCCTTTGTTCTGGATCTTGCCCTGTGTATCTCTTCATATGGCTGTTGATTCATACTTTTTAATATCCTTTGTAGTAAGCCAATAATCTACTGAGTAAACTGGCTTCTTAAGTCACTTGAGCAAATGGAAGGGGCCGTGGGAACCTGTGATTTATAGCCAGCCAGTCAGAAGCACAGGTGATAATCTGGACTTGTAATTGGTACCTGAATTAGGAACAATCTTAAGGGACTGAGCCCCTAAGCTGTGGAATCTGATGCTACCTCTGGGTAGATAATATCAGAACTGAGTTGAATTGTAGTCTTACCAGGTGGTGTCAGAATTGTTTGGTGTATCACACACATCAGAATTGGTGCCAGAACTATACTCAACTTATGATGAGATCTCAGAGCCTGGAAAAACAGAGAGAAAGGGTCTTTGAAAAGGAGCTTTTTCAAGTGTCCCTAGCTCAAGCACATAGCCTACCTAGGAGCAACTCTCTCTATAATCTGTGACTTTTGTATCTGCATTCCTTTGACAAGATTCATAGAAAGAGATTTTAAAAAGTAAGTGCTGTAGTTTCTTAGATTTACACAAGTTGCTGGGAAAAGTCCTCAAAGTACTGCCTAACTATAGAGAGAGGACCTTACTCAGAGTAAAGACCATGGCAAAGTCCAGAGGCTTGAACTGAAGGAAGGTGGGCAAATCAAGCCATACACCCTCATGAGCCTAGTAACAAACCTCCTGCACAAGGATTGGTTCAACCCCTAGTACATGGAGCCAGTCATTGCTGGATCGGACCCAAAGACCTTTAGCCCATCATTTGCTCTCTAGATTTCATCGACTGCCCCATGGTGACTGATGACTTTGTGGCCTGTGCTTAGCCAATACATAGGATGTGTGAGTCTCTCTGAGAGCTCAACATGGATCCAGAATATCTGTTTGAAATCACATCTCAAGACATGCTGAATGCTGTGGACTGGGGTGCAGTGTCAGGCATAAGAGTCATCGTCTACATCATTGAGTAGGATAGAATCATCACCAGGACACTGACAGCCCAAATGGGCTAGCCCTCTATTCCCTGAGACCACTTTATTATTTTTAAAATATTTTTATTTGTTTATGCATACAAGAACTAGGGTCTAGGCCAGAGGTGTGGGGAGTGAGAGGATTCACCAGAGACAGAGTAGGGAGCAGAACAGGCGGATATACTGAATTACACTGTTGAGAGGCCCCCCTGGTAGTGCAAGGGATTGGAGTGCAGCACTATGAAACTACCCCCATGGCACAACAGACCTCTCCTGTCCTGCACACTGCTCCCTTCAGCAGAGTATTTCATCCAATCCACCTGTCTCTGGTGAATCCTCTCATCCCCTGCACCTCTGCCCTGTACCCCAGTTCTTGTATGCATAAATAAATCTTTAAAAAAAAAACAGAAAGAAATACACTGCTGAGGGGAGCAATGGGTGAGACAGGAGAGGCCTGCTGTGCCATGTGGGTCAACTCCCTGGCAAGGGATTGAACTCATGCTGCAGTGGTAAGCATAATACCTGTGCAACCAGGGAGGTCTGACCACTTTTTTTTTTTAACAGGTTTTCTCTCTCTCAAAAACAATGCTGTACATTAAACTAATTATGCATACTTAGAGCAATGTCACATGCTATTTAAAGTCCAATGCATTCAATATTCCAAGATAGCATACTTGATACTGAACTCAAAATTCAGTTAATAGAATTAAATATTTCAATATTTCTCATCTTCTCTTTCTTCCCAAGATAACTGCAACACTCTTTACTTCCTCCTGTACCAACTCTCAGTCCAACTTACCATAAAGTAGATGGTCATTATTTGTTTGTTGAGACGTATCAAATAATAACATAAATAATTCCCCAGCCTCTCTCTCTCTGCATTTCCTCCTAAATTTCTGCAGAGTTGTGACAGTATTATGTTCCAGGCACTATGATAAGCCCTTTATATATATGATTTATTCTTTATACCAACCTAATGAAGGTGGTGCTTTATTTTACCCATTTTATAGATGAGGAAACTGAGGCTTAGTGAAGTTAGTCTCTATTGTTCATATCTTCTCCAAATTCTTCACATTCCGTAGATTCCAGAAAAGACTGTTAATCTCATACTTAGATATGCTATGGTTCTATTTGAAAGACTATTGTGCATGTATTAATAAGTCAGTTTTTCTGCAGGAGATAGCAGAATGTGCTGCAGAAGACTTAAACAGGAAGTTAAGTATTCCATACTTTTAAGATGCAGCTTTATTATTCTCATCTTAAAGGATGTAGCTTACAAATTGGTGTGAAACATCCTGCTAAATGCTGTCAGTGCATCTTAGAATTGCAGAAATACATTATGTCAAAGATGTGGCCATTGTCTCTAGCTTCCCCACAGTCTGTTAGAGAATGTGATGACTGTGACAATCTATAAGCTTCATAATGCACTATTGCCATCCTGTTGTTTTCCAGGAACTTACTGGCTCTCTGCCATACACATACATCTGCAAAACACAAAATGCAGAGTAAAGCATTTTTAATTTTGAGGCTCGAAAACACTTTAGATTCTGATTTCTTTTCTATAGTAATAGGGGTATAATATACAGTCTCTTACATGCCAGAGAAAGAACCATTGATTTTCTTGGAAAAGACCATTTTTTTCTTTATACAATAACTTAAGCACATTTACCTAAGGACTATCATGGTTATCTTGATCATAATCTTCACACTTTCACGTCAACGTGGTGTATATATAGCAAGGGGAATGTTAAAAAATAACCCTGTTATTCCTCCCTTAGTTATAACTGTTAGCATGGTAGAGACCATTTAAAATTTAATTATGAAAATGAGACCTTTGGGAATAACTTGAATGGACTGCAGCCAGTAAAGAAAGAGCTAAGTGACTCTATGAGAAATGAATGAGAATTTGGGGCTTGAAAACAAGTTGGCTAGGGAAGGAAGGGGGCTAAACATGTCAGGATACTGGGGCTGAGGCCTGCAGTCAAGCTGTGAAATGCTAGGCCTCCCAAAGAAGGGTGCTTTTTTTCTAAATGTGTGTGCAGTGGTGTCTTGCAGGCCAACAGAGACCCTGAGAGGGACCCAGCACAACTACCAGAGACTACAGCCTGGTTGTAAGAGATACAGGGTGATTTCTCTTAAGAAGGAATGAACCAATGTATTTTAAATTAAGAAATATTAAAGTCCAGCTTAGGTTGTTCTCTGGAACATCAGCTCCTGCTAGCTATCGTCCTTCAATAATACATGTCTACATGCAACCTATGTGGGTGCTTCTAAGGAAGAAATTGAGGCAGGTTCCCGTGAGGAGATGAGACAGGGAAAAGACAGAAAAACTGAGCAGAAGAGTAATAATATTCCTGGAAAACACCAAGAACAGACTGAATAAGCCCAAGCAACTTCAGAGACAGCAGGAATGAAAATTTGAGTGAAATGATTGAGCTCATATTATCCTGTATTATTATAGCATTTGTGTTACCTACATGTAAATTTATTTAAATTTGTTTGAATTTTCAGAAATGTTGAAACAATTGGACATTCACATTCAAAAAAAATAATCTAGACACAGACCTTACACTCTTCACAAAAATAACTCAAAGATGGGCCGTGTAAACCTAAATATAGAACTATTAAACTCCTACAAGGCAATATAAGAGAAAATCACATGACTTTGGATTTGTTGATGACTTTTTAGATACAACACCAAAGGTTGTCATGGGGTGTTTCTAAGCTTTTTGTTCCAAGAACTGAAACAAAGATGTCCCTTTGTTGGGACATCTGTACAGAGGTTGACGCCACCTTATATATTCCCTGTGGCTTAATCCTATGGTCTTATCTATAAAACAGATTTTGCCCAAGTGTTCTTAGATCTTAAAGGACTAAGATATTCCTAGAAAGATAAAAGTAGATGAATGAAGAAGCAGGTTTTTTAAACATTATGAAGATGAGAACTTTGGGAATAACTTGAATGGTCTGCAGCCATTTTTGTAAAATTACTCATTCTTATGTGATACAGGGTCATTTTTTTTTTCCAGAAAAGAATGGGGTGATCTTTTAGAATATCTTTCTTAAACATCTGACATGTAAGGTTTCTAAGAAAAGTCCCTTAATCTTTTCAAAATTGAGATATAATCCACATGTTATAAAACTTTTTTTAAAGTGTGCAATTCAGTGATTTTTTTTAACAAAGGCTTTAGAAAGCATGTTTATAGAAACTTGCTAAGGGCTTCCCTGGTGACACAAGAGGTTAAGCCTCAGCACTATGAAGCTATCCACAGCCACTGCAGAACCAGTTCCATCACCAGTCAAGGAGCTGACCCATATAGCAGACCTCTCTTATCTTGTCCACTGCTCCCCTTAGCAGTATATTTCAGTCAGTCCACCTGTTCTGTCCCCCACTCTGTCTGTGATGAAGCTCAAAGGAAAAGTTTGATTTTTGTTTGATAAATATGTTAAAAGCAAATTCAAATTTTAATTTCCAAAATTTAAAAGTAACTTACTCATTTCTCTCTAAAATTTTACTGTTCTTTGAAATATTCCACTACATTTGTTTTTGAAGCATGTTATTGGGCAGTGATTCATAATTACAACATTTTACTGTCAAGTATCTAAAACCATAAAATAATAAGATTGTGAGTCAAAAAATTTTTTCCTAAAATTTATATTGAAATAACCTCATGGAAGTATATCAAACAAGATTAAAAAATAGATTATTTGGTTAAAAGTATTAGAAGAGTGGTTTGTTCAGCTTCAATATCTTGACATATTTTATTAGTAGAAAAACATGAAACCTTATCTTAATTTCTTTTGAGATTTCTTAACATTTCCTCTTTAGCTTTTTTTTTAAAAAAGATTTATTTATTTATGCATACAGAGCTGGGGTGCAGGGGCAGTGAGAGGATTCACCAGAGACAGAGTGGGGAACAGAACAGGCCGACTGATGGAAATACACAGCTGTGGGGAGCAGCTGGCTGGTCAGGAGAGGTCTGCCATGCCATGTGGGTCAGCTCCCAGGGCGCAGCTGGAACTCATGCTGAGGTGGCTTTAGCTTCTTAGTGCTGTGTTGTAACCTGCTGCGCCACCAGGGAGGGCCCCCCTTTAGCTTTTACTAACTTTTTGTTAGTATCAGTTACTGATAAGTCCCTTTTATCATCCAAAATGACACTTGAGACCTTTGCCCAGAAAGAAAGGCTCTGGTGTTTGTTAATGAACACCCTTATTATTACAAGTTGGGTTTTCTGTTCATGTGAATTTTCAGCTATTGATTTCAACTGTAGTCCTTACTGTAAGTCCATTGATTAATTTTAGCTGGCTACTCATATTTTAAACCTTGTCTTTTTTGTTGTTGTTGTTCATAAATGGTGATTTAAAGTTTTGGCATTTGAGAATTTCAGTATCTGTACAAGATTTCTGTACTTCACTTGAATGTTGAAATTTAAAACCCTTGGTTAATCTTCAGAGGCATTTGAAGTGGCCCTATGCAGTTCTTCCCAACCTTTGTCCAGGACACACACATAACCCTCCCATAGTTGTACATAAGTCTATCTCATTGACTGTAGCTCTACTCATTTCTCCACCTAGGAAATGAAACTTTACAGTTATGACTTTCAATCCAAAAATAAATCTTTAGGAAATACTGGTACTTTTTATCAGCAACAAGTTACTGGGAAATTCTTACTGACAACACTATAAGAAGCCTCATGACTTCCAGAAAAAACACTACTCCAGGGCCTCTCCAGTGGTGCAGCAGGTTAAAGCACAGCACAAAGAAGCTAAAGCCACTTCAGCATGCGTTCAATCCGCAGCCCCAGAGGTGATCCACATGTCATGGCAGACCTCTCCTGGCACACCTGTTGCACCCCTCAGCAGTGTACTTCATCATTCGGCCTTTTCTGCTCCCCACTCTGTCTCTGGTGAATCCTCTCACCGCCCCTGCACCTCTGGCCTGTACCCCAGTTCTATATGCATAAATAAATAAATCTCTAAGAGAAAAAAAAAAACAAACACTACTATAGGGCCTCCCTGGTAGCACAATTGGTTAAGTCTCAGTACTATCAAGCTATCCATAGCCACTACCAGACCTCTCCCTTCTGGCCTACTGCTCCTTTCAGCAGTGTATTTCAGGCTATCTGTTCTGTTCCCCATGCTGTCTCTAGTGAATCCTCTCACCTCCACACCTCTGGCTTATACCCCAGATCTGGTATGCATATATAAATAAATCTTTAAAAAAAAAACCAAAATACTACTATAGTTGTTACTACAACCCACTGGGAAATAAAGACAGACCAAAGCAAAACAGAACACTATTCCTACTTCTATATTGGAGAATAACCCTTGTTAGGACCGAACATATTTTATTTATTTACATTTTTACAGATTTATTTATGTATACAAGAACTGGGGTACAATGCCAGAGGTGCGGGGTGAGAGAACTTACCAGAGACAGAGTGGGGAGCAGAACAGGCAGATCAAGTGAAGTACATTGCTGAGGGGAGCAGCTGGGCAGGTCAGGAGAGGTCTGTCACACCACGTGGGTCAACTCCCTGGCTGGGAATCCAACTAGTCCTGCAGTGGGATCACTTCATAATGCCGTGCTTTAACCTCTTGTGCCACGAGGGAGGGTCCTGGGGCAGAATTTAACCTCTATGCTTCAGTTCTCCTTTCATTCAAAATCAAGTCTACAAGTTTCATGCAAATATTAGTTAGAATTATATTGCTTTGAGAACTTCAATAAGGTAGGAGGGAGGGCCTGGCAAAGTAGGGTGGAAGTCAAATGTGGAAGGCCTGAAATCACAGGCTGAGGAGTTGGACCCTTATGCAATGGAGACCTGAAGATTATTGAACAGGGAAGTAGCAAAATCATTATATTCGTGACTTAGGAGAAAAATTGGAAGAATGTTTAGAATGGAGGAGAGTAGAGGTAAAACAGATAATCAGTTATAGAAGGAATAGGATTTGATTACTAAATGGTGTGAGGCGTGAGGAACCAAAGGAAGAATTTGAATAGGATTGTGAGGTTTCTGGCCTGAAGATCTGAACAAAAGCTTACTTTGTGTATGTGTATGTGTGTAATCGGTGAAGTGGGGAGGGGTTAAAAAATGCTTTTGTCTTGTTTGAAGAGCCTGTGTGATGCTATCCCTCTGGTCAGTTAGAGTAGGTCTGAGGAAATTCTTTCATATACAGGAAAAGAACAGCTCGTTTTTATAGTGCTCAATCATTAGCGTCCAAACCCGAGGTAGTTATTACCTTACCAGCAGTAAACGTTATAGTACAATCCCTGACTGCTGACTTTGTGAAGGCCCCTGGCTTCAACAACTCTTACCGGCAAAATATTAATTGTGATTAATTATCCTGTGGCACAATATAAAGACAAGGTGATTTATTGTGGTTCCCGGAGGGCGCTGTCTTGTTTTTTTTCACTGCAGCCCGAAGGAAGGAAAAGGAACTGGACAGCTCCCCGGAGGCCAGCAGCCTTTCCCCGGTCAAAGCGGGTCAGCTGCCAGCTGCCCTCGGCCATGTGGTCTGGGCCTTCCTGCCCTCTCTAAGTTGGGTGCCTCGACCTTGGTCTGCGAGCCCGCGATCCTCGCGCTTGCCGACCCAGGCCCTCCGAGCCGCGACGGGGCGGGGCGGGGCCGAGCCGAGCCGAGGCCCCGCCCACTCCCGCTACCACCTACTCCCTCCGGCCCGCGATGCAGTGCGCGCCTGCGCCGTCCCTCGCCTCCGAGCAGCCATGATGGTGGGTGTTCTCAGCGGCGCTGAGACCCGGGCGCGCGGTGGGGGCGGCGGGCGCGGGGCGGGCGCGGGGGCCGCGCTGGCCTGACACTAATGACTCCTTTCTTGTCTCCGCTACTCTACCCTCTTCCCTGGCATGCGGGTCGTCGCCGACCCCACAGGAAGGCCTGGACGACGGCCCCGACTTCCTCTCGGAGGAGGACCGCGGAGTAAGTTCTGCCGTCTTCTCGCTCGCGGTACCCACCCTGCCTCCGCCTCAACCCCCCGGAGTGTTACTGAGAGGGGTCCCCGAACGTGAGGCACCCCTCCCCGCTGTCTTCCTTTCGGTTTCCTCATAGCTCCGCGCCCCGCCCTCCTGCAGCCCTTCCTCCCTCGGGGCCGCTCTGTTCTGATTTCCCGGAGACCCGCGGCCGCTTTCTCGTCCCCAGCTCTATCTCAGGTGGACCTCCTCCCTCTCTGGAATCGGGGTACAGGAGGGGAAGTGGAGATGAGACAGGAGATGGACACCCCCCCCCCCACTACTCTACTTTGGGAGCTATAAAAACCTCTTCACGGGATCTTTCTGGCGACCCTCCCCAACCCCTCACCCCGCCGCAGTTTTCTCCCTGTGGACTTCTCGGACTCGCTCTAAAATAGATACAGTACAGGCGTGTACTATTCTTTTTACAAAGAATTTTACAGTTGCCGAATCTTAAATGCTTCTCCAGTACCGTACCAGATTTGCAAAGCGTTGGTAGCCCTCAGTACCTTTACTTAATGTCTAAAAACAGTCCTCTTGGAGAGTTCTCTTAGTGGTGTTTTGAGGCCAATAGCAACCCCTTCAGAAAGGGCTCCTACTCTCCCCATTTGCCTTGGCTGAAGGGGGTCATCTGTACAGTGCCTTGTTCAAGTGAGCACTTGAAAAATGTTGCTATATGGTTATTGCATCTCAGCAAACCTCCATGGTTCCTTCTCATTAACCAACCTGCGCTTTAGTTTTCCGTTTTGATTTTACTAGTTCATCTTGGATATGTGAGAGACATCTGTTTGTTGATTTTTGGCAGGATATTTTACAGTAATAGCTTAAAGGATATTACTGTTTTTTAATAAGAGATGAGATAGTAGTAACTAATGACCTGTATAAAGCTTTCAATGGTAAGAAAGATGCAGAGGGGGCTACATACTTTTCTTTTGTAAATGGTGTTATAATTCATTTCTCAGTTTACTCGAAAACATCATTTAGTACTTTAGGTTGGTGCAAAGTATAGTATTTCTGGTTGTATCTAAAAATTTTAATTTCTAATGAATTTTAAAACTGTGTAAATGTCCCTGATTCTACTTATATAAGATAGTGGAGTTGTGACCACTTACAAGTTGTATTTTGGATTTTAACATTGAGGAAACCAGTGTGAAATGAGACAGGTTGATTACAGCATAAGAAACTGGCTTTTAAATATTCAGCATAGGATCATCTTCTTTAGATGACAACTTTGTGTCTTTTTTTTTTTTTTCTGCTTACCAGGAAAAGAAAACACAGTTTGCTCTGTGTAAAATTTAACTGATGTTATCGGAATGATTAAGTATGTTGATGTGGAAAGTACAGTATTTTCTGATGAATATTTGTGCTCATGGCATTATGCCTTCGTAAGATTTTGTTTGGAACTGGAAGCATTAACTAGTGTATCAAAATCTTTCATATAGTACAAAATTAAAAGAAGAGGAAGAAAATGAGTATACCTGATCAGAAAGTCTTGCAGAATCTTGTAGATGAAAATTTTATTATGAAAATGGAAAAAATCATTACTGTGAGAGCAGTCGGAATGTCATGAGGAGTATGCACACATGTCCAGTTCTTGTTTTTCTCCTGTGGAACTAAGTGAATCATGGTAGTAATTATAGCTGGATATTATGTTGAACACTGTATCAGAATTATTTCACCAACACTTACCATCTTTGTGAAGATTTTTTTTTTAATTTTTTTATTATTTATTTATTTGTACAGAACTGGGGTACAGGCCAGAGATGCGGAGGGTGAGAGGAATTTACCAGAGACAGAGTGGGATACAACAGGCAGATCGACGAAGTACACTGCTGAGGGGAACAGCGGGCGGGTCAGGAGAGGTCTGCGTGCCATGTGGATCTCTTCTGGGCAGGCGGGGATCGAATTCATGCGGAAGTGACCTAAGCCTCTTTGTGCTGTGCTCCAACCCACCGCACCACCAGGGAGGGCCCTGTTTTTCGTTTTTTGATTAGCCAAATCTTTGCTCATTTCTTGCATTTGAAGTACTCCTCGATGACGATGACGTTGATGTCCTTGGCCTGAGATTCTTTGCCAAAGTCCTTAACTACCACACAACTATAGCCAACCACTTTACAGGGTTTCCCCTCTCTGTCAATTTTACAAAGGCCCACTCATTGGCCATTTTTTGTTGTTATCAACCTTAATCAAGTTGATTTGGTGTTCAGCACAGAGGTCCTATACCAACTTAACATACAGGGGCTCATCACAATTGGATGCAAGCACACAAGATGGGTTTGGCGCTTGTCTAAGGCTTTGGCAGCTTCACGAATTCCACGTGCTAGGCCATGGCGAATGAGGGCTGTCTTTAGCACCTCTTGCAAAGTGGTATTAGTGGCCATTACAACTCCAGCAGCAATGCCTTCCTCGGCCATGGCCATGGCGGTGGGTTACCGGTGGTGTCAAATATTGAATGCACCGTAGCCTCCATCTCCATGTGACTAGGCGGCAGGGAAAGAGCCTTGTGAAGCTTCTAATATCCCTCTTTATATATGAGAAATCTTAAATTCAGAAACTATCTCTGCTCAGATCAGAAAAGCAGTGAGAGAGGTGAACTTGAAAAATTTTTTGACATCAGGACGACTTCTTTTTTTTAAAGATATATCTATGCCTAAAAGAACTGGGGTACAGGCCCAGTGTGGGGGTGGGAGGATTACCAAACACCAGAACAGACAGATTGCCTCAAATAGACTGCTGAGGGAAGCTGCCCTTGGGACAGGAGAGGGCTGCTGCGCCATGTGGGTCACCTGCCTGACCAGGGATTGAATTTGTGCTGCAGTGACTGAAGATAACTTCATAGTGCTGTGCTTTAACCCATTATGCCACCAGGGAGGGCCCACGATCACATATTTCTTAAAGTGGCCTTGAAACATTTACATCAGAGGCACCAGGGACATTTGAAAGACAACATTTTCTGGGTCTACACACTAGTAGGTCAGTATCTCTTGAGGTGGAAGGACAGATAACTTTTAAACAAGTACCCAAGAAAAGCACTGATATTTGATTATAATGCACAAAGTTATCCTGTTGTTGATCATTTAAGGAACAAAACATTTAAATTGTTTCAATTTCCTTATATTTGTTCTGATAGAAATAGATTGCTTTTTTAGGTGTTGCACTTCTAGTTCAATTTATCTTTTTAGTCTAGATTTTCTTTTTCAGTTTTTTGAGAGAGTTTAGTTTATTTTAGATTATCTTGCTTAAATTTTTTTTTAGGCTTTCATTATAACTTTTTTTTTTTTTAAAGACTTATTTATTTGTACATACAGAACTGGGGTACAGGCCAGAGGCTCAGGGGCGGTGAGAGGCTTCACCAGAGACAGAGTGGGGAGCAGAACAGGCAGATCGATGAAGTACACTGCTGAGGGGAGCAGCGGGCGGGTCAGGAGAGGTCTGCCACACCATGTGGTCACCTCCGGGGCAGGCGGGATTTGAACTCATGCGGAAGTGGCTTTAGCTTCTCAGTGCAGTGCTTTAACCCGCTGAGCCACCAGGGAGGGCCTCATTATAACTTTTTTAAAATAATATAATAGTTTATTTTTACATCATTTTGTGCCTTCTTCCATCTCAGTTGGTGATGGGCTTCCCATCACCAAATCACCCTGTGCCATCACCATAGTCAGTGCACTTCTCTCGTTTAAACTTCTAAGAAAAGGTAGAAAACATGCAGGGCATATTTGATATGAATTGCAAATGCAAAAATAATACAGGCATTTCAAGCATGAAGTGAACAAAAAGTCAATATTTGAAAGTAAATTTTTAGCAACTTTTAATTTTCATTGTATTTGGAACAAAAGAGAATCTTGCAGTGTTAAGAAAATACTGTTTTGTAAGAAAACTTAAAAAGTAGTGTTTAATACACAGTATTCTTAAATACACAGTATTGGAAAGAAATACTACGTCATTTCACTCATTTGGATTAGAAAGAAACAACCAAAAAAAAAAACAGATGAAACTAACCCAAAAACAAACCCTAGAAATCTGACTCTAGAATTAAAAATAGCAGAGGGGGAGGTTAAAGGGAGGAGAGCAAAGGGAGGAAGGGGCCCAGTGGACAGTGGAGTACTATGAGTGCTTTGGTGGTAGGTGTGGTGTGGTAGGTGTGGTGTGGTGTGGTAGGTGTGGTGTGGTGTGGTTGGTGTGGTGTGGTAACATTCATCTGAAGAGGTGTAACCTACATCCCTAAATTATATACACTATTAAAAACCAAGGTTACTGCAATAAAAAGTAATACACTTAAAAAAAATACTTAGTATTGAAAATTATTGGCCACTTTTTAAAAAAGATTTATTTATGCATATATAGCTGGGGTACAGGCCAGAGGTGCAGGGGTAGTGAGAGGATTCACCAGAGACAGAGTGGGGAGCACAACAGGCAGATTGACAAAGTACACTGCTGAGAGGAGCAGCTGGGGGGAGGTAGGGGAGGTCTGCCACACCATATGGGTTACCCTCCTGGCCAGAGATCAAACTCCAGTTCATGAGATTGTGACTAGCTTTGTAGTGCTGTGCTTTAACTTGTTGCATTACCAGGGAGGGGTCCACTTTTTGATCTTTCAGCCACATCTCTGCATAATAGAGTATTTTTCCCTCACATTAAGGGCAGTAAAGTAGTATTTAGTAAACAAATGAACCCTTTGAACTGTAGTTCTGATGTGCTTGTTAAATAAAGAGCAGTGGGTAGCTGCATAATGCCATAATTCTCTTAAGCATTTGATTTGAATTTTAAATAATGTTTCTTTTCAAAATTACTTCAGGTGGAGTAACTGCACCTTTCTTGGATTTCTAGTCTTTTGTGTTCCTTATCTTCATTAATGTCATCATTTTACAGTCATGTTGCCAAGAAACTTCTGAATCATATTCTTCATCTCCATATCTGAACAGTCGCAGAGTTAGTTAATTTCACTTCAGAAATATTTATCTCATCTTTCGTTTGCTATCTCTTGCCTGGATTGTGGCAGTACTAGTTACTGATCTCTAAATCTAGTCTTTCTACTCTACAGTACAACCTTCACTTTACTTCTGGTTACTTACGTTAATGGCTAAATCATATTATTTCCATTAGACAAAAAGTTTACTTGGCCCCTGTTACTTTAACAGTGAGGTCCAAGGCTAGCATTTAACACCTTTCATAACCTTTCAGGCTGGCTCTTCTTCTGAATATGCCCCCCTCTCAGCATATTCTGTAGATAGTTTTCTTGTCATTGCCCAAATATCTTTGTACTTTAATGACTGCATTATGCGTTTTTTAGAGTTCCTTTTTTCCCAAAGAAATTTGACTTCAAGAGTTGGCCCAGATATTTGCGCTTTCATTTGAACTTACTCAGCATTTATTAATGGTTATTTCAGATAAAAATACAGCATAGATTGCACTGGTAGAGAATAAAATGAATGTTGACAGAAGAATGAGGTCCTTGCTTGAGACCCTTACAATTTGGGGTATTTACAATAAAGTGCCATGGGACAACCAAAGAGAGAATGGTTTAACTGTGGGAAACCAATGGTCTCCCCGTTCGTGGAATAATGTCAACAACAGCTATATACTGAACTTGCTCTTACTGAATGCCAGGGACTTTACATATACCAAATCAATTCTCAAATCCCTGTAAGGTATATGCTACTGTTACTCCTACTTACAAGGAGTATAGGTTCACAGAGATTTAATAACCTGTCCATGGTCATATAGCCAGTATAAGTTGGATGCAAACTGGCTAGTCTCGCTCTTGGTCCTAGTCTCTAACCATTATGCTGTCCTCTAAATCAGATAAGTTTTGCATGTTGAGAGAATTTTGTAGGCTCTTAGGGAAGAGGAAGGCTTGCTAACAGGGGCTCGATAGCATATGTTGATAAATTCACCTGAAGCATTTGTTTTTACAGGAAGCCTAGGTTGCAAAGGTAGATATAGATAGTACAGGTAGAGTATAAGTCACATAATAATAAACGACTCTGGGCTAAGGGAAGTCTTGAGGGATTTTAAGCTGGGAAAAACATATGCCTGCCCAGAAGAAAATAGCATTGTAGATTACTCTGATGGGGAGTGCACAATTGTTTAGGTCTTTAGAGTATACAGATTGAATAGGCACATGGATAGAGCAAAGAAGAAGAAAATGGACAGTTAGCAGGGGAGGCAAGGAAAGTTGGAAGGTAGATAAGAAGTTTGGTTAGATATATTAGACTTGAAGTACTTTTGAGGCTTCTAATCCCTGCCAAAAGAGATTGTAAGGTTTGTAAGAGTGAGTATTAAGTCTTTCACAGCTCTATTCCTAGAAATTAGGACTGTCACTGGCACACTGAGGGTATTCAGTTGAATAAGTGAATACATCCAAGTAAATAATTTAGTTAGTAACTTGAAATTCTAATTAGGAACTTAGAATAAGTTTAGACTTGTTAGTCAGGTGGCTGTATTGCTAAGGCTGAGTGGGGAAAACAATATTTAAAGAACAAGGAGAAGAAAACAAATTGATGGGCCTGAGAAGGATAGGAGGAGAAAGCTAAATCTCCAAAAGTTTTAAACTTTTAAAGAATAAATGATTAGAATGATCACCAAGGCAAAATACTGCAGAAAAGCCAGGAATACTGTAAAGTTTTGTATTAGGAAATTAGGTAATTGATCTGTGAAGGCTTTGTGAGACCAAGGCCAACTTGACTAGAAGAGCAGAATATGAGGACAGAAAGATCACATGTTCAGAAGAACAGCTTAGCTCTCCACAAGACACCACTCTGATGAGAATGTGGAGAAATGGTGAAGCTGAAGTTTTATTTGTAGAAAGATTTATTGATTGCTCTTAAGGAAAAACAGCTGCTGGTGTACATTTCTCTGTCATGTGGTCACTTGTTGAGACTGGGGAGTGGAAACGTGATAGAGGTTTGAGGTACAAGTCAGGACCAGAAGGTTGCTGAGCAGATCTGCTCAGGACTGTTGAGTGGTTTTAAGAGTCTAATGCTGTTTGGAGACAGTTTCTAGTGGACTGTTATAAAAAGTTGTGACTTTTCTCTAGCCACACTGACCTCCTAAGAAAACAGAGAGGGCACTCCCTGGCGGTGGAGCGGGTTAAAGCACAGCACTATGAAGCTATCTGCAGCTGCCGCAGCATGAGTTCATTCCTGGCAGGGAGGTGACCCACATGGTGTGACAGACCTCCTGACACGCCTGCTGCTCCCCTCAGCAGTGTGTTTCAGTAGATCTGCCTATTCTGCTCCCCACTCTGCCTCTGGTGAATCCTCTCACGCCTTGCATCACTGGCCTATACCCGTGGACCCTAGTCCTTGTATGCATAATAAATAAATAAATAAAAGATGGTTGAATTGATGATAAATGTGGGAATTTGTAAGCCAGGTATGGCAAACAGCATTGGGAAGGAGCAAGACCATCAAGAAAAGGTATTGAAGTGATTTACTACCATAGTAATGTTTTGTTGCTTGTGTGTACATGAAAAGAAATTTTGGTTGCATTGTCAGTTTCCAAAAAAATGTATAATCAACCACTGATTGACTGGGTCCACAGGACATACAGTAATCATGGAAATAATGTGTTATAGGACTCTCTGAGTGAAAAAGGTGTAAAATTTGATTTGAATTTAGGATTTTTTATTTTTTACATTTTAAAAAAGATAGGTTTATTAGGAAAAGGAGAAAATACCTGCATAGTCACAGGTGGATAGCAGAGCTCAAATTTAGGATCTTAATGGAATTTATCTGTCTCATGGGATTTTTTTCACTGACTCTCCTATAAATACCTGAGAACAGTTTCTTAGCCCACTTATGATTACCACCACTCTTTTCTTCTCTTCATTCAACCAACTTTTGTTGAGGATCATCAGTGGAAATATAATGAATAAACAAAAGTGTATGTCCTCATAGAATTAATTAGAGAGGGTCACTAATCATTAAAAAATATATAGTGGCGGGCCCTCCCTGGTGGCACAGCGGGTTAAAGCACTGCACAAAGAAGCTTAAGCCACTTCCGCATGAGTTCGATTCCCGCCTGCCCCGGAGGTGACCACATGGCGTGGCAGACCTCTCCTGACCCGCCCGCTGCTCCCCTCAGCAGTGTACTGTGTGGATCTGCCAGTTCTGCTCCCTACTCTGTTCCTGGTGAATCCTCTCACCCTCTGCATCTCTGGCCTGTACCCCAGTTCTGTATGAATAAATAAATAAATCTTTAAAAAATATATATATATATAGTGGCGCAGCGGGTTGAAGCACTGCACTAAGAAGCTTGGGCCACTTCCTCATGATTTCGATCCCCGCCTGACCCTCCCGCTGCTCCCCTCAGCAGTGTACTTCGTAGATCTGCCTGTTCTATTCCCCGCTGTGTCTCTGGTGAAGCCTCTCACCGCCCCTGAGCCTCTGGCCTGTACCCCAGTTCTGTATGCACAAATAAATCTTTAAAAAATATATATATATATATATATATATATAGTGAATAAGTGTTATAAAAAATAAGAGGAATAGTGGTTATTTGAGGGTAAGGGTGGTTGAACTGAAGTTTTTAGACAGGGTGATCAGGAAAGACCTTTCTGAGACAGTGACATTTCTGTATAGATTTAAAGGAAATAAAGTAGTGAGCCTTGCAGACAGATAACTGGGGATAAAGAAGTGTGAAAACATCTGAAGTGGTAGTGTGCTGTGTGTTCAAGGAGCAAGGAGGCCATATGGCAGGACCTCATTAGTCAGAGAGATAATGCTAGCTGCAGATTTTTAGGGTATGGTGAGCCACTGTAAGAACTTTCCTCTAAGTAAGCAGCCACTAGGTTTTGAGCAGAGAAATGATTTCTAGTTTAATGGGGATGATTCTGTTGGCTCTGTGGGAATTGAAGAGTAGCAAAGGCAGGAACAACTGACCAGTAGGAGACTTGGAACATTAAATTATTTTCCTTCCTTCTCCCATCTATTCATCTGTATTTTTCTTACAAAAGATAACTGATTTTTTTTTTTTAGTAATGTTCTAAAGCAGGTACAGAAAACTGATAAACTAGTAGTGAATTTCTTCAGTAAGTAATTATATGTGGAGAATTAATCTGTGAATCAGCAATTAGACTCTTTATTTTTCTAATGATACTGTATTTGTTTTGCTTAATCTACTTTTTCTGTCCTAGTTGTTCTCTCAATCATGACATAAATGTTTAACTTGTTGCTGATGAAAGAAAACATGTTTATTGAACTCAGGTTAAAATAAGTGAATATATTGTAATTGTAATGTCCTCAAACTGACCTCACTAATTGTAGAAAAGAAATTAAACATCATTTACAAATGGTTTGCTTTGAGTCTTTCCCTTCATAAGAGTACTATGAAATTGTTACATTTTCTTTAAATAAAAAAGAAAATATGGCCCTCCCTGGTAGTGCAGTGGGTTAAAGCACAGCACTGAGAAGCTAAAGCCACTTCCACATAAGTTCCATTCCCGCCTGCCCTGGAGGTGACCACATGGCATGGAAGACCTCTCCTGACCCGCCCGCTGCTCCCCTCAGCAGTGTACTTTCTTAGTCAGCCTGTTCTGCTCCCCACTCTGTCTCTGGTGAATCCTCTCACCGCCCCTGAGCCTCTGGCCTGTACCCCAGTTCTGTATGTACAAATAAATAAATCTTTTAAAAAAAAAAGAAAAGAAAATATATCTGGGAAGTTATAAAATGATAGTGTGACATTTTGTCAAATGTAAGGTGCAGTTGATTATAATTTAAAAAAAACTGCTTATTGAGCTTAGTCATTATTTGAAAGGCATCCCTACTTCAGATATGTGAGAATGAAAAACATGAATCTAGAATTGATAAACTTAGAATAGCATATTAACTTTCAGTGAAATTTTTGTGTCATGTTAGGGATGATAATATTTTATTGGCTAACTTTCCCATCATTCATCTTAGTTTTTAAAAACAACTTAAGAAAAATCAGTGTGTCAAATAAAAAATCCTTTACTTCTGCTGTTTTCCATAGACTTAGGAAATGGGAAAGAACGACAAGAGATTTAAATTGCATATAGGATTGACTATAGAGAGGTACAATATCAGAATGAACACTTCAGCTGATATTTTTAACTTACTGTGAAATAGAAATTTAAAAATTCAGAATTTCACTGTCCGCATCCCGCTATGACCATATTTGTGATTCATGCACATTTTTCTGAGATCAATTCTAGAGCTCACTTATTAAAGGAATGAAAAAAACAAATGATAGATTGAATTAAAGCTGTTAAGGCAAAAAAGAAAAGCTGTAAAGGCAATGTGTGAGTAAACCACATGTTTTCATAAAGCATACAGGAGAAAATTTACAGAAGTGCTAAAAAATAAGGAAGTAGGGCCCTCGCCTGGTGGCATTATGTAGCTGTCCGCAGCCACTGCAGCATGAGTTCAATCCCTGGATGGAAGGTGACCCACATGTTGCAGCATCTCTTGTCCCACCTGCTGCTCCCTTCAGCAGTTTATTTCAGTTTGCCTGTTCTGTTCCCCACTCTTGTCTCTGTGAATCCTCTTAAAACCTCCCCCAACATCGCTGGCCTGTACCTCAGGTCTTGTGTGCATAAGTAAGTAAAATCTTTAAAAAAAAAAAAAAAGGAAGTAGATGGGCTTCCCTGGTACAAGGGGTTAAAGCACAGCACTATGAGGCTATCTTCAGTCACTGCAGCATGAGTTCCATCCCAGGCCAGGGAGGTGACTCACATGTCCTGACAGACCTCTCCTGCCCCTCCCACTGCTCTGCTCAACAGTGTATTTCAGTCAATCTACCTGTCTAAGACCCAAAGAGGTAAATATAAATTATAGGAATTTTTTTTATCAATAGAAGATAACAATAAAAATGTCAAGTATTGTATTATTAGGGGGGAAAAAAGGAAATACAACATATGTGGTATATAATAAGGAAATGGAACAGAGCAATAATTTAACACACTTATCTTTAGGAAGAATAGCTACTAGAAATTCTAAAAGTTGTATTTGCAAATTGATAGAGCAATAGTAACAAAAATATGCAAATAAGTGTATAATTATGAAATCTGGCAGAAAGTCTATATATTTTTAAAATAATATAGTAGTTTATTTTTACATCATTTTGTGCATTTTTTTCATCTTCAGTTGTAATCCCCGTGGGCTTCCCATCACCAAATCACCCATGTGCCATCACCATAGTCCAGTGCATTTGAAATTCTATATTTTTAACAAGCAAGCAGGTTAAATCTTGCAAATCACGTTTAGGAAATGTTAAAGTAGGCAATGAAAGCCAAAATAGAGAAGGCTAAGATTCTCAAAAAGTATGATGAATTTATTATCTTCTTTGGCTGCTAGAACAAATTATCACAAACTTTGTGGTTTAGTACAACAAATATTTATTATTCTCTCATAATTCCATAGGCTATAAGTCCAAAATCAGTATCACTCCCTCTGAGGCTCTAGAGAGGACAGGTAATTTGTCTCTTCCAGCTTTTGGTGACTGTCCAAAATGCTTGGTTTGTGACTTTATAACGATCTCTGCTTCTGTAGTGTCTTTGCCATCTCCCTTTGTTTTAATCTCCTTCTGCTTCCTCTTCTGAGGATACATGTAATTTGCATTCAGGGGTCATCCAGGAATCTCCCCAGTTTGAGGACCTTAATGATACCTGCAAAAAAAATTTTTAAAAAAAAAAATTTTTTTTTTTAAAGATTTATTTATTTATGCATACAGAACTGAGGTACAGGCCAGAGGTGCAGGGGCAGCCAGAGGCTTCACCAGAGACAGAGTGGGGAGCAGAACAGGCAGATCGAGGAAGTACACTGCTGAGGGGAGCAGCGGGCAGGAGAGGTCTGCCACGCCATGTGGTCACCTCCAGGGCAGGCGGGAATCGAACTCATGCAGAAGTGGCTCAAGCTTCTCAGTGCTGTGCTTTAACCCGCTGCGCCACCAGGGAGGGCCCGCAAAAATATTTTTTTTTCTGCTGTAGGGTAATATCCATAGGTTCTAGGAATTTGAATGTAAGGAAAGATAAAAAAGGAAACATGTTTTAAACTGAAAGTAAGGGATTGGAGAAGTATGAGCAGTCTTGATAAGACTAAGTAGAAACAAGAAAATCAAAGAACAAAATAGACTCTACTTTTTACAATATTGCTGAGGCATAGAGTTATTTGGAAATGAAAAAGAAAACATGTTATAATTTTATCAGGCAGTGGAGCACATGTAGTCTTGAGTACAATAACATTTTTAGACACTTTACATAGTTTATGTAAGTTTATGATATAAACTTTAAAATTTTTAATTAGATGAAAGTAATATAAGCTTATTCAAGTTAACAATAAAATTTCCATTAAAAGCTATCATAGATAATAGCACATAGTTTAAACTGATTAATTTCTTTTTCTTGAATCTGAAGTTGGAATTTATGCAATGGTATTTAATTTTTAAAAAGCATGTCTACTCATTCTGTAACCAGTAGTACAAAATGAAATAGTATGTTACTTTTTTCCATTATTAATAAAGTTAATCCTATTTGATGAGAAACTTCACAAAAATTCAAAAACTCATCTTCTAATCCTAATCACAGGATTTGTATTTAAAGGAAGCTATTCTTGTTTTTATAGAAGTAACACATGCATTTTATGGGAAATAGGGAGTATAAAGGAATATGTAAAGAAGATAATCCACAGGTATTCACATTTTGTTATACTTTTTTTAACTACTTTTTTATGCATATAAGAACTGGGGTACAGGCCTGAGGTGTAGGGGGTGAGAGGAGAGCAGCAGGCTGGTTAGGAAAGGTATGCCGCTCCGTGTTGGTCACCTCTCTGGCCAGAGATCAAACTTGTGCAGCAGTGGCTGCAGATAGCTTTGTAGTACTGCGCTTGAACCTGTTGCACCACCAGGGAGAACCCTTAGTATACTTCTTATAACATTTGTGCTTCTAGCACTTTTTTCCCACTTACATTATAAATGAAATTTGTAATGCTAATAACTAAGTGAGTTTCCTAATTAAAAGCTGGTGTTTATAACTAGAGAATTTGAAGGTGACAAGTTTTACTTTAAAGATATTTCGTATCTTTACAGCTGGCTAAAACTTTATTTTAAATTTTCATAGATTCGATCCTTTCAAAATCTCCAGTTGCCCAAATGTGTTATGTTTGTTTGTTTAAAGGGGGGAAATGGGGCCTTCCTGGTGGTGCAGGCATTAAAAATTTCAGTGCTATCAGGCTGGCCATCAGGCTGTCGCTAGCCCCTGAAGCTTCAGTTCCATCCCCTCCAGGGAGCTAACCACATGGCACAGCAAATCTGTCCTGTCTCGCCAGCTGCTCTCCTCAGTGTGTTTAAGTAGATCTGCCTGTTTTGCTCCCCACTCTATCTCTGGTGAATCCTTTCACCCCCTGCACCTCTGGCCTATACCCCAGTTCTTGTATATATAAGTAAAAAATAATCTTTTTAAAAAGGGAGGAGATGGATGAATTATAAGTAGAAAAGCGTCCTCATAGAGGACGAAATGGAAGGACAAAATAGGGAGCATATCCAACCTTTTGAATGTAACAAAACTTACAGAATAAATCATGATACTTAAATCATTCAGTAGTTATTGAGTATTTGCTACAGGTTAGCATTTTCCCTAGCACTTTACATATATGTAATATATATATATATATATATATATATATATATATATATATATATATATATATATATATATATATATATATTAAGATTTATTTATTTGTGCATACAGAATACAGAACTGGGGTACAGGCCGGAGGCTCAGGGGCGGCGAGAGGATTCACCAGAGACAGAGTGGGGAGCAGAACAGGCAGATGGACGAAGTACACTGCTGAGGGGAGCAGCAGGCGGGTCAGGAGAGATCTGCTGCGCCATGTGGTCACCTCTGGGGCAGGCGGGAATTGAACTCATGCAGAAGTGGCTTTAGCTTCTTAGTGCTGTGCTTTAACCCGCTGCTCCACCAGGGAAGGCCCTATATGTAATATATTTAACTTTTTAGTTTCATTGTATATTTCTAAATTAAAATGAGTAGTAGGGTTAAAATTATTTAACCAGTATTTCTTAATTTTAGAACACTTGAGCTTGAGGTGACTCAACCTTTTGTGTGAGATTGCATTGGATCATGGTTTGCACAATAACTCATAAAAAGCAAAGTATAAATGAATGATGTATAATGATAATTGGTTGAGATAACATACAGAGCAAAGCACTTGCCCCAAGATACATAGGTTAAATAAACTTGAGTATTTTTTTTAGATTTAAGGTTTAGATTTGTTTTGTCTGAATGAAAGACACTGAAGACTGAATTTATATAAAAGCACACAAAATTTTGTTAAGGCATTATTTTCTTTTTCCAGCTTAAAGCAATTAATGTAGATCTTCAAAGTGATGCTGCTCTGCAGGTGGACATCTCTGATGCTCTTAGTGAGAGAGATAAAGTAAAATTCACTGTTCACACAAAGGTAAGTGTGATTTTGTACTTGTATTATTTTAGTTATTTATTGTGCTAATGTTACACATGTAATAATACATTTATAAGAACTTTGGTTTTGAAGTAGAGACTATTATAGTTTAATAATATGTTGTTGAAACAAAAAAAATTTAGGAAATACACTTTTTAAAGAAAATACACTTTTTATGATTAACATTTAAAATTTTATGACAAAACCTAGACATAATGCAAATTTTCCTCTAGACTTTTATTAATATCTTTTTATGATTGTTATTTTCAATTTTGTTGTGTTTCAATTATTCATTTACTACCTACAAAATATATTTTCAGATTTCAGTTTTTAGGCACATTTTCATACAGCAGATCTATTTCCTTTGTTTCAGTAGTTGAATTTGATTTATATTAAAAGAATAACATCTAATTAACAGTAGAGTATAATATAAGAAAAGACTGTTAATTTATTTTCTCCCAGTTCCCAGGATTACTTTGTGATGTGTCAGGGTTTTCATAGTAAAGTTTTAAAACATTGAAAATCTTTCATATATTTTATAATAAACTATTTATTAAAAATTTTCTAGTGTAATTTGATTTTTATTCTAGAGAATCTCTATTTTTACAGAGTTCCTTGCCAAATTTTAAACAAAATGAGTTTTCTGTTGTTCGACAACATGAAGAGTTTATCTGGCTGCACGATTCCTTCGTTGAAAATGAAGACTATGCAGGTTACATTGTAAGTATTGAGGTTCTGTTTTAATCCTGTGTTCAGGGAGCTTTCTAGATTTTTTAAATTGCCAATTAAAAACATAATTGTCCTTTTGTCCTGAGTTGTCTTGTTTGGGACTATGGGGATATATTAATGCACCCTCCTTTAAATTTAAATTTTTCTGTTCATTAGAATTAAAATGGATGCCTTGACCTGAGTATTAATAAAGAACACGTTATAAACCACACTGGTTTTGAATTCCTAGGTAGACAGGTATTTAGAGTTGAAGACTTCATAAGAGGTTATCCAGTCTAAGAATCCAGTTCACAGCAGATGTTGTGACTCAACTGTTGGCCATACTCAGATTTCTGAAATCATCCTGACTCATTTATTTGTTGCTTTTTCTTTCTATAACTCAAGAGTTCAGTAGAAAACTGGCAGTGCATTTTGGTGATGGTGGTGTTTTGTTTTTTTTTACCATCACCAGTTTGTATAAAGACTACAATACGCAAATAGCCCTATGTAAGAAATGCATAGGACAAGGTATGGAGGTGGTGCAGAGCTTTCAGGCCACTGCCTGGCACACCACCTTCCACCCTGACAATATTTAATGTGTTCACCAACCCTAATTTTCCTCCCATCCTATTTCCATCTTCCTCCCCCTCTAATGGGATCACACTTTGTTACTACTCTCTCCTTCCATAAACTAAATATCCCTCAAGGACCAAGATCATGTCCTATTTTATTTTTATATTTCTATTGCTAAACATCACATCTGGAACATGGTAGATGCTATGTAAGCATTAATATGTATTGAACTATGCCTGATGTTGTATTTCTTTTCTTGTCTAACCATTTTCTTGTAGTGATTCTTATTTTAACTTTTCCTCTTACTTACCTTTTCTTCCTCTTACTTGCCCTCTTTACTTCCATCATTTCCTCTTAACAAAGACTGGATTGCTGTGTAGGAATTTATAGGTTAGAGTTTGGGCACTACTGTTTTAATACTGGAAAATGGTATTCTGCTTTAACTTTTCCATGATATAAAGTACCTTAAGGATCTTAACTTATAGGACTAATCAAGTTCTCTGTCCTGAATTGGGATATTCCTGAAGCCTACTTAATTCAAGATATTATTAGCTCTTAGTATTTCATGGTAGCAGTACTATAATTGCTGCAAGAAACGAAGTCTGTTAATTAGTGCTTTGGCTCTGTTATAGATCCCACCAGCACCACCAAGACCTGACTTTGATGCTTCAAGGGAAAAACTACAGAAGCTTGGAGAAGGAGAAGGGTCCATGACAAAGGAAGAATTCACGAAGATGAAACAGGAACTGGAAGCGTATGTGTTTTTGTTGCTTTCTTGCTTTTATTAATTGTGCTTGTTACAGTGCCCTTTTTTTGTGCTCTCTGATATCCCATCTCTTTATAATCATTTTCACCATAGTGACACTGTTGGATGATACAGGTTTAAGCCACACAAGCAGTATTAACGATCATGATCAGAGCCCACAGGAAAATTATAGAATAATTATATACACTGTAAAATTCTTTAATGTTTTATATAGATTCTTAAAATAAAAAATGGAGGATGCAAAGGTTTATTAAAAAATAGTAGAAAGGAAAAAATGATTTTTTTAAAGTAACATTTAATTTGTTTTTTATTTATGAGGCCGTAGTCATTACAACCTAGTTCTCTTTTGTTGATGTGTGTAATACCAAAACTTCTATTTCTCATAGGAATATGTGATGAGCAACTTTTGGCATATATTCTGTATTACTTTAAAAGAAATATGTGTGGAGAGGTTGTATATATTATTTTCCCCCTCCTTTTTTCTCTGCCTCTGGCCTCTGGCTGAAGGGAAAAGACTAGGAGCAAAGTAAAGAGAAAATAACTTTTAAATGCTTTTCATTAAATGATCGTTTAATATGGTTTCATATATATTGGAAATAAATCCTTATATTGTATTTGAATTTTAATGCATTTGCTGAAAATACAGAATCTTTCCCCTTTCATTAAACATTTGAAATAATTTGAGATTTGCTGTATATTGATTCTATGTATTTTGAAAGTTATACAAGGAAAGAATTTTCCTTGCATTATCATCACCTCCATTACTCTTTTTCTGGTCATTTCTCCCCTTCATGTATTTCTTTTTCTCATTTTCCACTTAGCTTCATTTTTTAAGCATATATTCACTCTGCTACTAAACTCCTCTTCAGAATGCTGAACTCTCTTGACAAGATAAATGAGCAAGTAGATCTTTGTCTACATAAAAGATGACAGATCTCTTACGAATTCTGTCAGTGCTGGTACAGCAGTAGTCTGATAGCTGATACATGTATACTTTTACAGTTTCTAAGACAGAAAACTGGAAATTAGCAGAGCACATCAGTATTGAAGAATCTGTGATTTTCCAGTGGCCCTGATCATGATTCTTTTGTGGTCTGGTTAGGGGTTGGATAACAGAGAACCTTGGGTTTATTCTACTGCTACCTCCATCCTCTGCATCCTTCTTTTTTGTCTTCACTGAATGACTACCCTCACAGAGATCAAACTTCTCCCAACATTGGTCCTGCTGGTTTGCTGGTATGTAAAACTTATCCTCCTTGCACGTAGTTGAAGCAAGAATATTGGGCCTTTCCTTGAGTGTTCCCTCCTGCCCCGAAACTGACATGTATTACTGTATGAGCTCTGCAATTCACTGATGAAATTAAAATATTTTAAACATAATTCTTAAATATAATGGCAAAAATTGGTCTCTTCATGGTGTGCTTCTTGTGTGGTTGGGTCATTAGATGAAAATAATTATTAATGTTGAATATAATGTTTATTGAGGTTTGGGTTTTGTTTTGTACAAAGGTGTTTAAAAGCAGTATTATCCAAAAATAGACTTTTTAAGGTTGTGCCAAATAATTTGTAGTATATACACTTTCTCTGGAGCTGAAAACAAATACCCCTATAGATGTTACCTTTAATACATCGATTTTTATAGGAAGAAGGGTTCATTAAACCTAAAAATATTAACATTTAAACGTAATAAATTGTATTAACTAGCATGAAGTCTTTTTCAGAGCTGGAATTTTTATATTTCATTAACAGTTCAACTAAAACCTTTGTTTACATGTATCTCTAATTTTGCATTTGGAATAATTCAGAGTATTCGTGGAAAAAATTTGCACATGATTTTCTAGTTGATGCAGTTTTTTAATTTTGTGTATTGTTTCTAGTGAATATTTGGCAATATTCAAGAAGACTGTTGCAATGCATGAAGTGTTCCTGTGTCGTGTGGCAGCACATCCTATTTTGAGAAAAGATTTAAATTTCCATGTCTTCTTGGAATATAATCAAGATGTGAGTATTGAATAGGCCAAGCAGTAATCAAGGTTTATTTTTAAATCACTGGAAAAGGCAGAGCATAGTTAGAAAAGTGTTATTTTTATTTTTAAATAAATTTTTAAAAATAAAGAACATACAATAGAATGTTTTTAAAGGTCTTTACTTAATATTTTTATTTATTATTATTTATTTTAAGATATGTATTTACTTACACATTGAGGAACTGGGGTGTAGGCCAGAGGTGCAGGGAGTGAGAGGATTCACCAGAGATAGAGTAGGGAGTAGAACAGATTTATCTACCGAAATACACTGCTAAGGGGAATAGTGGATGAGACAGGACCATGTGGGTAGCACCATGTGGGCTAGCTCCATGGCCAGGGATCAAACTCATGTTAGCAGCTGTTGATAAAGTGATAGCACTAAGACAGACTTTAACCCCTATGCCATAAGGGCAGCCCCTTTTAGTCTCTTTTTTGTGTGTTATTTATACTGTAAGTTGCTGATCCCCCAAAATGGACAAGAGATGATAACTTATTTGAGTTCAGAGTGAATAACTTGCAGGTAGTCACTTGATGATAGATTGTCTCTAATAAATGTCACATTTTAGGGATTCCAGAATTAACCTTCAGTTGCATTTATATTGTATAGTGATTTTTGATAGTATGGTAATGGAATTATCACATATGCTTATAAAATTTGACATTTCTAGACCTTGTTGTAGATCTGCTGAATCTGAATCTTTTGAAGTGAGATAAAATTCCTCTGAGTTACTGATAAGTATTATGAAATTACCATGTTAAAAAATAGGATCATTTTGAGATTGTCATTTTGCTATCACAGACTAAATAATGAAGGCACTGAATTGCATTTTTTTTTGTTTTGTTTTTTAAGAAAAACTAACTTAAATTTACCTTTCAGTTGAGTGTACGAGGAAAAAATAAAAAAGAAAAACTTGAAGATTTCTTTAAAAATATGGTTAAATCAGCAGATGGAGTAATTGTTTCAGGAGTAAAGGTAAGATTTTATATAATTAATAGATTGGTGTGAGATTTTCTTTCTTTAATTTAAAAAGGAAGATTGAGAGTCAGATGTGCAATTTATATTGGAGTAAAAGATGTTTGTACAGTAGAATTCTTAGGCCTGGAAAACTGGGCCTTTTGCCTTTGGTTCCACTCTTTAGAGAGCTCCCTTTGCTAAGGAGTGAGAGGCCTACAGGGGATTTGCACCCATCCCCCTTGCCGCCAAACCAGACCATGCTCCAGTTATCTAGCATCCCATATTGGCCTGCTGAAATCCCAAACCTTCTTCAGGTCTTGTGTGGCTTTCTTTACTGAGCTTATCCTCTAGCACCAGTTGCACTGGTGACCCATGAGCATCTGTGCATAGGGAAGGCTTAGGGGGAGGTCAGTGTGGAAGATGGAGTATCCTACATATGCGTGTAAGGTCTCTCGAGATGAGTTCCTCAGAGAGCTGCACAGTGTGGCAGTAAGGGGCTGCCTCTGTTTGTACAAAGTTAAGTATTTCCCTAAAGAACATCTAAGTTGTTCTTAATGATACTCTAAGAAAGGTATAGCAATTGAATTATCTGAAGACTCTTACCATTAAAAAAATATATATATATATAATTAAACATTATAAAAAATCAAACATTATCAAGCAAAAGCTAAGAAAGAAATAATGCTTTGCATCACTACCTGTTTTTAGAGATGTGTCTGCAACAAAACTTATGTGTGAAGTGCTATTTATTTGATTTTATGTTGATTTTTTTGGAGACAGGTCAGCTGATTCCTTGTCAGTGCATGTGCTGTGACTGCTTTATATTGGGGGCTCAATTTACCTTACTATTTTTATAATAATATATGACAATCAGTAGGACTATTAAGAATAATATTAATAATTAGTAAAGTAATAGCTCTCAAATACAGTTTTTGAACATTTAGTGTTGACAGCACATTTCCTCAGTTGTGCCTATAACCGCAAGTTTTTTTTCCCTCATTTTTACACTTAAGAAAACTGAATAGACTTCAAATGTATTTTGTTAGTACTGATGTGCTTCTTGCATTTTATTGATACAGGTTTCAAAAGTGTTAGGTGAAACTTATAAAACAGGTGATACTTCTAAAACAGTTGTTGTTTCAGAAGGGGAAAAAGTATTGTTAGTGATTTTTACTTTATTGTTTATTTATCTTTGCTCCAGAAAAAGATTGTAGGCATTGTTTAATATGGTAATTGTTCCCAGAAAGCTAGTTTCACCACATTTCCCAAAGCAGTCAGAAAGCCCTAATGACTAAGGCCCAACAGCCTTCAGGTTTGGCCTGTAGACTGTGTAATAATAGGTCAAGAGAAATTGATCAGTCTCCTTTACATAATATATTTGTTGAAGAGGCAAGAACCTCTAGTAAGAACATGTTTTAGAGTTCAGCATGTGAAATGAACCATATGGAGTGCTCTGAGCCTTCAGCTACAAAACCATGGGAGACTTCTTACTTAATAAGTAGAAATACATGCCCATTAGAAAGTCTGATCTTGGTGAAATCAGTGTAACAACTAATTATGAGAGGATAGCTATGCTGTTTTACTGATAATCTTTTTTTTATTATAGTTATAAAGTAACTTACAATTGGACTAAAGCAAATAAATGTAAGAAATTCATATTTTCTTTTGATCCCATAGGATGTAGATGATTTCTTTGAGCATGAACGAACATTCCTTTTAGAATATCATAACCGAGTTAAGGATGCATCTGCTAAATCTGATAGGATGACAAGATCCCACAAAAGTAAGCTTTTTCTCTGCCTAATGCTTACATTTTGAAAAATGGAATAATTACAAAGTTATGTTATTTATAGTTTGTAAAAGTCTTAATATAGAGCAGGGATTCTCAAACTGTGGTCTATGAAAACTTGGCCCAATTCCTTTTAGCAAGTCTATTATGTCAAAACTGTTTTCATACAGAGGGGATAGTGTGACATTGTCATGGCACTGGAACTTCAGTGAGCTTGCTTCCCAATAGTTAAAGACATGTGTGAGGAGATTGCTGACCATATTAGTGAATGTAGTTTTTGTGATAATTACTTGCTGAATTATGTCTGCATTTAGAAGAGCTGCATAATTCGTTGAACCAGTATTTTCTATATGATCAAATGCATGATGTTACAGAATCATCATAAATGTAAAAGATCCTTCAAACTGCAAGCTAAATGAGGTATAATTGATAATAATAAACTATAATTTTCAAGATAAACCATTTGATAAGTTTAGACAAAATGTGTGAAATAATATAGTCAAGATAATGACCTATCACCACCAAATTTCCTGTGGCCCTTTGTAATCCCTCCCTTCCACCATTATCACTGTATTTCTTTCTCTGTAGGTTAGTTTTCAATTTCTAGAATGTTATATAAATGGAGCATATAATATATATTCTTTATTACCTGGCTTTGAAACTCAAAATTTTCTGAAGCCTACCAGTGTTGTTGTATGTGTCCATTAATTCCTTTTGTTACTGAGTGGTAGTAATTGTATGGTGAACATTTGGGTTGTTGGCTAGCTTTTGACTGTTACTAATAAAGGTGACATGCACCAGCTATACATAATCCTTTGTGTAGACATATGCTTTCATTTCTCTTGGCAATACCTGGAATATTGGTTTAAGTATACTACTGTTGTAGGTATATATTTAACTTTATAAAAATCTGCCTAGTTTTTTTTCCAAAATAGTCATGTCATTCTTACCAGCTATACATTAGTTCCAGTTTTTCCACTTTCTTGCCAACATGAATTGTCCATTTTTCATTTTAGCCAATATAGTAGGTCACTCACTAATGGCGTCTCAGTGTGGTTTTAGCTATATTTTCCAAATGACTAATGAGGCTGGAAATCTTTTCTTGTCTAAATCTTCCAAATGTATTCTCTCTTGATCAAAGTTTTGGACCACCTAGGTTCTTTACATTTTCATTAGATTTTAGCATTAGCTTGTCACTTTCTACAAAAATGCCTACTGGGTTTTGTTTGTTTTAAGATTATTTATGCATACAAGAACTGGGGTACAGGCCAGAGATGCAGGGGATGAGAGGATTCACCAAAGACAGAGAGGGGAGCAGAACAGGTGGTTTGGGTGAAATACACTGCTAAGGGAGCAGTGGGCAGGACAGGAGAGGTCTGCTGAGCCATGTGGGTCATCTCCCTGGCCGGGATCGAATTCATGCTGCAGTGGTTGTAGATAGCCTCGTAGTTCTGCACTCCAACACCTTGTGCCACCAGGGAAGCCTCCCACTGGGGTTTTAATTAGGGGATTGTGTAGAATCTGTAGTTAAATTTGGGAAAGATTAATTGAACAGTATTGATTCTTCTAATAGATAAATATGTATCTAGTGTATCTAGTTGGTTAGATCTGTAAAATTTTCTCAGCAGTGTGTTTTATAGATTCCATTGGATAGGTCTTATATATCTTTAATTATAGTGATTTCTGATTATAAGTGATACAGTAGTAAATTTTGTGATTTTTACTTTTCAGCATTCAATTCTATGCCTATACAGAGAAATAGTATATTTTCAATGTTTTTTTTTTTTTAATTTTACTTATTTATGCATACAGAATTGGGGTATAGGCCAGAGGTGCAGGGACAGTGAGGACAGTGAGAGGATTCACCAGAGACAGAGGGGGGAACAGAACAGGGTGGTCAATGAAGTACACTGCTGAGGGGAACAGCAGTGAGACTAAAGATGTCTGTTGCACCATGTGGATCACCTCCAGGGTCTGGGACTGAACTTGCACTGAAGTGGTTTAGGCTAGCTGGCAGTGCTGTGTCCCAACCCGTTGCGCCACCATGGAGGGTCTCAATGTTGATCTTAAATCTTGCAACCTTACTAAATAAACTCACTTTATTCTGGTAACTACTTTGTATGTTCCTTAGGATTTTCTGTGTGATGATTGATTGCTAATAAAAAGTTATATTTCTGGGCCTTCCCTGGTGATGCAAAAGATTAAAGTGCAGCAGTAAGAAGCTAGCTACAGCCTCTTCAGTGCAAGTTTGATCCCCCGCCAAGGAGATGACCCACATGGCACAGCAGACCTCTTGCTATCTCCTCCACTGCTCCCCTCAGCAGTGTATTTTGTCATTCTGCCTTTTCTGCTCCCCACTCTGTCTCTGATGGGTCCTCTTACCGCCCCTATACCTCTGGCCTGTACCCCAGTTCTGTATGCATAAATAAATAATTTTTTTTTAAAGTTTTGGTTCTTACTTAGACTTTTCCCCTGCCCCATTGTTAAATGTAGATTTTTTTCTTAGATGCCTTATATGAGGTTGAGAAAGTTACTTTAAATTCCTAGTCTTCTGAGGTTTTCTTTTTTTTTTTTTTTAAGATTCATTTTACTTCTTCATGCAACTGAGGTATAGACCAGAGGTGCAGGAAATGAGAGGATTCACCAGAAGCAGAGTGGGAAACAATAAATGGATCTACTGAAATACACTGCTGAGAGGCAGTGGGCGAGACAGGAGAAGTCTATTGTGCCATGTGGGTTAGCACCCTGGCTGGGGATTGAACTCATGCTGTAGTGGCTGCTGATACCTTGATAGTGCTGAGACTTAACCCCTTGTATCACCAGGGAGGCCCTGCAAAGACAACTTTTTCCTGAATATGCTTCCAATTTATTTTCCTATCTTTCAACTCTGACCTCTTACCACTGTACTCTGCAGTGCCACAGTCCCATGAGACTCTGAAAACACTGTGTTCTTTTATGTCGTCTTAGTAAATATTCACATCCCACAAGTTCCTATTCATTCTGAGATGTTTGTAAGTCCTTCCTAGAATTAACTGAGTGGAGTCATTTGTTCCCCCTGTTCCCAAAATAGCTTGTAACTACTTTTGATAAAATCATCATCATGATGTAGGTAGTATAGTTGTTTGTGTCATTCCCTTTACTGTAGACTTGGGGTATGGTTATATATTCATTATTTGACAGAAAGGTTTCTATAAGTATTTCTGAATCAATGAATAAATATATCAAATTTTTTTTTGTAGGTGCTGCAGATGATTACAATAGAATTGGTTCTTCATTATATGCTTTAGGAACTCAGGATTCCACAGATATATGCAAGTAAGAATTCTAGCTTAAAACTTTAAATATAGCAACTCTGCCTGCCTGGTTTATGCAGGCATTTCTCTTTTCTTTCTTTACCTTTCCTTAATAAAATTTCCTTATAGATAGATAGATCTTTAAAAAATGCCCTATTTAAAAATATAAATAAAATTTTTAAAATACAAATGAAACAAAATATTATTGGCGGCCTGGACACATACCAGTACTTATGACCCATTATGCATTTTGGAAGTGTTTTTGTCAAAACACTTTGATAATGAGGAGCGTCTTTATAAACTTAGTCCAGTGTCATTTTTTTCTCCCACTTTTCTTTTAGACAAGAGAAATAAAAATGGACTCATATAATTTTAACATTTACAAAATTTTATTTAGTGAAAATGTGCTTGTTTGTATGTTGGGCAGGAGGAGAGACAATTTTTGTCAAAATTCTTAGGTTTTAATAAGTTTATCATAGATAAGATGCTATTTTACAATTACTGTATATGTGTATGTAGACATTTCATTGAGGCTAAATTGACTTAAAATAAATGTTAAACTTTTAAAAAAAAATTCATTGACACTTTTAAAAAAGGCTTATTCTAGTCTTTATTGTTTAGTTAGTCTTAGGACTTTTAGCAGTCCTACGGTGGGTGACTGGTTGGGAAAATGTGCATGTTAGTATAGGAAAAAGTCATTTGGAAGTTTGGTTACACTGCTGTCTTATTTACTTTATCCTGGTTTTCCTCTTTAAATCAAATGAAGTGAATTTTAATTGCCCCTGTAATATTGTTTAAATCTTGCTGTTCATTGAAAAGTAATTCAAACATGTTTTTAAAAACATTTTAAGTTAGAAAACTAAAACGTCCATTGCTTTCGCCAAATCACATCCCTGAGTTTTTTTCTGGTCTCAGTAAAAATCTATGTTCCAACTTTTTCTGCAAAGCAAGATACCATAGTTTATACTAGCCAACATGCTACTTTCCCAGAGTAAGTTCTTAAATTTTTGTTAGGAAAATAAGTCAGCCTTGCCATGTGCTTTTTGACATAAACCTGTTAAAGCAGATTCTCTTCAGTCAAGCCAAGTTCACAGAATTATAACTTTGCTCTCAATATTTTTTTTCCTAAGCCAAATAAAATGTCATCTTTAATGACATTTTACAAACTATCCTTTAATAGTCTGGCATTGTTTGGGGTTTTTTACTTGGTGGCAATGGTAGAGAGATAGTTAAAAGTGAAGTACAATTTTGAGATAGAAAATAGTTATTTCTCTTGTTTCTCAAAACCAAGCAACTCTAATTTGTACATGTTTAAAGTAGAACTCTGAGGTAACATTAACAGCTGTTCCAATCTCAGTGTTATCCTTTTAAGTCAGCCTTTTGTCTCTTTGGAATTGAGTGTTAAATACTTACTACTAATTTTGAAGCTATAGGCTAAAGAATGCCAAATAATTTTAAGTTTAGTGTAGACCTAGATTGTCATCTTGAAACAAGATTTTCTGTAACAATAGATTTCAATTTATGTTACAAGAGTAGAAGAACAGATTGTTGGGGTAAAATGAAGTATGCATTGAACAAAACAAATAGTACTGTAGTAAGAAAGGAATATTCATTGTTAGTATGGTTTGGGGGCATATTCTATGAATATTTAAAATGGAAACATTTCAGAGGTAGCTTCTGATGGGTTATTTTTCCTTTCCAGGTTTTTTCTCAAAGTTTCAGAACTGTTTGATAAAACAAGAGTAAGTACTATTTAACCTTTGAGGGATTTCTAAATCTGCATATAATAGTATTAACTTGTTGCTTGATTTATTAAGGAAGATGAGCTATCCTTCAGAAGGATAAAGAGATTTAGATTTGAAAATCTGAAATATTTCCAGAAATTTCATTATTTCTATAAAAGTTCATGTTCTTAAAAAAAAAAGTTCATGTTCTTGATCAGAAAACATTATGGAGACTGCATTTATTTGTATGAAGAACAATCCTTTTGGGGGCTTTGTAAACTTAAAAGATAGTTTTAGATTCATTATTGCTTTATTGAGACTTTTTTTTTTTTAGATTTATTTATTTATGCTTACAGAACTGGGGTACAGGCCAGAGGTGCAGGGATGGTGAGAGGATTCATCAGAGACAAGAGTGGGGAGCAGAAAAGGCAGATATACTGAAATACACTGCTGAGGGGAGCAGTGGTTGGGTCAGGAGAGGCCTGCCACGCCTTGCTGGTCAGCTCCTTGGCACGGGATTGAACTTGTGCTGCAGTGGCTTCGGAGAGTTTCATAATGCGGTGCTTTAACCCGTTGTGCCACCAGGGTGAGCCTGAGACTTGTTTCTGATCCTGGAATGGCTATCTGGTCACATTCTGATACAGTTGGTAGGCGGAGAAAATCCCCACACAAGCAGCAATTCTCCAGACATCACCTAGGTATCCCACTATTTAACTCAGTTCTGACAGTCTACCTGGAAATAGTATGAAACCTCACAGATAAAAGACTCAGTCTTCCAAGACCTTAATCCACCCCAAAAACCAGTCCCAAGCCCAGGAAATCCTAGGATTTCCTCCTCAAGTTTAGTTAAATTGCTACAGCTGCTCAGATAAATATTTTATTTAATAGATCACTGATTTATTGTAAAAGTACATTACTCAGGAACAGCCAGGTGGAAGAGACATTGCATAGGGCAGTGATACTTGCCCTATCAGAGCCCTGTGCAAGCCTCCATGTTCTTTCCAGGAACATTACTATCCCAGGACCTCTGTGCATTCACTTAAATCCAGAAGCTTTGTTAACATGTTCCTTTTGGATTTTTTATGGAGACTTTACTACATAGAAATGAATGAATAATTGGCCATTAACAGTTGAACTCAGTGACCTGCCCCTCTTCTCTTTCACCTCAGGGTTAGAGATAAGACATGGTTGGTTCTCCTAGTAACTGTCCATACTTAGTTTCTTCCAAGAATTACCTCATTCATAACAAAACAAAAATACCTTTATTGTGATCAATACTTAAGAAGTTCCAAGGGTTTCGGGAGCTGTGAGCCAGGGATTATGGCTGGAAACAAATATATATAAGATATTTTGATCATCTGAATGACCAAAATATATTTTTCTTATAATCACAATATCTCAATCCCCCCATGACACACTGGTTTAAAAATGAGTTGTATCAGTATGAGGCAGGTATACTGCAGAAAGATTTTATTCATAGTAGCAATTATTTGATATTGACATAGTTTTGTTTTTCAAGGATCTGTCCTATATAATGATTTAACATTTTTAAGTTGATAGAATAGTGAAAATACTTGTAAGCTGTTTAGTGGTACTTAGCTAAGAGTGTTACTGGCTCCATTGTAGAACATGTCAGTTAAGTGATATGTAGTGGAGATAAGTAAAGGAAAAGGATATACTAATCCCTCAGAAAGGAAGAAGTCTTTAAATACATAAGTGTTATTATACGGGGATCTATGATAGCCCTTTTTTTTTTCTGCCTTTGATACCAGTGAGCACTTTCTGAGAAGATATAGTTGTTTTTTTTTTTTTAAGATTTATGTATTTATGCATGTAAGACCTGGGGTACTGGCCAGAGGTGCAGGAGCAGTGAGAGGATTCACTAGAGGCATGTCCGTGAAGTACACTCCTGAGGGGAGCAGTGGGCAGGTCGAAGAGGTCTGCCGCACTATGTAGGGGATCAAACTTAACTCATGCTGCAGTGAGTTTCACAGTGCTTTGCTTTAACCCGTTGTGCCACCAGGGATCCCTATTCTTCTGCTGCAAATGCACAAAAAGGAACTACATCTGGGCTTCCCTGGCGGCACAAGGGGTTAAAGCATAGCACTGTGAAGCTCACAGCAGTCACTACAGCAGGAGTTCTATCCCCAGCCAGGGAGCTGACCCACATAGGGTGACAGACCTTTCCTGTCTCACCTCCTGCTCCCCTCAGCATTGTATTTCAATCAGTCCACTAGTTCTGTTCTCCACTCTGTCTCTTTGAATCTTCTTACCCCCACACCTACCCTGTATGCATAAATAAATAAATTTTTTAAAAAAGAAAAAATAAGGCACACATCCCACAAGTATACAACTCAGTGAAATTTACAAATTTAGCACACACATGTAATCAACACCTACATCAAGAAATACATTATCAGCAACTCAGTTGTCCTGTCCCCTTCCCCACACACACCTTTGAAGTCACTGTTGCAAGGGTAATCCTGTTCTTCTAAGAGCAGAGATTAGTTTTACTTTAATATTTTATATAAATGTATTATATAATATGTATTCTTACATGTCTGGTTTCATTTGCTCAACATTGTGTTCCTAAGATTTATTTCATATTGCAGGTAGGTATAGTTCCTTCATTGTTATTGCTATATACTTGCTGTTTGATGTATATTTTTTTCCAAGACTCCTACATTTGTTTATTTGTTCTGCTGTTGCTAGTCATTTGATAGCCTTTAGTTTGGGCCTCTTTATAAATAGTACTGCTGAGACCATTCTTCTTCAACAGAAACATAAGTGTGTATGTATTCAGTGTAAGTAACAGGAAGGTTTCATGAATAGCACAAAGAATCCCTATACATGATCACCTAGATTTCCTGAATATTGACATTTTCTACTTTGCTTTAAGCTCTTCTATTCCAAAAAGTCCATTTTCATTTTTGTTTTCTGCACCGCTCTTTTTTTTAAAGTTAGGAATACATTTTGATACAGCCAATACAGTATCAGTGATTCCCCTTACTGTCACCAAATATCCATTATTCAGTTGTTCCCAGGTGTGTCTTTTTTTTTTCTTCTTTTTTTACAGTGGTATTTATTTCAGTCAGGATACAAACAAGATGTCTATACTGTATTTGGTTGCTGTGGTATTCTCTGTCCTCCATATTGAAGATTTCTTATCACTCTAGTCTGACACAACTACTTCCCATTCCATCCTAGCCCAAATTCCACCCTAGTTACAGTTTACCACATCTGCTTATGCCTTTTCAAACACATTTTGTTACTACTTTGACTATATTTTCTGGTTTTCTTAGGCAAGAATTTGGGGTTAAGTACCTTGTCTACCATTTCTTGCCTTTATTACTTTAAAATTATATGTACATATCAATTGCCAAAGGTGTGAATAAAGAGAAAGTACAAGTGTAGTTGAAAAATGACACTGAAACTCATTATAGCCAAGATCTTAAGGCACATAGAGTCCCTCCATTAATTCACTGATACCTTTTTTCGGTATAATTCTTGTTAGAGTTATAAAAAAACATGATGCTCCAGTAAGAAAGAGACAGAAAGGAACTCCCCTCCCAGTAGGAATGGATGCTATTGTTATTTATAACTTCAATTTTTTTTAATAATTAAGAAAGAAAATACTGAGTAAAATGTAAATGCTATGATTAAACACCCAATTTTACACCCCTTTTCAGAAAATAGAAGCACGAGTGTCTGCTGATGAAGACCTCAAGCTTTCTGACCTTTTAAAATATTACTTAAGAGAATCTCAAGCTGCTAAGGTAACTTTATTGTTCACTGTTTTTTTTTTAAATAGCTTTTTTTTTTTTTTAATTTATTTATTTGTGTATACAGAGCTGGGGTACAGGCCAGAGGCTCAGGGGCGGTGAGAGGCTTTACCAGAGACAGTGTGGGGAGCAGAACAGGCAGCTCCACGAAGTACACTGCTGAGGGGAGCAGCGGTCGGGGCAGGAGAGGTCTGCCGCGCTATGTGGTCACCTCTGGGGCAGGCGGGGATGGAACTTATGCGGAAGTGGCTTTAGCTTCTCAGTGCTGTGCCTTAACCCGCTGCGCCACCAGGGAGGGCCCTTAAATAGCTATTTTACAAAAAGCCATCTCTTTGGAGTTGTTAGACTGGAAATTGCTAACGATGATATATCTCTTGGTTTTAAATTAAATTTTCAAGTGTGAATAATTTTTCCTTCTTTACATGTTATTAAGGTTTGAAAGTTATGAAGGTTTTTCTTTAAAATCTCTGATACAAAAAAAAATCTCTGATACAATATAGTTTAAGGATTTTTTTTATTTATGCAGGGGTGCAGGTCTAAGGTGGGGGGGATGAGAGGATCCACCAGAGACAGATTGGTGAGCAAAACAGGTATGTCCACTGAAATACACTGCTGAGGGGATCAGTGGGCCATACAGGAGAGGTCAGCTGCGCCATGTATGGGACCCCAGGGCACTCATGCAGCTCTGGTACTAGCTTGATAGTGCTGACACTTTAACACCTGCACCACTGGAGCGATCCCACTAACCAAAAATTTTAATAGTAGCATCTAAAAAGCAATGAAGGGGCCTCCCTGGTAGCCAAGGGGTTAAGACAGCGCTTATGAAGTTGTCTGCAGTGGGAGCTGTTTGATCCCCAGCCAGGGAGCTGACCCACATGGTGCAGCAGACCTCTCCTGTCTCGCCCACTGCTCCCCTCAGCAGTATATCTCAATAGATCTGCTCCCCACTCTGTCTCTGGTGACTCCTCTCAACCCCTGCATCTCTGGCCTACACCCTAGTTCTTGTATACGTAAATAAATAAAAGTCAAATAAAAAAAACAAAGGAAAGGAGTCTGAGCTTCTTGGTTGGTGAACAGGTGGAGACATACCTTGAATGGCACTCCAGGAGAGTACATGGAAGCTCTGCACCCTTTCCCATACCTTGCCCCTGTGTATTTCTTCATCTGGATGTTGATGGGTATTCTGTAATAAATCTATGATCTCTTGAGTAAATTCAGTTACTTAAGTTCTACAAGTCATTAGCAAATTAATTGAACCTGAGGGAAGAGCTCAGGGGAGCCTCTTACTTAGAGCCAGTTACAGCACGGGCTTGCAACTGGCAAATAAAGTGGAGGGCAGTCCTGCGCCTTCAGCCTGTGGAACCTGATGCTGTGTCCAGATAGATTGTCAGAATTGTGTTGAATTCTCAGACATCCTGCTGCTAATGTCTGAGAATTTCTTGTTGAGGGGTGGGGAAGCTTTTATCACACTCGCTTTGAAATCAAATCCAAGAACATTTTCATACACTTTGAGGGTGTAAAATCTGTTATAAAATAATTTCAGAGTCAGTTTGCTATTATCTGCAAAATAATTTTAATGGGATTTTGATTGGATTTGTGTTGAATCTGTAGTTCGAGTCAGAAAGAACTGAACTTGACAGATTGCGCTGCTTCTATCCACGAACATGAAATATCTCTGTCCATTTACTTAGTTCTTCAATTTTTTTTTAATCAGAGTTTTGTAGTTTACCTCCTTTTTTTTTTTAATGTATTTATTTATGCATACAAGAATTGGGGTATAGGCCAGAGGTGCAAGAGGATGAGAGGATTCACCAGAGACAGAGTGGGAAGCAGAACAGGCAGACTGAAATACACTGCTGAGGGGAGCATTGGGCGGGTCTGGAGAAGTCTGCCATTCCATGTAGGTCACTTCCCTGGTAGGGGATCACACTCGTGCTACAGTGGCTGTGATAGCTTCATAGTGTTGTGCTTTAACCTGTTGCACCACCATAGAGGGCCCATTCCTCCTCTATTTTTTTAGATTATGCTTTTCTACTTCCTGTTTTTAAGCTTTTTTTTTTTTTAAGGATTTATTTATTTATGTATACAGAACTGAGGTACAGGACAGAGGTATGGGGCAGTGAGAGGACTCACCAGAGACAGAGCAGGGAGCTTAACAGAGAAATGATGAAATACATCGTTGAGGGGAGCAGTGGGCAAAACAGACCACATGGTTTGCTGTGCCATGTGGTCACCTCCAGAAGATGGAACTTGCACTGAAGCAGCTGCGGCGTGCTTGCAGTGCTGCATCCTAACCTGCTGCACCACTAGGGAGAGCCTAGCCTTTTTTTTAATGCATACAAGAACGGGGTATAGGCCAGAGATGTGGGGGTATTGGGAGGTGGATAGAGAATTCACCAGAGACAGAGTGGAGAGAACAAGTGGAACTGCTGAAATAACACTACTGAGAGGAGCAGCAGGTAAGACAGGAGAGGTCTGCTGTGCCATGTGGATCAGCTGCCTGGTGGGGATTGAACTCATGCTGCAGTGGCTGACAATAGCTCCATAATGCTAAAACTTAACCCCTTGCACCATCAGGGAGGCCACTAAAAATGTGTTTTTAACTTCCAATCTTATTTGTTGGTTCTTGGTGCATAAAAAAGGCAATGTCGACTTTTGTGTATGAGTATTATATCTTGCAAACTTCTTATACTAGTTTATTTCAGGATTTTTTGGTTGATTTTTTAAATTACTACATAAGCTTTTATGTCATGTGAACAAAGACAATTCAAAGATAGTAAGAGCTAAAATTACTAAATTTTTAGAAGAAAACAAACATAAATCTTGCCACCTTGGATTAGATTTTGATTACTTCATTAATACTACAACAACCAAAAGAAAAGTAATAAATTGCATTTTGTTAAAGACGTGTATGTGAAAGAACACTAACAAGGAAAATGAAAAAAACTCAGAATAGGAGAAAATATTTGCAAATAAGTAACCTAATTTGACAAAAGGTATGCAACTTCTATCGACTGACAAATTCCGGATAGAATAAGAAAAGCTCTGAAAAATCAGAATTTCCACTGCTAACTTATATTACTACCTCCCTTTTTTATATAATCATAATATCAAAATATTCTGAGCAACCATCAGTTTACAACTGGGTTGCCTTAGCCTCATAAAGTGGCTCCCTGGCCCAGGCAAGCTGCCCCAAGTGGGAAATTCCTCTGTTTCCTGAGACAAAAGGCAAGCCCTAGGAGAAATAAGACCCCAGGGCATTAAAAACTCCCGGGAAGCTTCCTTGGCTTCTTTAAATAAAAACCAAATCTCAGATAAGACTTCCAGGGCATAAGGACTCATGGACCATTTTTAACCTTGTTAACACAGGTGTTGCTTAAATACACAACTGTACAACCTTCTCTTAATTTACTTTTTTTTTTTTTTTTAAAGATTTATTTATTTATTCATACAGAACTGGGGTACAGGCCAGAGATGCGGAGGGTGAGAGGCTTCACCAGAGACAGAGTGGGGAGCAGAACAGGCAGATCGACGAAGTACACTGCTGAGGGGAGCAGCGGGCGGGTCAGGAGAGGTCTGCCACGCCATGTGGTCACCTCCGGGGCAAGCGGGGATCGAACTCATGCGGAAGTGGCTTTAGTCTCTCAGTTCAGTGCTTTAACCCGCTGCGCCACCAGGGAGGGCCTTAATTTACTCCTTTTAAAAAACAAGCACTAACTACTCTCTGCTGGCCTTAAATTAACCATTAACTTTTCTTTAGACAGTCACTGATAACACTGCTAACATAATTTATTACTTCCCTAAAACCCCTAATAACCGTTTGCTAACAAGCTCATCCTTTCCCAGACCCCTCTTCCCTTGAGTTATAGCTAAACATATGAATACATGCCAATTATCGCAAAAATGTGTAATTTAGTATATCATAAAATGTTAAGAAAAAAATGCTTTGTTCCCCTTGTCCTTGAGAACATTTATGACAGTTTTTAGCAACTCTCATTAACTTACCCTATGCATTATTGCAATTAACTACTTGCTACACAGTATAAATAAGGACATGCTGAGGGAATGACTGGAAGACTTGCACCCAACTCTGACTCCCGTGTCTTCCTCACGCCACTCCCTTCTCCCCTTTTGGAATCTTCGCTCGCGGACACCTTCCCACCTTAGGGCCCTGCCTGTTTCGCTTCCAGACCTCGATAGTTGGGGCTGGTCCCCAACACTAAATTTACAATGAGCCTTATAGATTTCTCGAAAGAAATATACATGGCCAATGATCACATGAAAAGATGCTCAGCATCATTAGACATCAAGAAATACACATCAGAGGGCCCTTCCTGGTGGCTCAACGGGTCAAAGTGAGCACCATGAAGCTCACTGCAGCACCTTCAGCATAAGCTCGATCCCCTGCCAGGGAGGTGACCCACATGACTCAGCAGACCTCTCCTGACCTGCCCACTGCTCCCCTCACCAGTGTACTTCATCAATCTGCCTTATTCTGGTCTTTGCTCTGCCTCAGGTGAATCTCCTTACTGCTCCTGCACCTTTGTCCTGTACCCCAGTTCTGTGTGAATGAATAAATTTTTTTTAAAAAGGTAGGGGACCCTCCCTGGTGGTGCAGTGTGGTCAAATGCAGGAGTGTGAAGCTGCCCTTAGCGGCTTTAGCACAAGTTAGCCACTTCAGCACAAGTTCAATCCTCTGCCAGGGAGGTGACCCACATGGTGTGGCAGACCTCTCCTGTCTCACCCAGTGTCCTTCGTCAGTCTACCTGTCTTGCTCCCTGCTCTGTCTCTGGTGAATCCTCTTACCCCTCCTACACCTCTGGCCTATACCCCAGTTCTGTGTACATAAATAATAAATCTTTAAAGAAAAAAAATACAAAGATGTATCAGAAACACAGATATCACTTTGTACCCCTTTGGTGACTTTAATCAAAAAGGTGAGTGTTGGACGGTCTGTGGAGAAATTGCAAGTGTTGGTGTGAATGTAAAATTGTACAGCTACTTTGGAAAGAATCTGGCAGTTTTTCATAAGATTCAGCATAGTTACCATGTGAGTCAACAATTGTAAGTAATATGACAGAGAAATTAAAACTTGTTGTTGGGCCCTCCCTGGTGGTGCACCGCATTAGGGCATAGCACTGCAAGCTGGCTGCAGCCACTTCAGTGCCCGTTCTATCCCACCAGACCAGGAAGGTGACCCACATGGCGCGGCAGACCTCTCCTGACCCGCCTGCTGCTCCCCTCAGCAGTGTGCTTCATCAGTCAACCTGTTCTGCTCCCCACTCTGTCTCTGGTGAATCCTCTCACCAACCATGCACCTCTGGCCTGAACCTCTGTTCTGTATACATTAGAAAACAACTTGTTAAAACAAAAATTTGTACACAATGTTCATATAGCATTATTCCAAATATGTGGTATATCCGCAACAAACAATATTTAGAATAAAATTATGAATTTTTGACTCATGCTAAATAACATGGATGAACTTGAAATTTTATTGTAAGTTTTTAAAATTAGACACAAGGACCCTACCTGGTGGTGCAGCGGGTTTATAAAGTACAGCACTAAGAAGCTAAAGCCACTTCAGCATGAGTTGGATCCCCAGGTTCCTGCATGGCGTGGTAGACCTCTCTTGACCCACTCGCGGCTCCCTTCAGTGGAATCCTCTCACCACACCTATGCCTCTCGCCTGTACCCCAGTTCTATATGCATAAATAAATAAATCTTTAAAAAAAAAAAACTAGACACAAAAGGCCACCTATTACATGCTTTTATTTTTTTTTAAGGTTTATTTATCTATGCATACGGAACTTGGGTACAAGCCAGAGGTGCAGGGGCTGTGAGAGGGTTTACCAGACACAATGTGGGGAGCAGGACAGGCAGATGGACGAAGCACACTGCTGAGGGGAGCAGTGAGTGGGTCAGGCGAAGTCTGCCGTGCCATTTGGGTCACCTCCGGAGCCGGAGATCAAACTCACATAGAAGCAGCTGTGGTAGCTTGCAGTGTTGCGTTCTTACCTGTTGCGCCACCAGGGAGGGCCCAATTCTATTATTTAAAAAATTATCAGAATAGGCCCTCCCTTGTGGCGCAGCGGGTTAAAGCACTGCACTAAGAAGCTAAAAGCTACTTCCGCATGAGTTCGATCCCTGCCTGCCCCGGAGGTGACCACATGGTGTGGCAGACCTCTCCTGACCCGCCCGCTGCTCCCCTCAGCAGTGTACTTCGTTGATCTGCCTGTTCTGCTGCCCACTCTGTCTCTGGTGAAGCCTCTCACCGCTCCTGAGCCTCTGGCCTGTACCCCAGCTCTGTATGCACAAATAAATCTTTAAAAAAAAAAATTACCAGAATAGACTTACATAATAGAGACAAAATGCAAATTAATGGTTGCTGGGGGATTGGAGAGAGCAGTCTTGCTGTGGGAGAATATGGAAATAAACTGCTAATAGATTTGGCATTTTTGGGAAAGGGGCATTGGAAATACCCTAAAATTGATTGTAGATGGCTATCCAACTCTGTGAGCATATTAAAGTCCATTGAATTTTGCATTATCCATTGCATTTAAATAACTGAGTTATATGGTGTATGAATTATATCTCAATTAAATTTTAAAAATTAGAATAGCTGACATGTGGTATTCACTATAGATGTTAGTTCTAATGATTACCAGCAGTGGGATAGTAGGAGTTGTCTGGGATGAGTGTTAACTACTGGAAATATGCAGTGTGTATTATTGTGAAGCATTGTGTTGTTTTATAGGATCTCCTCTATCGAAGATCTAGGTCACTAGTGGATTATGAAAATGCTAATAAAGCTCTGGATAAGGCAAGAGCAAAAAATAAAGATGTTCTACAGGCAGAAACATCCCAACAAGTATGTTGTCAGAAATTTGAAAAAATATCTGAATCTGCAAAACAAGGTACTTTCATATTAGCCTTTATCAGAGAGTATGATGTAAAATATTATGTGAATTAAATAATTAATACTAATTCTTTTATTCACAGAACTTATAGATTTTAAGACAAGAAGAGTTGCTGCATTCAGAAAAAATTTAGTGGAACTGGCAGAGTTAGAACTGAAGCATGCAAAGGTAGTGTCACTTTTTTTTTTTTTTAAAGATTTATTTTTGCATACAGAACTGGGGTACAGGCCAGAGGTACAGGGGCCATGAGAGAATTCACCAGAGACAGGGTAGGGAGGAGAACAGGCAGATCGGTGAAGTACACTGCCAAGGAGAGCGGCAGGAGAGGTGTGCTCCTGTAGATCACCTCCGGGGCCTGGGATTGAGCTTGCAATGAAGTGGCCGGGGCCAGCATCGCAGTGCTGTATTCCAGCCCACTGTGCCACCATTAAGGGTCATTGGTGTCATATTAAAGATTTAATAATAATTAAGTGACTGATAAGAATGAGTCAGTTATGATACTGTTAATAACCCTTCAATGACAATTGAATACTTGACCTGTTCCTGAATTAGAAATACATTTTTTTATATTTTTTACTTCTTCAAAATATTTGGCATTAGTAAACAAATCACCTGCCAGATTTGTTTTAAAAGTAGAGAATATTGGGGTCTTCCTTTTGGCAAAGGGGTTGAGTCTCAGTGCTATCATATTATCACCCTCTGTGGCCTAAAGTTTTGCATAGAACTAGGGTGTAGGCCAGAGCTAGGGGAGAGGGTGCGGAGGGTGAGGTAATTCACTAGAGATAGAGGGGAACAGGCAGATATACTGAAATACACTGCTTAGGGGACTAGCAGGTAAGATAGGAGAGGTCTGCTGAGCCATGTGGGTCAGCTCCCTGGCTGGAAATTGAACTCAGACCTTAAGGTTGACAGCTGAGACTTGACTTAACTAAGGCCCCAGGGAGGCCCTTAAATGTTACTTTTTTGTGTATCTTTTCTCCTCCAGGGTAGACATCCTTGTACTATTTTTTCCTTTCATACTCCTTTAAAAAGACTTTATAATAGTGTTACCCTCCTGCCATTCTTCTTTTAAAATATTGCATCCAGAATGTAAGTGCCTTTCCATACAGGGACTGATGATTGTACACACTTCTTACTACATCTTTTATATATGTAAGAAAGGTTTTTGTTTAAAGGGGCGGAACTACTCTTTTTTAAAGATTTAATTTTTTCCTAGAAGAAAGGGTACAGGCCAGAGGTGCAGGCTTTCACCCCTTGTGCCACCAGGGAAGCCCTTCACTACAATTTAAAAAACTGAAAATTATCTGATCCATAGACCTTTTATTCATATTCTGCTAATTGCCCAATAATTTCCCTGATGGCAAAGAGAAATTAAGGATAATGGGCTCCATTCACTGCATGGGTCTTTTTAGACTTCTTTAATCTGGTTTCCCCAGGTTTTCATATTTTATAAAATTGACATTTTTAAAAAGCATGGGATGCCCACCAGACATTTGGAAGGTCAGTTTGGGTTTGTCTAATGACTAGGTTTAACTTTTGTGCTTTGGGCAGAAACAAATGCTCAGATTATCTCATTGCACCACATTAGGAGGCACAGGCTGTTGATTGTTGCCGTGCTGGTGCTTGTTGACTGGTCTTTTAGTTAAACTGATGTTTATAGGTTTCTTATTGGTAAAGCTTACTATTTTTTGCTTTGGAATTTGAGGTAGTTTGAAACTGTGTAAATGTCCCATCAACAAACCAGCACTACTCAACAGAACTTTATGCAATAATGAAAATGTTATTTATTGGAATAGTTCAAAACAGTGACCACTACACACATATGACTGTCAAACATTTGAAATGTGGATAGTGTGACTAAAAAACTGAGTTTTTATTTTTAATTAATTGATTACATCTTGTACATATAACTATGGCTGCACTGTTCACAGTTCACCCCCATCCTGCTTTCTAGCCTTCAAGGTTTCTCCCTGAGTCAGTTATCATAGTTGCCAAATGGTCCTTTTCTAATTTCCTCAGAATCTTTCTACATTTCGGTTGGCCGTCTACACTAAAGAAGAGGTGTTCCTTCAATTCCATTTAAATGTTAACATAGAGCCTCCTTAGTGGCACAGGGGTTAAGTCTCAGTGCTATCAAGCTAGCACTGTGAGCCACTGCTGCACGAGTTCAATCCCTGGCCAGGGAGCTGACCCACAGGGCACAGCAGACCTTGCCTGTGTTGCCTGTGTTCCCCTCAGCGGTGTATTTCAGTAGATCCACCTGTTCTCCCCACTCTGCTTCTGGTGGATCCTCTCCCTCAATCTGGCCTACAACCGAGATCTTGTATGCATGAATAAATAAAAATAAATCTTTAAAAAATAAATAAATGTTAATGTATCCTAAAGAGACCTAAATGTCTTTGCACATCTCTAAATTTGGGTACCAGTTCATGCATTTCACAGATGGATACGTAGGTGTGAATTGTATTATATGTAAACATTTTTAAAAAGATTTATGCATACAAGAACTGGGGTACAGGCCAGTGCAGCAGGTAAGAGGATTCACCAGAGACAGAGTGGGGAGCAGAACAGGCAGATCCACTAAAATACACTGCTGAGGGGAGCAGTTGCAGACAGGAGAGGTCTGCCGCACCATATGGGTCAGCTCCCTGCCAGGATCGAACTGCTGCAGTGGCTAGCAATAGGTTTGTAGTACTGAGGCTTAAACCCTTGTGCCACCAGGGAAGTCCCTATATGTACCTTTTTAGAAAAATTGCTAATGAAAATCTCCATGGTGGCCTAAGGAGTCAATTTGCATGACTCCACAACCTATGACAGGAGTTTGATTCCTGGTCAGGGAACTACCCACATGGTGCAGCAGCCGCTCCTGTCCCACCCTCTACTCCCCTCAGCAGTGTATTGCAGTAGATCTGCCTGTTCTGCTCCCCACTCTGTCTCTGGTGAATCCTCTACCGCCCCCACATTTCTGACCTTTCACCCCAGCTCTTTTATGCATAAATAAATCTTTTTTAAAAAACTATTTAAAAAAAAAAAAACTACTAATTTAAGTCAATGTTTGTTTTGATGGCTAAAAGGAGGTGATAATAACCTTACAATAATAAAATATTCATCGTTCAACTTGGACATAAAGTACATATTTTATCACTCACCAGAATGTGTCCCAAATGCCAGGCATTAATATTGGTCTAGATGGAAATTTACTGAAGAACTATAGTATGTGGAAAATACTGCACGTGAAACAGTTTAAGTCATTTTTCTTAAAACCTTTGTATATAGTGAGTGGCTTTTTGAAAAAGTCTCATACCTTAGCAGATTTGAAGTGATATGACTTCTAACACTGTATTTTCAAAAGAATCTTTCAAACTATTTGAACTTCACAATTTATTTCCCCCCTTTTTTAGGGTAACCTACAGTTGCTGCAGAACTGCCTGGCAGTGTTAAATGGAGACACATAAGCCACACTCCACCTTCTGGTTAAAAAGGGCTGCCTTTCTTCAGATTTTATTTTTGTTTTCTTAATGATATTAGGCATTTACTGCTCACTGGAAACAAAAGAAACAGCTGACAAAGTACATCTACTCTCCTTTTCTTCTGAGAAACAGCGGAACAGTGCCACACAGGTGCTGCACTTTGTGGTGGACACAGCTCCAGGACCTGCGGCCCACAGTCTGGCCCCACCCCTTGTGCGCCTGCCCTTCAGACGCTTGAGTTCAGTCTTTTTTTTTTAAGTCGCCTCTGTAACTGTTATGACTAGTATTCCTTATGGCTGCCAGTCTTATTTACCTTTATTCTCTGAAGTTTAACCCTTTCAAAATACATTGTTCAAACAAGATAAAGATTGCTATTACTTTTTTGCGAATTTTGTTTTTAAAAAATACTGTATACCACCTTCATGTATTCTGGAAAAGCATCTTAATCAGACTTACTTTTAACTAATGAAGTTTTAGGGACAGACTTTATGTAATCTTTATAAGTATGATTTCTGAAAAAAAGCAAAGCATTAGTATGTTTGCCTTAAACTTGTAGACTAAACCAATTATTGTCAAATAAATGGTGATAACAGTGATACTTTTAAACTCTGTGGTCATTGTATCACTTTAAATTTGGAATAGCTATAATCTACTCCTATATTATGTATACTTCACAGTGCAAGTCTTAGTTTTCTTTTTATTTGTATTTCTTTTAAAGTGGCATATTGGACCAAGTTCACCAATCCCACTGTAAAAGAAGGAACTGCTTCTCTGTGCTTTTAACACATTTGGAATTGGGCAGAGGTAGTTAGAGACAGCTGTCTCTGAAATGCTGGTTTCTTAGACCCCATCGTTAGCTCAGGCAGGGAATCATGCAGCAGTCTGCCATTTGAACCTCTTGGTAACTGTCGTGCAGTGTCTGATTCACATGTAAAGGGAAAGAACCTGCTATAGGAAATGGCATCTGTCAATGAGAAATTTAGACTTGGGATAAAAGTCTATGTACAGAAAGGATACTAATAATGGTCAGTTATATTACAGAAGTTATTGGACTTTCTAATGTGAATGAACATTGTCTTCCTACTTTAAAAATAGATTGAGTATTTGGATTTTCCACTCTCTTTGTAACTCAACTTCAAGCCCATTTGTGTTCTTCACCTCTCAGGTGGGTTCCAAGTTCATTTATGTTTTTCCAAACTGTTTTGAATAATGCCTGGTCTAGGTCTGCATCATCTTTGTCCTCCACAGCATGTTTTCTTGTCTGTCTGACGTGATTCAGGTTTCATCCCTTTAGCAACTGACGTTCCCCTTTTGAGCTGTCCGTTTTTCTATTGGCTAAGAAATGTGTTCAGTCCTTCATGTCGTCACCATCACTAGTAAAAAATATGTCCATGTGCTGCCCATTAGTGGATGAATGGGGATAGAAAACACTAACCTCTGGATCTGGGTGCCACCTCCTCTTGTGGCCTCAGCAGGTTTGCTTGACCTCTCTGACTCAGTTTTCTCTACTATAACGGACATACAGACCTACCTCACAGGGGTGTTGTGAGGATTAATAAATGTTGGTACAGTGCTTTGGAAATGTGGAGATGCTGTTTAAATGCAAAAAAAAAAAAGTATAGGGCAAAAAGCTAATGTTCTACTTTTATCGGCTTAATCTGGTTTTATCACAGTGGCCCTTTTTTAGGGAAGGTGGTGTTAGTCTTACACAGTACATCTTTGGCCCCAGTTTACATTTTTAGAGTACTTGGAGAGTTTGGGTAAACAGCAGTTACTAAAGTGCATGTGCAGAGGGGAGAGAGGTTGCTTAATAACTGCATGTGTGATGAGCTGATGAGTCAGCACTATCCAAGGACTCAGAAGTTCAGAGTTGGTAAAGATTGTTACCCCTTCAGAGGCATTCCTAGGAGAGATTCCACTTTATATCTCCTGTAAAAAAAAAAGGCTTGTTCTTTTATTCCCCTAAAGGTGGCCTCCCCAGATACTGTACCTCACAGTGTTGGGTGACCATCTTTATCTGCAGAGGTGACCAGGAAATTGAACTAGTTAGGTCATTGGAACTCAGTGAAATCAAGGGCTATTTGCTATAAGTAGTTATGAATATCGATTGGCCTCTGTGGAAACACTGTCATACTGTGTTTTAGTATTAAAGGCCTGCAAAGGTGGCAACACACCAAAAACCCTGAGGACACTGCAAAATAGCCTGGATTTGACAATCAGGCTGGCCTGTAATTTCCATCGGAAGTAAATAGTGTCAAGTAAATGGGATGTGACAGACTTGCTAATTAATAGAGGCTCTTGCTAATTTTAATAGAGGCTGATAAAATCTGGTAGACATGTCAGTGAACTAAGTAAGGATGCTTTTGTGGGTTTTACTATGGGAAACAATAATTACAATGCATCTCATGTTAGGATGGCAGTCCGGAAGAAAACTTTAGGTTAAGTTTATAAAGCACGGGGACATTGCTTTGCCTACCAGGGTTCCTAGTTGACCCGTCCCCCTAAGTTTTAGTCTATTCCCCAATTAAGGAGACCCTAGTGTCACACAGCAACTCCCGTAAGCGTTTTGTCCACAACCCAGCAGGTGATCTCAGATAAGAAGACTGTTAACAACTTTTGTGTTTTAAAATAATAAGCAGCATGCATACAAACACAAGTCAACTACCTGTTAGAGATGCGGTCTATTTTTCTACATGAGTTATCAGGGGAGAGCGCGAACGCAGTCCCCCACTACCACAAATTATGCAGTCGAGTTTCCCACATTTGGGGAAATCGCAGGGGTCAGCACATCCGGAGTGCAGGGGATAAGCCTCGCCCTGGGAAAACCACCTTCGTGATCATGGTATCTCCCCTGCCAGGTAAGTATGAGTTGCTCTGCCCGCCGCCACCCACTCCCCGCGCCTCGCCTCACTCTTAACACACGGTCGCTTGCCTCGCGCCGCCTGCCCACCCCACTTCCCTCCGGGCCCCGAGCCCCATCAGAGCCCCACCGGAAAACACCGCGGTGGGACCCCTGCGCCTCCAGACCAGCCCGCCCGGGGCCGGCGCAGCGTGCCCGGCCTCCCTCGCGCGCGCTGCTCATCTACATACGCCACGCCCTTCTGGCGGGGTTTAGAGCTCTGTTGTTTCCCCACCCTGGCGATAAAAGTGGAGAGGACCCATGTGAGGTTCTGGACTCTTCGAACTGAAATGAACGTTAGTTTGTAATTTAAAAAGAAGTTGAGGAATTTGCTTTTCTTTTTATTTTTTTAAGGTATAGCAATTTTTTTTGGTGTTTTTTTTTTAAGGCATAGAAAGGAATTTACTTTTCTTGCAGTTTATTTCTAACCTTTACCCATTGAAAATCACAGTTCTAACCTTTACCCATTGAAAATCACAGATTTGGCCCTCCCTGGTGGCTCAACAAGTTAGAACGCCTCAGTGGGAGTTTGGCCCCCCAGTCTTGGAGCTGACCCACAGGGCTTGGCAGACCTGACCCGCCTGCTCTTCCCCTCAGCAGTCTACTTCCTTAAGCTACCTGTTCTGCTCCCCACTCTGTCTCTGGGGAATCCTTTCACCGTCCCTGCACCTCTCTGGCCTGTACCTGAGTTCTGTATACATACATAAGTAAATCTTTTTTTAAAAAATCAGTTTCAGTTTCTCCAGTTAGTCATCTCTCTGGTTTGTAGTTTTTCTTTTCCTGCCCATGTGGTCTTGGGAAGGTTGGTCAGGTTTGCTAGACCACTAGGTTTCTCTAGATACACCGCGTTGTCTATGTTATCAAGTACAAAAAAAAAAAAAAAAAAAAAACCTGCAAGAGCATGTGTAGTATGCAGTCTTTCGTGAAAACAAGAAAATACACTCGATCTTCTTGCAAAACAAACACAAGACTGATAAACCAGAAGTGGTTTATTGGACATCAGTGGAAGAAGAGATTGACCATTTTCGGAGTCTACCTTCCCATTTAGTTCGGACTTTTAGAACTTTATGCTTTTTTTATATATATACTCAGAAAAAATAGCCTAAAATTAAATACATAAAAAATATAAACCTTTAAGTATCTAAACAATATAGACTATGTATATCTCATTTTGAAGGAGCAAAAAATAACGGCCAAATGACTTTTACACTGACAACATGCACCCACATGCCTAAAGACAAGAACTCCAAATACTGAACTGTTCTAGAACAGATTTTTCAGTCAGTCATCTGGTTATAACAGCTCTGTAATAATACTGTGTAGACTTAACTCAAGTAAATAGATATCGGGAGTCAAGGAGCTTGCTGTAGAAGAAAGGAAACACAAATATAAGATGGAGAGGAGGATCCATGTGTTTTACTGAGGATTAAAATTGAAGCTGTCAGTTTGGGCTCATTTTTTTTTTTTTTAAAGATTTATTCATACAGAACTGGGGTAAAGGCCAGAGATGAGGAGGGTGAGAGGATTCACCAGAGACAGAGTGGGGAGCAGAACAGGCAGATCGACGAAGTACACTGCTAAGGGGAGCAGCAGGCGGGTCAGGAGAGGTCTGCCACGCCATGTGGTCACCTTTGGGGCAGGCGGGGATCGAACTCATGCGGAAGTGGCTTTAGATTCTCAGTGCTGTGTTTTAACCCGCTGCACCACCAGGGAGGGCCCTGGGCTCATTTTTAATAGATATAAATATATTTAGGAAAATATGTATTTCCCAACTGTCCACTGAAAGGGCCTAGAAGTGAAGACACAGCATATTTGTCCAGCTCTCTTTTTTCTTTTTTTTGGTGCAACAAAACAGAAAAACAACTCAGATGTCCAGTTCCTAAACAAGGTGAAATAAAGTTGAGATTGAGCCTGGGCCAAAGTCTTCCTGAGTCCTGCTGGCAGGGTGCAGCACAGTCCTACCGCTGTTGATGTGGATAGAGGAGTGAAGTGAATTTTGACTGGTGAGGTTCCCCCATCCCAAGGTCCACTGTTGCCAGTCTGCCCTGCCTGGTGATCAAACAACTCAAATGAAAAGAACTGGATCTTGTTTTCTGAATTCTACTCCCCACTGAAAAGACTGAGATCTCTTTAGAGAAATAGGTTTTTCAGGAGTTTGAAAAGGTACAAGATAGGCCTGGAGTATCTTGTTTCAGAAAATAAGGAAATACTCCCTAAATTACATGTACGTCATGTCAAAAGAACACGGTGGTCAACTTAAAGGTACATTCATAGGCCCAACCGGAAATTACCTTGAACATCAAATAAGTAAGAACAGTACAGTGATGGATCATAAGCTACTGAATAAAATAATAGCTGTGAGTTCACACTGATAGTGCACAAGGAGGGGGAAGTTCTTCATTACAATAGAATGTCTGCTAAGAAATATACAAGAAATGCTGGAATTAGATGCACATTTGCAATTACTCATTCACATATCACCAATAGGTGCTAAAAAAAAACTGTTTAAGTTTGATATTTACATATCCTCAAATTACATACAAACTACAAAGGGCAAATTCCTCCAGTGGCGAATCTTTCTAGTTTTTGGTTCATTACTCCTTACCCAGAGGGACTATGCCCCTCCCTGTAGCTCTGGGTTTGGCTATGAGATGGTTAACGAAAGTGGTAAATGTCATGCAAGCAGTAGATTGAACATTATTTGCTGTTACTTGCTGTCCTCAGGATACTATGAGAAAATGCCTCTTGCAGAAAATACCATGGGAATGAAGATGAACCAAGCTCTATCGACCGGGGTCCCTTAGACTGACCAAGTGCCAACAAATCTGAAAGCTGACTGCAGCTATATGAGTGATCCCACTTTTAAAGAAATACACACTAAGAGAGGAAACTTTCAGAAACAACCAACATTCAAGAAAAAAAAAAAAAGATGCCACCACACTTTTCCTGGGACCTTGACACAGCTGGAACCTCAGAAGTCTTCCCTGACTAATTCCTACTGTAGTCTCTTGCCCTGTTTCTTCCACAGCATAGACATCCGGAGAAAGATGCACCTTTAACCTCCACTTAACCTCGAGAAGGAATTTGAGAGGAAAAGACTAACTGCTGCGGCATGAAAGGCGCACTCCCCTCCAGGAATGTGATGCTTTTGTTAGCTTGATTTTCAGAGCTTATTCACCTGAACTCCCTGCTCACGTGAATGGGATGCTTTGCCCGAAAATTCTCCGTTCAAGTTTACTCCGTAGTTTGAAAGAAGTCAAGAATGATTAACAGAACAATTTTACGTTAAACTGGCGATGATACTTTGATCTCAGCATCTAACATTTTATTCGCAATTACGCGTCCTCTTTGTCAACAGAAACATGAGCCCAAAATCAAGCTTCGACCTTATTCCTTGTTTCTCTTAATTGCGGGGCGCCGGGTTCCGGGAGAGCTGGTGCCTCCGAGTCTCCCCTTCAGGTGCCGTACTCCCCGCGCGTCCAGCCCCGAGCCTCCGCGGGTCTCCTGAGAGGCTTGGAGGAGCGAGCGACTGCAAGCTGGAGACCCAGGCTCCCGCGGCGACGAGGGGCGTGGCGTATGTAGATGAGCAGCGCGCGCGAGGGAGGCCGGGCACGCTGCGCCGGCCCCGGGCGGGCTGGTCTGGAGGCGCAGGGGTCCCACGCGGTGTTTTCCGGTGGGGCTCTGATGGGGCTCGGGGCCCGGAGGGAGGTGAGGTGGGCAGGCGGCGCGAGGCGAGCGACCGTGTGTGAAGAGTGAGGCGAGGCGCGGGGAGTGGGTGGCGGCGGGCAGAGCAACTCATACTTACCTGGCAGGGGAGATACCATGATCACGAAGGTGGTTTTCCCAGGGCGAGGCTTATCCATTGCACTCCGGATGTGCTGACCCCTGCGATTTCCCCAAATGTGGGAAACTCGACTGCATAATTTGTGGTAGTGGGGGACTGCGTTCGCGCTCTCCCCTGGCAAATTTCGTTATAAAATAAGACTTTGTATTTATATGTGTTTAAGTTTATCTTTGTAGTGTTTATTTTATTGTGTTACTGCGACTTTATACTGATAGTCATTTTTTTGCTTATGGCGTTGTGAAACTTGAGTATGGCCGGTAAGTTGCTTTATTTTCTTTCTGTGATTTTCGTGCTCAACTTTGTAGTGACAACTTTTGTTTTTTTCATAATGCGTGGTTGGGTAGTTGTCTCATACTAACTCACAAAAAACACTTATAACTTCAAACTAGTTGTATCAGTTTGTTGAATTTTAACACATCAAGACCCTTCAGAGTCACTACCAGTTGTCACTGTCAATGCTTTTTCCTCTCTACAGAGAAAGCAAAGTTGAAAGCACCCCTTTTCTTTTCTCAACATTTTCTTGGATCCCTGTGCTAACCTCGGCGCTTTCATGGGTCAGAAAGCGGTTAAGTCGAAGCTAAGAAATGTGGTTTTTTCACATGCCTGTCTCTTCTAATCACTCATTGCTCTGCCCTAGTCCTAGTCCAATTCGTAGGGAAGGCCCTTTTAGGGTCGCATTCGGGGTGTCCAAGGCGAGAGATCTGGCTCCTTTTTTTGGAGAAGGATATTTAAAGACAAAGTATCTGCTGAGTGTTTTTTTTTTTTTTTTTGATACGGATGTATCATAGCTTTAAAGCCTAAACCTGTTTTATTCAGATAATAATCCTACTCGCATTATCTTGGTACAGTCAGTGGAAACTCTTTTTCAAACTGGCTTTTGTGGTCGACACATTGGCATTTGTCATTATATCCTTCTTTACTTTTTTTTTTTTTAAGATTTTTTTGAAATGCATATAAGAACTGAAGTACAGGCCAGAGCTGTGGGGTGTGAGAGGATTCCCAAGGAGAGTGGGGAGTACAGAGGCAGTGTACTAAAATACACTGCTGAGGGGAGCAGTAGGCAGGCCGGGCTGCCTCGCTGTGTGGGTCTCCGTCCCTGGCCTGGAAGCAAACGCTTGCTGCAGTGACTGCAGATAGCTTCACAGTGCTGTGCACCTCCAGGGTGGGGCCCTTATCCTTCTTTACTTTGTGACACAGCTCTACTTTTTGACATTTTCTAGGATCAGTTTGTATTCTCCCTATGTAAAGGCCTTGCCTTCCCCATGACCTCTATGGTGATGTACCTTACCAACCAACCTCTGTTGCCCAGTGACCTAGGCTCATTTTCCAGCTCAGTGAGGTTTACTGAGAATTGATGGACAAAGGACATTGGGCTAGTCCAGGAGACCACTCACTACCAGAGTTTGACCAGGTAGTAGATAATTAGCCCACTTTCTTCTGCGAGGGGAAGCCTAGCTCCCCTCCTTGACTGGATTCCTCTGGCAGAGAATGCTGCTCTTTGCAGCAGGTGAAGATTCTGGGGACTTCTTGAGAAGAACTACATGAGCGTTAGGGGGGGGGTATAAAAGGTGGAGGGGATATAGTGGAAAACACTCTCAACTTGGAATCCTTCCCCTGGCTCCATGTCTTTTTTTTTTTTTTAAGTTTATTTGTTTATAAGATTTATTTATGCATACAGAACCGGAGTACAAGCCAGAGGTGTGTGTGTGGTGGTGGTGGTGGTGTGTGTGGGTGAGAGAGAGAGAGAGAGAGAGAGGAATCGCCAGAGACAGAATGGGAAGGCAGATTGAATGAAATACACTGCTGAGGGGGAGCAGTGGGCGTCTCACCATGTGAGTCAGCTCCCTGACCAGCTGGGAATTATACTTGTGCTCCAGTGGCTGATGACAGCTTGATAGCACTGCCTTTAACCCCTGTACCACTGGGAAGGCCCTCCATGTATTTTAATAAACGCTTTGTACTCCATCTGGTATATACTCTCCACCCAAGAATGCTACCAGCAGAAGTCCCACAGAGGCATGACAAGCAACACAAGTCACACTAACTGGGCACATGCACATATTCACCCCTGACCCTCTCACTGCCCAAACAGAAGAAATGTGGGGCTGTGCTGATGCTTATACTCCAGAGCTAGTGACAGACACATACTGCCCTGACTCCCCAAGACAAAGAGACCCAAGCTTGGTGCTTAAAAGTCAACATCTCCACATTTCAGAGGGCCTATCCAATGAAATCCTGAGGTTCTATATATGGTTTCTGTTTGCTGGTATTCTCAGATGGTGCCATTTAAAGCTGGGGTTCCAGCTGAGGACCAGCCCCAATTTCAGGCTGTTGAGAGGCTGACACATGCAGGGTCTCAAGGTGGGAATGACAATGACGTCGGTGAGGCGATATTCTAAAAATTGGGGAGTAAAGGGGAGAGGGAGTGAGGAAGACACAGGAGTCGGAGTTGGGTGCAAATTTTCCTGCTCTGTCTTCAGCAGAGGTTTATTTTATACATTTCAAGCAGGCAGAGGGATGTTAGCATATGAAAGGGGTTGAGATCACAATCACCTTTTTTCTAAGAATAGTCTGGGGTCGTTTTGACCTTTACTTGAGATTATAACATTCTAAAATCAATCAAGGTTAAAAACAGGTACATAGATGCACAAAGTTTAAGACTAATATTACTATAGTGAAGATTAACTAAAATAAAGTCCCTTAAACCTTATCTATTACTTAATGGGTTTTTTTTTTTTCCTACCTGAGACATCCTGGGAGGCAGGAAGAGGAAATTTCTTGCAAATCAAATTTCAGAAAAGTTCTTTGAAGAAACTTGTTAAAAGGTTTTAAGTGAGTTTCCTTGAGTTCTACACAGTAGAAAGCATAATTTGCTCTGAATAGGAGACATGGGTGAATTTCCTTATCTAAAGACTAGATAGTAGAATCCTGAAAGACTAGCCAGAAGACTTTTGTGAATTTCTTTGAAGTGTAGCAGGTAGAAAACCTGGCTAGCTCTAAAACAGGCAACCTGGATGAATTTCCACATCTAAAGGCCAGACAGTAGGAAGTTGGAGTAATTCTTTAGAAGCTGAATAGAAGGCTAGGTGAGATAGTAGAATGATAAGATTTTGGTTTTCCTCCATCCAGCAGTGAGAGAGACTTTGCTGAAACAGCCCTTTTGCTTTTATTGATCAGCCAGTTGTTAAGGCACTTTTGACTTCAGAGGAATTTCTCACTCTGGTGCAGTGCTTGCTTGTCAGGGCAGACAGGCCTTATGCAGTCGAGGCAATCCAATTGTAAGCTGAAGGTTGCTCAGAATATTTTGATATTACGATTATACAAAAAAGGGAGGTCATAACATAAGTTAGTGTGGAAAGTCTGATTTTTCAGAGCATTTCCCCTCCATCCGTATCGTGTCTGACGACAGAGGTTACATAGCTTGTGTCAGGGTTCTACTGTGTTGGTACAACAGTAGAATCTTCTGAAGGTCACGTCTTGGAAAGCAGTAGACGACTACCTAGACCCATGGAGACACTGGTAGTATCCTAAGAAAGGATGTCCCATTTGCTGAGGGGAGCCCCTAGCCTGAACCAGGGCAGGGTTCACAGAGAACTCTATTACATCTGAATTAATGTCAGCTTTCTTGTAGTTAGTACACATGGTGCTCGTGTGGAACTGTTAAAGGGCAGGGTGAAGAGCACCCTGGGATCTGCAGCCCGCCTACATTTAGGTTCGAACATCTGCCACATCAAGTCAAAACATACTCTTGTGCTTAAGACCTTTTGGAAAGGAACTTTTAATACATTTATTATGTAATAAAGAAAAGAAACAGAATAAAATTTTCAAATAAAGCACCTGAAGTTACCCATCTCCTCATGGGGAAATGCCCAACCAGTGTTGGCCCAAAGCACAGCCACTGAGGCCCAAAAGCCTGCTGCAGGTCTTAAGGCACTTTTTGGTGGGGACGCATAGGGAAGGGGCAGATGGGGCCAGACAAGCCTGGAAGGGAAAGAACAAATCAACATCAAGGTAAAAACTGTTAACCTCTCCGCAGTTCTCTCACCCACATCTGTTCCAAGTGTCTCCTTCCATGATCCCCAAGTCCCTGGCACCAGTCCAAGCCTTAGAAGCAAACACAGCTTCTTCACATATCTCTCTGCTTCATGTACCTCCACCATATCTCTTTCTTGATCTCCTCTTCAGCTTCCCTTTCTCCCTGTTCAACTCTACCCTTAATTGGGGTGGGGCAGGGATCCTCAAAACTCCCTTTCCCTGGGGGTCACCCTGTTATAATCTCACTCAGTGTCCAGTATCAAGAAGTCCTTAACAGGGCTCTTCCTGGTGGCACAACGAGTTAGGACTAGAACTGCAAGTGAGCCACAGCTGCTTCAGTGTGAGTTTGATCCCCAGCCGGGAGGTGATACACATCGAATGGCAGACCTCTCCTGTCTTGCCCTCTGCTCCCCTCAGCAGTGTACTTCATCAATCTGCTTGTTCTGCTCCCCACTCTGTCTCTGGTGAATCCTTTCACCACCCCTGCACCTCTGGCTTGTACCCCAGTTCTATATGAGTAAATGAGTAAATATATCTTTTTTTTTTTAACAAGTCCTAAATAAACTGACACCCAAGATGGTGTCTTCCCACCACTGAGGGCCTATAACACAGGAACATGGCATCCAGAAACAACAGGCCAGAGTCTTGAAATGGCGGTGATAGACATTCATTGGAAACTCAGAACCCAGCAGATATGACCACAGAAACAGCACAGGGTCTCCCCTGGTTAAAGCACTACATTGTAAAGCTATTGCAGTCTCTGCAGCATGAATTTGGTCCCTGGCCAAGGAGGTGACCCATATAGCACAGCAGACCTCTTCTGTCTTACCTGCTGCTTCCCTCAGCAGTGTATTTCAGTACACCTGCCTGTTCTGCTCCCCAATCTATGTCTCACCTCCCCTGCACCTCTGGCCTGTATCACACTTCTTCTATGCATAAATAGATAAATCTTAAAAACAACAACAAAAAAAACAAAAAAAAAAACAAAAACAACAGCACAGTATTAGACTAGCAACATTGGAAGCAGCAGCAGCAGCCAAATAATGAGACAAACAGCCCATATCCACATAACTCAGCCAGGTGCCTAGGTCTGGGCTTCCTCAGTCCTATAATGGCAGTAAAGCTGGGAACAGTTTCAACAACCTGGCTATCTGCAAAGGTTCTTAGCTTTGCTACTTCAAGATAGGTTGTAGGCTGCTAGAAGTCTCTGCATCCTTCAGGGGTTTGCAGCAGCAGACTTCAGAGAATGTCTGATGGGATGTGGTGGGTATCGGAATGTGTGACCCCAGGGGTTGCTTCTGCACTTACATTCCCTATCAGGCTTCCACCCTCACTGATTTTTCTTGCTCACACATATTCTACTTGGCCCTATTCTCACCTGTGGCTACCACCCTACACCTGTCACCTGTAATAGCCTTTGGTCCCAGAATTGCCCCAGAACCCCCATCTCCATCGCCCTCAGTTACGTACAGACACCCAGTTAAACCTAACACTCTCCTGTCTGTCCCACTGCCCCCTCCACAGTGCATTTCAATCAGAAAACAGCAAGGACTGAATAAACGTTACACGATTGATTTCCTGCTCAGGCAGCCCGACACCCAACATCAACCCGCAAAAACGCCTTTCCTGGGCTTTCAAACCCTTGGAGACTTGTCCAAACAAGCGAGCATAAATGGGCTGCAGCTTCCCGGCCGCTGCAAGGGCGGTGAGACCAAACCCGACTCAGGCGGGACACCCTCTCGGAGGGGTTCGCCAGCGCGGGGCGCGGGAGAGCGGGTGGCCCCGAGGGCCTCGGGAGAGGCTC
>NW_004567114.1:48271091-48278519 GCF_000260355.1 Condylura cristata
AAAGAGCAAAATCAAAATCAATATAAACACTGCCAAGTCACCTCCCTACAGGTCTCTCACCCACATCTGCCTTAACCAGTCCAGGGTCAGGAAACAAGCCCGGTTTCTTCATCACATGCTTGCTGCTCCATGTGGCTTCCCGAGGTCTCCGTCTTTTTCTCCATCTGGCTTCCTTCTCTCCTCTCCTCTTCTTTCTCCTTTTTCTCTGCTCAGCTCCACCTTCCTTCTGGGTGGGGCAGGGAACCTGGAACTTCCCTTCTCCTCGGGACCACCCAGTTACACTCTCAGAAAGCGTGTAAATCTTATCCTGTCCCTTTGAGATGTGTATAAATCAGTTTTAATCACTAAATAGATTTTCTGCCATTTTTACAAAAAGATTTATTTATACATACAAGAACCGGGGTAGAGTGCAGGGGCAGTGAGAGGATCACCAGAGTTAAAGTGGGGAGTAGAATAGGCAGATCTATGAAGTACACTGCTGAGGGCAGCAGCGGGTGGGTCAGGAGAGGTCTGCCAGGCTATGTGGGTCACCTCTGAGGCAGGCGAGGATCGAATTCTCACTGAAGTGGCTACAGCCAGCTTGCAGTGCTGTGTCCTAAACTGTTCCGCCACCAGGGAGGGCTGAAAACAAGATTTATATATATATATATATATTGTCGGAGACCAGCTCCAACCTTCGGGGTGTCTCGAGGCAGTACAGGCAGGACCCTAAGATGGGAAGGCATCGGCGAGCGGATATTCCAAAAGGGGGAGAGGGGAACGGACACGAGGAAGACACGGGAGTCAGGATAGGGTGCAAGTCTTCCTGCTTTTCCTTCAGCAGGTCTTTATATTGTGTAGCAAGTAGTTAATTGTAATAATGCATAGGGTAAGTTAATGAGATATCTCCATAAAACATTCTCAAGGACAAGGGATAAAACATTCTTCTGTTTACAATTTATGGTATGCTAAATTATACGTTTTTGTGACAGTTATCATATATACAGCTGTCTACTTATCATTAAAGAATGAGGGGTCTGGGAAAGGGTGAGCTTGTTAGCAAAAGATTGTTAGGGGTCTTGGGGTAGTAATAAATTGTGTTAGCAGTGTTATCAGTGATTGTCCAAAGAAAAGCTAGTGGCTAATTTAAGGCTAGCAGAGAGTAGTTAGTGCTTGTTTTAAAAAGGAGTAAATTAAGAGAAAGTTATATAGTTGTATATCAAACAACACCTGTGTAGTCAAGGTTAAAATTTGTCCATGAGTCCTTATGCCCTGGGAGCCTTATCTGAAGTTTATTTTTTATTCAAAGAAACCAAGGAAGCTTCCCAGGAGTTTTTTTATGTCCTGGGGTCTTATTGCTCCTGGGGCTTGGCTTTTGTCTCAGGAGACAGAGGAATTTCTCCTCCTGGGGCAGTTTGCCTGAACCAGGCAGCCACCTGTGTGGCTAAGACAATCCAGTTGTAAACTGAATATTGCTCAGAATATTTTGATATTATGTTTATACAAAAAAGGGAGGTCATAACATAAGTTAGCAGTGGACAGTCTGATTTTTCAGAACTTATCCCGATCCACCCGGAATCTGTCAGACGGATGTTGCATAGCTTGTGTATATATATAGTGGTTTATTTTTTCATCATTTTGTGCATTTTTCCATCTCATTTGCAAATCCCCTTGAGCTTCCAATCACCAAATCACCCATGTGCCATCACCATAGTCCAGTGCATTTCCTTCCCCCACTGTTTTTGATCCCATTCCCCACTCCACCCCAACAAAATGTCTTTATATACATCTTGTATATAGCTGTTTATCATTATCATTATTTTCTTGCCTGTTCCATTATATTCCTGCTATGAGAGAAACCATCTGGTATTTTTCCTTTTCTTTCTGTCTTATGTCACTAAGCCTGATCTTTTCCAGTTCCATCCATGTTTCTGCAAAAGACATGTGTTTCTTTCTTCTGGTTGCTGAGTAATATTCCATTGTGTATATGTATCACATCTTTTTAATCCAGTCATCCATTCTTGGGCATTTGGGCTGTTTCCATGTCTTTCCAATTGTGAATAAAGCAGCAATAAACATGCAGGTGCAGATATCTTTTTGAATCAGTGTTTTTGTGTCTTTTGGGTAGATACCTCGGAGTGGGATTGCTGGGTCGTAGGGAAGCTCCATGTTTAGCAGTTTGAGGAACCTCCAAACAGTTTTCCATAGTGGTTGTACTAATTTGCATTCCCACCAGCAGTGCAGGAGAGTTTCTTTTTCTACACATCCTCACCAACATTTGTTGTTGCTAATTGTTTGAAGATGTGCCATTCTCACTGGGGTGAGGTGGTATCTCATTGTGGTTTTAATTTGCATCTCCCTTATTACGAGTGATGTTGAACATTTTTTCATACACTTGTTAGCCATCTGCATTTCCTCTTTGAAGAAGTATCTTTTTAGCTCTTCTGCCCATTTTTTGATGGGGTTATTTTTGTTGAGTTTCATCGTTTTCCGTATATTTTTCTGATCAATCCTTTATTGCTAGTTTTGTGTGAGAAAATTTTTTCCCAACCAGTTGGATGTTCGTTTGTTTTTTGTAATGTCTCTTTTGCTGTACAGAAGCTCTTTAACTTGACATAGAGCCATCTACTTAGCTTTGCCTTCACTATCGTTGTATTGGGTGCTCTAGCTTTAAAGATGTCATTGAAGTGTATGTTGTATAGTGTTTGGCCCATCTTTGCTTCCAGGTATTTTATGGTTTCATTCTTATGTCTAGAATGCATTTTGAATTGATTTTTGTGTATGGTGTGAGGCAGTGATTTAGTTTCATTTTTTTGCATGTAGCTTCCAGTTTTCCCAGCACCATTTGCTGAACAAACTTTCTTTGTTCCATTGTATCTTATTTGCTCCTTTGCCAAAGATTAGCTGTCCATAAACCTGTGGGTTTATATCTGGGTTTTCTATCCAAATCCACTGGTCTGTATGTCTATTCTTGCTCCAGTACCATGCAGTTTTGATTATTATGGCTTTGTAGTATAGCTTGAAGTTTGCGATTGTAATGCCTCCATTCTCTTTCTTCCTAGTCATGAGAGTTTTGGCTATTCAAGGTCTTTTGTTGTTCCATATGAATCTCATCAATATTTTCTCTATTTCTTTGAAGTATGTCATTGAGACTTTTATTGGGATGGCATTAAATATGTATATCGCTTTTGGTAGGATGGCCATTTTGATGATGTTAATTCTCCCGATCCATGAGCAAGGGATGTCTTTCCATTTCATGGTGTCTTCTTGAATTTCTTTTAACAGTGTTTTGTAATTTTCTTTGTAGAGGTCTTTTACCTCATTTGTTAGGTTGATTCCCAGGTATTTGATTCTTTTTGTTTTAATTGAAAAGGGGATGATTTTTAAATTTCTGTTTCTTCTGATTGGTTGTTTGTGTATAGGAAGGCCTCTGATTTTTGTGTGTTGATTTTATATCCTGCTACCTTGCTAAACTGGTTAGTTTCTCTGTGGAGTTTTTAGAGTTTTCCATTGTAGATTAACATGCCATCTGCAAATAAGGACAGTTTTACTTCTTCTTTCCCTATTTGGATTCCTTGTATGTCTTTTTCCTGTCTTATTGCTCTGACTAGAACTTCCAATGTTATGTTGAAGAGCAGTGGTGATAGTGGACACCCTTGCTTGGTCTTGATCTCAAAGGAAAGGCTTTCAACTTTTCTCCATTGAGGGTAATATTGGCTGTGGGTTTGTCATATATGGCTTTTATCATGTTGAGGTATGTTCCTTCAATTCCGAGGATTTTGAGGGCCTTAAACATAAATGGGTGTTGAACTTTGTCGAATGCCTTCTCTGCATCTATTGATATAATTATGTGGTTTTTATTTTTCTGTCGGTTGATGTGGTGGCTTACATTAATTGATTTTCTGATGTTGAACATCCTTGTGCTCCTGGGATAAAACCCACTTGGTCTTGGTGTATTATTCTTTTAATGCATTGCTGGATTCTGTTGACTAAGATTTTGTTGAGGACTTTGCATCAGTATTCATTAGGGAGATGGTCTGAAGTTTTCTTTTTTTGTGTTTTCTTTGTTAGGTTTTGGTATTAGTGTGATGATGGCTTCATAGAAAGTATATGGTAGTTTTACTTCTTTTTTGATTTTTTGGATGAGTCTGTGTAGAATAGGCACTAGTTATTTTCTGAATGTTGGGTAAAATTCATTTGTAAATCCATCTGCTTCTGGACTTTTATTTTTGGTGAGGGTTTTGATTACTTCTTCAATTTCCTTGCTTGTAATTGTTCTGTTTAGTTGTTCTATTTCTTCTTGATCTAGCTTTGGGTGGTTGTAGAGTTGTAGGAATTTGTCCATTTCTGTTAAATTGTCCAACTTGTTTGCATAGAGTTGCTCATAGTATTCTCTGATTATTCTTTTGATTTCTGCTGGATCTATTCTGATTTCTCCTCTTTTGTTTATTATTCTGTTTATTTGGGCTTTCTCTTGTTTTTACTTTGTGAGCCTGGCTAGTGGTTTGTCTATCTTGCTTATTTTTTCAAAGAACCAACTTTTGGTTTAATTGATTTTTTGGACTGTTTTTCTAACATCCATTTCATTTATTTCTGATTTGACTTTTATTATTTCCTGTCTTCTGCTGGCTTTTGGGTTATTTTGTTGTTCTTTTTCCAGGTGGGACATGAAGTTGTTTCTTTGAGTTATTTCTTATTTCTTTATGTGAGTCTGTAATGTATATATTTTCCCTTGTAACTGCTTTTAATGTTTCCCATAAATTTCGGAGATTTGTGTCATTGTTGTCATTCTTCTCCAGGTATTTTTTAATTTCTTCTTTGATCTCCTCATTGATCCAATGGTCTTCCAGTAGTGTGGGTTTCAGTTTCCATGTGGTAGGTGGGTTTCTTGTCTTCCTCATATGATTTATTTCTAGTTTGATCCTTCGTGATCAGAGAAAATAGTTGGTATGCTTTTGATCTTAGTGTATCTATTGATATTTATCTGGAAACAAGAATTTTTAAAGAAAACACAGAACAGCAGAATCTTTTAGAAAGTGAGGCTGAGGAAAAAGTGACATGGTTGAGAGTTGCTCAGTCTCCCAAATTTGAACTTCTTATCAATTCTTTAACTGAGATTTTTGTCCTGACTCCCTTTTCCGTGAAACTTTTGCATGCCACAATGGCTGGCAATAGCTTCATAGTGCTGAGACTTTAACCCATGTGCCACCAGGGATGCCCATTCTCCCTCTTTTTTCTTTATCAGTGCAGTGCAGTGTTGCAAATACAACAAGCAAGTTACCACAGAAAACAGGAGGAAGAACTATGAGAAATAACTCACCATGCCCACATTTCCTCTTCCATTACTTTCTGTTTTCACTTCTGCCACATGCTGTGCCATGTGGGTCTACTCCCAGGGCAAGACTGGAGAGGTCTGCTGCACCATGTGGGTCACCTCCCTGGCCATTGATGGAACTTGTGCTTGCAGTGGCTGTGATAGTTTCATAGTGCTGCATTTTAACCCCTTCTGCCACCAGGGAGGGCTCGGCTACTCAATACTGTCTTAATGGATAGGGTGGCTCCTCTGGGTAGTATCCCAAAAGAGCAGAAAAGTAAAAGGGAGACTTAAAACAATTCAGGCTCTTTAACTTGCCTGCTGTAGCCATAGACTTTTACTTGGTCCACTCAAATCAAGCATCACTATAGAGTCCTGTTCTTGCTGCCCAGCTGGGGAGAGTCCAATCTGCCAATCAGTGAATGCGTTCCACAAAGGTTCGAAAGAAAAGAAAACAGTTTTGTGGAAGTAGTAGTACCTTGCAGTGAGATGTGCATAGCTGGTAACTTAACGATGTTGCAGCAACAGTGTAACATACTTGAACTGCCAAACAAAACACCAGGATTGGGAGTTTACACAGCAGGAAAGTCTCTCACAGTTCTGGAGGCTAAAAGACCAAATTGTTGGCAGGTTTGTTTTTCCCTAAGGCCTCCCCCTTGGCTTTTGGCTGGCTGTCTCTGCTATCTCTGTTCTTATAAGGACTTCAAATTGGATAGAGTTCCATTTAAGCTTAATTACCTCTCTAAAGACCTGTTCTCCAGGATCTCACAGCAGTTAGGACTTCAACATATGAATCTGGCAGGGTATCAGCACACAGCAGTAAGAAATTTCATGCTATTATATAGACGTGCAGTAAAACTTGTTATATGTATGTTTTTAAAACCTGTCCTCTGTAAGATTTAAACACCATCTACTACATAGCTCATTCCAAATTCAACTGACTGGAGTGTCCATCTTTGCTAATTTAATCTACTAAAGGGAAAAGAAAGCATGCCAGTGGGCCCTCCCTGGGTAGCACATGGGTTAGAGTGCAGCAATTAAGCCATCTGAAGCCTCTGCAGCATGGGTTTGATCCCCCACCAGGGAGCTGACCCACATGGTTGGGCAGACCTCTCCTGACCTGCCTGCCGCTGCCCTCATCAGTGTGTTTCAGACAATTCTGAATTCGGTGTGTTTTGCCTGTTCTGCTCCCCACTCTGTCCCTAGTAAACCCTCTCATGCCCCGAGCCCCACACCCGCACCCCTGGCCTATACCCCGGTTCTTGTATGTATAAATAAATCTTTTTGTAAAAATGGCAGAAAACCTATTTAATGATTAAAACTGATTTATACATGTCTCAAAGGGACAGGATAAGATTTACACGCTTTCTGAGAGGATTGGGGAAAATGCCTATTTTCCTATTAGCACGAAGGGGATTTTCTCTCTCTCTCTCCCCATTGCATATTTCTGCTCACACTACACTTGTGCCAGTGAAGTCAGGCCTGGAGAATTAGGATGGTGGAACAGCAATATTACCACTGATGGAAAAAATCCATGTCAGGGATGGTGGCTCCAAGTCTCAAAATACATGGCTGAGTCGTTTGTTTCCTTGGGGACGTGTTCACGGGGCATTTAATTCAGCATCCCATCACAGCTCCCCTGTCCCGCAGGAGAACAGCACAAGTCCGTGTAGTCCGTGTTCGGGGAGGCCTCACAGATTGAGCGTTGGGTGTCACCACACCTCTATTTGGGAGGGACGAGAGACTCTAGGCTGCCGCAGTGTACCCCCGTAGCTATTGAGTGGTAACTGCCCCCTCAACAAAACCACACCTCAGTCTTGCTGAAAATCCGGGCGGCTTCAGCGAGCGTCCTAAGCGGCCTGAAGAAGGCAGTGGCTTTGGCATAAGCACCTGGGAGACGAACCCGCAAGCCCACAGACGCAACAACCCACACACCGACAGAACCACAGCAATCTAACTTTGGCAAACAGATTACCAGGGGAGAGCGCGAACGCAGTCCCCCACTACCACAAATTATGCAGTCGAGTTTCCCACATTTGGGGAAATCGCAGGGGTCAGCACATCCGGAGTGCAATGGATAAGCCTCGCCCTGGGAAAACCACCTTCGTGATCATGGTATCTCCCCTGCCAGGTAA
>NW_004567114.1:48278804-48288497 GCF_000260355.1 Condylura cristata
GAGCCTCTCCCGAGGCCCTCGGGGCCACCCGCTCTCCCGCGCCCCGCGCTGGCGAACCCCTCCGAGAGGGTGTCCCGCCTGAGTCGGGTTTGGTCTCACCGCCCTTGCAGCGGCCGGGAAGCTGCAGCCCATTTATGCTCGCTTGTTTGGACAAGTCTCCAAGGGTTTGAAAGCCCAGGAAAGGCGTTTTTGCGGGTTGATGTTGGGTGTCGGGCTGCCTGAGCAGGAAATCGTGTAACGTTTTCTGTAGCCTCAACGAAGTCATCCTTACTCTACAGGATCGTTAGGAGTCTCCCCTCATGCCCTCTCTGCTCCCTTACACCTTTAAATCCTAGGATCTCCCCAACCATCTAGCAGGGATGATTTTGTTTTTGCGATTGCACCAGTGTCATGAATTGTTACAACAGAAGAACAGCTTCAGCATGCCTAAATATTGCACAGCCTACGGGAAAAGAAAGTCAGGATTCTAACCCTGAAGTAAGGAAGACAGGACTAAGCACAAACTCTGCAGTCCCTTATGCAATAATGGAATTAAGTGTGTAATACCGGTCAAGTATTATAAAACAGATGGAAACATATAATTATACTATTGTTTTATAGTTGATTTATGCTATCAGAAATATTTAATCGATTCAACTCTTTTTGTGTAAGCTTCATTTATTTAAGCACACAAGAGTTGGAGTGTACACCAGCCGTGCAGGGCAGGGGTGGTGGTGGTGAGAATATGCACCAGACACGGAGTGGGGAGCAGAACTTGCAGACTGACTGAAATGCACTGTAGAGGCGGGCAGTGGGACAGTCCTCTGCACCATATGTGGGCAGCTCGGCAGAGATGGAACCTGTGCTGCAGTCGCTGCCATTAGCTTCATAATGCTGAGACATAACCCTTTGTGCCACCAGGGAGGCCCATCATTTTGTTTTTAGATAGTCAAATGCAACTTTTACAGAGTCAACTGAAAGCATTTATGTATCTAATATATCTCCCTGTGAGAGATGGTCATCCTTCCATCCCACCCCACACTCCTTTGAATCTTGAACTGGCCTTAGAACAACAGAATGTGGCAGCAGTGATATAGAGAGCTCTGAGGTGAGGTCTTAAGAAGCTTTGCCATTTCTATCTGGGGATCAGCAACGCTATGTGGGGAACTTGAGCTACCATTAAGAAAACTGACAACTGTGAGACAGCCATATTATGAGGAAGATCAAGACTTTGTGGAGTGAGATTAACGGAAAAGATTCTGAGCTAGTTCTCTGTTCTCCAGCACCAAACAGATACGCCAGTGTCAGGAGGAAAGTAATCCTTGCCAAAATTACAGATTTATCATTGAAATAGAGAATTGTTTTGTTTTACTGCTAAGTTTCAGGAAGGTGTTCTTGTGCAGCAATGGACAGAGACAGAAATAAACCAACAAATAAGTAGTATTGAAGTAGAAGAAAACCTGGATTATGAGATAGAAAAGATGTTAGTGGAAAGAGGGGTTGGAGTTGAAGTCTTGAACTTTTAGATGAGGGGACTAGGGAAAGCCTCTCTCCTCTTGCACATTTCTGTATTCGTGCTCACTAATCATTTAGCATATACAACCTCCCCAGTCACTCCAAAATGATAGCTTCACTTCTTGGGTATACTTCTTCTGTTAAGAGTCCCAGATCCCAATCACAGTCTTAGAGCTTTTAATTATTAATTTTAAATTTATGCCATAGCTATGTAATGGACCAACTTTTGTGGAGTCACATAAATATAAGGTGTAAGTGTGTAATATAAGGTGTAAAGTGTAAGTGTGGCTGTGATCCTGAAAGAAGAAAAGTTAACTTCCCAGCAGGTGTCTCCTTCACATCACTGTGACTCATGGGAAAGTATTGTACCTTTCAAAAAAGTGTTGGGTGATACAGTAGTTGAAAACCAATGAAATACATGATCTGTGAGTGGTGCATTACTTACATTCAAAGTAGAGAAATAACTCATTTAGAGGGAGAATATGAAAAGACAGAGTATGCATTCCCATAATGATAGCATTTCATGACTGAGAGGTTTCCTAAGGGCCAGTGGGTCTAGTTACTGATTCATGTATTACTTGCAGATGTATCTTGAAGCTCTAGGTAATAGCATAAGCAAAGACCTAGTAGGGGAGGGCATAGCATGTATTCTGGAGTCAGCAAGTCATTCTGGATATGTGTAGGAAAGTCAATTTGGTATGATGGGGTGAATCACATCATGGAAGGCCAAGAATAGAGCAGGTTAAGGTGATTAGATCAGCATGTAAAGTTGAAATATTAGAACTTTTTAGGAAGGAAACTGTCCAGAGCAGAGCTGTGGTGGAAGAGGTTTCCTCTGCAACTTGAGTAGCATGAATTAGAGAGGAAGAAAAGGAGAATAAAGCTGTCAATTAGTAGCCTATATCAATAGTTTAGGCTCATGAGGGCTGGGGAGATCAGATGTAGATGGGAGAGACTGCTTAGATTTACATCTACAGGACTTAGCAATTGAGGGTTTATGGACTTCTTTCTCTAAAGGAGTCAACCAAGGGCCTCTCTGGTGGCGCAGAGGTTAAATCGCAGCACTGTCAAGCTATCTATGGACAGCTACTGCAGCATAAGTTCCATCCCTTGGCAGGGAGCTGACCCACATGGCGCAGCAGACCTCTCCTGACCTGTCCACCGCTCCCTTCAGCAGTGTATTTCAGTCTATCTGCCTATCATCTGCTTCCCACTTTGTCTCTGGTGAATCCTCACCCACACCCCCAGGACCTCTGGCCTATAGCCCAGTTCTTATAGACATAAATACAATTTTTTTGTTGTTGTTAAAAAATAAAGGGGCCTGGCCCTCCCTGGTGGCGCAGCGGGTTAAAGCACAGCACTGAGAAGCTAAAGCCACTTCCGCATGAGTTCGATTCCCGACTGCCCCGGAGGTGACCACATGGTGTGGCAGACCTCTCCTGACCCACCTGCTGCTCCCCTCAGCAGTGTACTTCGTAGATCTGCCTGTTCTGCTCCCCACTCTGTCTCTGGTGAAGCCTCTCACTGCCCCTGGGCCTCTGGCCTGTACCCCAGCTCTGTATGCACAAATAAATAAATCTTTAAAAAAAAAATAAAGGGGCCAGGCCCTCCCCGGTGGCGCAACAGATTTATCAGCTCTATGAAGTTCTCTGCAGCCACAGCAGCATGAGTTGGATCCCCAGCCAGGGAGCTGACCCACATGACCCTGCAGACCTCTCCCGATCCACCCACTGCTGTCCTCAGCAGTGTATTTTAGTACATCTGCCTATTCTGCTCCCCACTCTGTCTCTGGTGAGTCCTCTCATCCTACCGCACATCTGGCCTGTACCCCAGCTCTTATGTCAATAAATAAGTCTTAAAAAAATAAAAAAGATCAACCAAGATTCCAAGACTTTCAGTCTCTGGCAAGGATGAATTGACATGAGCAGAAACCAAGCAGAAACCATGAGCTAGTGATTGAGGTATGGAAATGGAGTCAGTTTTGGGGGGTACATTACATTTCAATTGCTAGTGGATCTACAAGGGGAGATATCTAGCAGACAATTGGAAAACTGATAAAGTACAGCAGAGGGCTGGGACTCAAATTATCTAAAGGGGATCGAGAAGTAAGGAGAGCTGTCCGAGAGAAGCCTAGAACATTCATACACATAAATAAATAAAAATAAACCTTTAGTTAAAATTAAAATATATAGATACAATATATACAGAAACAGGGGAAGAGCTATTCTTATAACCAAGAAGTTTTATTTACCTCGTCTCAAGAGCAATTAGATTAAGGAGCAAGCAAAAGTTGGAACGGAGAAGAGGCCAAGAAAAGACAATTAGGAAGTAATTGGTGACAACCTAGCAACTTGTCTTCTGCAGACAGTCAAGGACAAAATGAGCTTGGGGAGTGAAAAGTGTGAAGGCGAGGCACCTTCGCAGTGAAAGGGAGAAGGTATTGAGGAGAGGAGCTTGAGAGGGATAACAGGTGCTGGGGACCAAGCCAGGATTTTAGGTAGTCTGTTCGTCAGTATTTGGATTTTGGCTTCTTCAGCTCACCTAGGTGAGTTGAGACCTTGTACGTGAATGTTCGCCTTGGAGACTGCGGTTACGAAGGCGCCGGGGACTATTTTCGTAATAAAGTGTCTGTTTTGGAGTAGAGGTGTAGCAGAGAGCACTAAAGGCACAACGGAACCCGCCTTTCCCCCGGCCCCTCGCCGCGGCGATCTGCGCAGGCGCACCGGGGCTCGGAAGTGCAGGCGGAAGTGGGGTAGGGGCGCTTTAGGGGAGGGACCTGGCGGCGTAAACAGGCTGCGGCGACCGCGGACGGCGTTCTGGAGTGCCGGCCGCCATGGACCGGCTCCGCGATGATTACGACCCCTACGCGGTTGAGGAGCCCAGCGACGAGGAACCAGCTTTGAGCAGGTTTGCCCCTGCCCCCGCGCAGGCCCTAGGAGCTTCTGGTGGAGACCAGGCCTTTGCCGCCTCCCGGCCTGAGGGGCGCCTGTCCTGCCCTGCAGTCGTCTGTGGGAGGCCGACAGGGTTTCTGGTTGAGGTCCCGCAACCACTGGGGAGGCGGGGCTCACACAGACGAGGGGAAATGGGGTATTCTGGAATCACACGTAAATCTTCAGGACCCGTGAGATCTAATTCGACCTCTGCGATTTATACTGGCCTGGTTACCCAAGGCAAGTCACCTACGGTTTCCCACCTATACAAAGGAAATACAGTATGTATCATGAGTGTGTTGTGAAGCTCAGGGGATTTGATCAGAGTGAGTTACCTATTTTGAAGACTAAAGTACCATGATTAGAAATACGGAATCACTCAACAGACTTTTGGGGAGCACCTGTTGGCTGGCTCTGTACTGCAGAGACTATCATAAGGTCTTTGTTTTCTCACAGGTTTACAGTGTATTTATTTATTTCAGTTTACTTATTTTTAAAGATTTACTTATTTATGCTTACAAGAACTGGGGTATAGGCCAGAGCTGCAGGGGATGAGAGGATTCACCAGAGGCAGAGTGGGGAGCAGAACAGGCAGATTCACTGAAATACACTGCTAAAGGGAGGAGGGGGGGAGAGACAGGAGAGATCTGCTGTGCCATGTGGGAAACCTCCCTGGGCTGGTATCCAATTAGTGCTGCAGATAGCTTCGTAGTGCTTTAACCCCTTGTGCCACTTGGGACGGCCCCTCCAATTTCTTTTAATTAAATTTTTTATTTGGAGGTACTCAACTGAAGTTATTCAGAATTATAGTACAATCTCACAACTGGGATGGCATGAGTATTTCCATCAACAAAAGGATACCTTATATTGTTCACTTATTCCCTGGTAAATATAGGCGAGGTAGGGCTGATACAGGGGCTGTCTTTTCTGAAATGCTATATAAATGGAATCACCCAATATGTAATCTCTTGGGACACCTTACCCCCAGTGCCCCTCAGATTAGTTCTCTGGAGACTTACCTGCACGTTTGCAGATATCAATAATTCACTTTTTTTTTTTTTAATGGCTGAAAGGCATTCTGCATTTGTTTAACTGTTCATTGAACATGTGCTTCCAGTTTTGACTGTTCTATAAACATTCATGTTTAGGTTTCTGTGTGAACATACATTTTGCTTCTCTGGGATAAATGCCCAGCAGTACAATTGTTGAGTTGTAGGTAATGCATGTTTAGTTTTATAAGAAACTGATACGCTGGCCCCTTTCTGGTGGCACAGAGGGTTAGGATGCAGCACTGCAACCTAGCGGCAGCTGCTTCAGTGTGAGTTTGATCTGTGATCAGTGGACCAGGAGGTGACCCACATGGCGTGCTGCTCCCCTCAGCAGTGTACTTTGTTGATCTGCCTGTTCTGCTCCCCACTCTGTCGTGGTGAAACCTCTCATCCCCAGCAACTTTGGCCTGTATCCTAGTTCTCCATGCATGCATAAATAAATAAGTCTTTAAAAAAAGAAAAGAAACTGACAAGCTGTTTTGCCATAATACACACACACACACACACACACACAGAACTGGGGCAGGGCACAGGCCAGAGTTGTGGGGGGGTAAGAGGCTTCACCAGAGACAGAGTGGGGAGCAGAACAGGCAGACTGACTGCAATACACTGCTGAGGGGAGCAGTGGGCAGTTCAGGAGAGATTTGCCAGGCCATTTGCATCATGCCCCGGGCAGGGGATCTAACTTGTGTTGCAGTGGCTTCCATACCTTCATAGTGCTGTGCTTTAACCTGTTGCTCCACCAGGGAGGGCCCTCTTTTTGCCATTTTGTAATACTACAGGCACTGGCCTCAGTGTTACTTAGTGGGCTGCTATTCCTTTTATTGGTCTTTATCTCAAGTTATGAAGTAATCACAAAAATTGAATAAAATTTTCCAAAAGAGTAATTCTTGCTGTGTGATAGTTTTTTTTTTTATTAAAGCTTTTATTTTGAAGTATTCAGGTGGCGTTGTAAGAAGTAATACAGAGATCCTTTGTCCCTATTACTTTGTTAACCCAATGTTTTGTTTAACTAGAATACAGGCTAGGTCACTCTTCATCTTTGATAACAGTGATATTTTGTGTCATAATTCTTTGCTGTGAAAGGCTGTCTTGTACATTGTAGGATGTGGTAGCGTACCTGGCTCCACTCATAGGTGTCATCAGTCCCTCTGCCCCTCGCGTAAGGCAATGAGAAATGTTCCAGTCATGCCATATGTTTTGAGGTGACCAAATTACTGCCAGTTGAAGACCACTGGGAAAGTTAAAGAGTAATAGAGGTGAGGTCATAAAGATAAGTTGGAACCAGATTATGAAAGTTTGACTTGAGTGCTGTATGATTAGAGTTCTTTGGGAATAATATTCTGGCAGTAGGATTAAAGTGAAATGAAACAGAGGAGTTTGGAGTCCTGGAGATCTTAGACTATGTTGGTACAGCAAAGTTAAGACTTGAGCGAAACTAACGGCAATAGAGGAAGGTAGCATATTTTTCAGGATGAGAGGGTCAGATGGGGAAATTTCTTGGGAGTAGAATTTTGCTAGGATCTCTAGCATCATAAGTATAAACTGATCAATATGAATAACATTTTTCTAGATTACCTTTAGCTGGAAGCCCAAAAGCATTGTTGGACAAGACAAATGATAAAGCTATAGGAGCAAAACCAAGAAATAGTTTAACATCTTCAGTCCATGAATAATTCAGCATTCTTTAAGTATTATTGACTATATTAGAAATGCCTCATTCACTTTGATGTTTCATTCCTTCCGATGTCTGTTTTCATTTTGTCATCCTATTGAATGGGAAACTCAGGAAAGGATGCCAAATAAATTGGCAGGAATTGCCCAGGTTAATTTGGAATTAATTTAGCTTTCTCTAATAGGTTTCTATAGTTCATGGCTTTTAAATTGTAATATTTAACTGTCTATTAATATCTATGTGGATATACTAGTAATACACCGGTGTTGTAGTTTTATTTAGTGTCCAGAGTGTTGAAAAACTTCCAGTTCTGTTAAGTAAATTTTCATTTCTGATAGAATTAAGAATTGGTACAATACTTTTTGGAAAGCAGTGTGAAAATTCAGAAGTAAAGGATGCTTATATCTAATTCCAGTCATTTATCTTAGGAAATCAACCTGAAACACATGAAGTGATGCCTATTGTAATATGTAGTAGCAAAAGTTTGAAATAAATGCTCTGTTCCCCACTCTGTCTCTGGTGAATCCTCTTACCCCCTTCATTTCTGGCCTACACCCCAGTCGTTGTATGTATAAATAAATATCTTTAAAAAAACTCATCGCTAGTGAGGTGATGGGAATTTTAAAATTTTAATTCTTTAATATTCATACTTTTATGGTTTTTAAATATAATAGCTCTGAAGATGAAGTGGATGTGCTTTTACATGGAACTCCTGACCAAAAAAGAAAACTAATCAGAGAATGTCTCACTGGAGAAAGTGAGTCATCTAGTGAAGATGAATTTGAAAAAGAAATGGAAGCTGAATTAAATTCGACCATAAAAACAATGGAGAACAAGTTATCTTCTCTGGAAACAGGTAAACTTTTAGTTAGATTTTTTTTTTTAAAGATTTATTATGCATACAGAACTGGGGTACAGGCCAGAGGTACAGAGGCAGTGAGAGGCTTCACCAGAGACAGAGTGGGGAGCAGAACAGGCGGATTGACGAAGTTCTTTTGCTGTGAGGAGCAGCGGGCGGGTCAGGCAAAGTCTGCCACGCCATGTGGTCACCTCCAGGGCAGGCGGGGATCGAACTCATGTGGAAGTGGCTTTAGCTTCTCAGTGCTGTGCCTTAACCTGCTGCGCCACCAGGGAGGGCCCAGATTTTTTTTTTTTTTTAAGATTTATTTATTTGTACATACAGAACTGGGGTACAGGCAAGAGGCACAGAGGCAGCGAGAGGCTTCACCAGAGACAGAGTGGGGAGCAGAACAGGCAGATTGACGAAGTACACTGCTGAGGGGAGCAGCGGGCGGGTCAGGAGAGGTCTGCCACGCCATGTGGTCTCCTCCAGGGCAGGCGGGAATCGAACTCATGCGGAAGTGGCTTTAGCTTCTCAGTGCAGTGCTTTAACCCGCTGCGCCACCAGGGAGGGCCTTAGTTAGATTTTTATGTAGCTACTTTTGTAAGTTCTGTAAGGGCAGAAACCTCATCTGTGCTCTGTTTTGTCCCCAGCACTTTCAGTATATACTCAGATATTTATTGACTATATGAATAAATGTTTGGCAAGCTGAACTAGAGTGTTCCTTTGTTGATAAGAGTGTTCTTTGATCACGAGTGAGGTTTCCTGTATTGCTGGAGAGAGAACACTTAGTGTTTATTTGCATTAATTTCCTTTTGTAATTTTTACCCCTAGACGGGGGTGGGATGGAGCAAGGGGGAGAAGACATATGAATTTGTAGACTCATTTTTAGGATCATATAATACTGACATGGCATACTAAATGATGTGTTATTACACGTTCCTGTCTCATTTTAGTAGGAAATGGAACATATTGCAGTTTGAGAATTGGTCATTTTGTAAAATGTGTCTGACCTAAGAACTGGCTTATGAAAATAGGACTCCTCAACATTGGCTTCCATGTGGATCTGCTGTATGTTAACTCTCAATAACTGAAAGCAAAAAAATAAAAGATTAAAAAAAAAAGATCAGTACTAGTTAGGGCCCTCCCTGGTGGTGCAGCGGGCTCAGGCAAGCACTAAGAAGCTAAAGCTACATCATCATGAGTTCAATCCCCAGTCCCGGAGGTGATCCACGTGACACAACAGTCCTCTCCTGACCCACCCACTGCTCCCCTCAGCAGTGTACTTCAATGATCTGCCTGTTCTGCTCCCTACTTTGTCTCTGGTGAATCCTCTCACCACCCCTGCACCTCTGGCCTATACCCCAGTTTTGTCTGCACAAATAAATAAATCTTTAAAAAATAATAATTATTATTAAAAAAAAAACAAGATAAATAAGAAGAACAAAAGCAAACATTGTAGGGATGCAGCATTTGATGACATGCATAGCAAATGTCATGGCAGTAGGCATAACTGAGGAGAGGAAGAACGTGTCCTTGACTCATTCCCTGCCTATCTGTAGGACTGTCCCTTTTTCCTTAAAGTCCCTTTAAATAAGATGTTTATCCCCATCCTCCACAGTATACTGCATAGCTGAAAAGGAGAAATCTATGTGTTGGTGACTAATTAGCTGTGTGGGAAGAGAGAATACTTTTTTTTTTTTT
>NW_004567114.1:48288642-48290217 GCF_000260355.1 Condylura cristata
GAGCAGCGGGCGGGTCAGGAGAGGTCTGCCACACCATGTGGTCACCTCCGGGGCAGGCGGGGATCGAACTCATGCGGAAGTGGCTTTGACTTCTTAGTGCTGTGCTTTAACCCGCTGCGCCACCAGGGAGGGCCGAGAATACTTTTTTTAAAAAAGATTTCCTTCTGCGTACAGGAGCTGGGGTGTAGGCCAGAGGTGTGGTGGGTGAGAGGGTTCATCAGAGACAAAGTAGGGAACAAAACTGGCAGATTGACTGAAATACACTGCTTAGAGAAGCAGGGGGGCGAGACAGGAGAGGTCTGCTATGCCATGTGGGTCAGCTTCCTGGCCAGGGATTGAACTTGTACTGCAGTGGCTGTGGATACCTTCAGAGTGCTACACTTTAACTCCTTGTGCTACCAGGGAGCCCTAAAAGAGAATAATTTTTTCATGATTGGTACATTTAATCAAGGAGGGGAAGTTCTCTGTTATAATATAGAGCAGAGAGTAAGTCTTTGATGTGAAACAACTTTTTTATCTACATGATCCTGAACTTATTTGTGAATTATGTATCATTTAATCTGTAAATTTCCTTTATGGTTTGAATAGGTTCTTCCTCAGGGAATGGGAAAGTTGGAACAACATCAACAAAATACTATGATGATATATATTTTGATTCTGATTCTGAGGATGAAGATAAAACCAGTGAGTAACATGTTTTCTAGGCTTAGCTGTTTGTTTTATGTTAAGAAGAGAGTTTACCTTAGTTGGCATTAGGATTTCCATGTGAGTCTTACCTTTAAGAAATTGCAGATCATTGATGTGACAACAAGAACAGAACCGATGAGTCAAAGTACACTGTCGAGGACCTGGGCCTAACTGTGGTGCTACATAGGCACAGCTGAGGTGAGGGAGGGTCTGTCCTAACTGAATTCCTTCTTAGGGCTACTGCCTCCCTCTTCTTTCAGGTTCCTTAAAGCAGCATTTGTTTTCACACCTTCAAATATTTTCACCTTATTGCATAATTTTTCTTCACTTCTTGCTTTCATTATTTATTTTTTTATATCAGTTTGTGTTTTCTCTGGAATTAGTTTTGTATAAAATTTGAGCAAAGTTAAACATGATAAGAGCTGAAGCTAATTTAATTATGTCAGTTACCCTGGGATTAAAGAAAAATTTTATGTGATAAAGTTTGTATTTTTTAAATATGTTATTATCTAAATGTAGATCTGCTTAAGTACATTTAAGAAGGCTAGTATATGGAATGGTCATAGTTTTATTTTTTATTATAATAGTTTATTTTTACATCATTTTGTGCCTTTTTCCATCTCAGTTGTAATCCATGGGCTTCCCATCACCAATTCACCCATGTGCCATCATCATAGTCCAGTGCACTCTCCCCACCCCCATTTTTGATCCCATTCCCCATTCTACTCCCCTAAAATGTCTCTGGTATGTGGTTGTTCATTATTACTATTTATCCCTCCCCCTTGGTCCTTTATGCTCCTGCTATGAGTGAAACCATCTGGTATTTTTCTTTTTCTTTCTGGCTTATTTCACTAAGCATGATCCCTTCCAGCTCCATCCATGTTGCTG
>NW_004567114.1:48290807-48308397 GCF_000260355.1 Condylura cristata
TTTGAAGATGTGCCTTTCTCACTGGGGTGAGGTGGTATCTCATTGTGGTTTTAATTTGCATCTCCCTTATTACAAGTGATGTTGAACATTTTTTCATATGCTTGTTGGAAGCCATAGATTTTTAAAAATTGGTTTTTGAAATATTTTTTATTCAGTAGCATTTATATATAGGAACTTGTGGAGAATTTATGTTAGACATCAAACATAACTTTTATTCTTGGCTTGCTTTGGGTGGCTTTGTTTAGAATCTGAATTCTTATTATTTGAACCTAGTTCTTGAGAGGCAGGTATTCATTGAAAAACAATTTTGCATTCTCAGTCATCTTCATTTTAGTGCCTTGTTAGTTGGACAGGAACTTAACTGGAGGAAATGTAAAGACTTTTTTTAGGAAAAAAAGTAAGTAGAAGAAAATGTGACTTAGAAAGTGTGATTCTGCATTCTGTGTTAAAGAAGTGTGAACTTTAAACTTGATACTTAGTTATGACCTTAATATTTTCAAAATTAGCACAGATGACCAAGAAAAAGAAGAAGCAGCGACACAGGATTCCAACAAATGACGAATTATTATATGATCCTGAAAAAGACAACAGAGATCAGGCCTGGGTTGATGCACAGAGAAGAGGGTAAGAACTTAAATTTAATACATAGAGTCTTTAGGAAAAAAATGATTAAATGAAGATTTTTCACTTTGTTCACATTTTGAATGTGTATGTATATGTTTATACAGGCAAACCTAAACAAAATTTGGAGGAAAACTGCTGAATAATTCAATTTGAATATAACTGGCAAATTTCATTCAGTTACTTAAAAAAAAAATTATTTTTGAATTCAAATTTCTGTAGTCACTCTCTCCATTCAAGAAACAACTGAGGCCTCACTGGTGGTACAAGGGGTTAAGTCTTAAGTCTCAGTGCAGTGAAGCTGTTGGTAGCCACTGCAGCACAGGTTCTATTCCAGTTGTTGGATGCATAAATAAAATAAATATTAAAAAAAAAAAAAAAGCAGGGTTCTCCCTGGTGGTGCAACAGGTTAAAGCACAGGACTATGACACTCTCAACAGCCACTGGAGCAGGAGTTTGATCTCCGCCAGGGAGCTGACCCACATGGCACAGCAGACCTCTTCTGACCCACCTGCTGCTCCCCTCAGCAGTGTATTTTAGTACATCTGCCTGTTCTGTTCCCCACTCTGTCTCTGGTGAAGCCTCTCACCACCCCACACCTCTGGCCTATACCCCAGTTATTTTATGCATGTCTAAATAAATATTTTTTAAAAAGAAACAGAATTTTCCCCAAGTTTGAAATAAATTTGGGATTAAGAATTTATGTGACAAGGCCCTCCATGGTGGTACAGAGGGTTAAAGCACAGCACTAAGAAGCTAAAGTCACTTCCGCTTGAGTTTGACCACCTGCCCCAGAGGTGACCACATGGCATGGAGGTGACCTCTCCTGACATATCCGCTGCTCCCCTTAGCAGTGTACTTCGATGATCTGCTTGTTCTACTCTCTACTCTGTTTCTGGTGAATCCTCTCACTGCCCCTGCACCTCTGGCTTGTACCCCAGTTCTGTATGCACAAATAAATAAATCTTAAAAAAAAAAAAAGGTTTATGTGACGAGTGGATGATACAGTTATCACCAAAGTTGTTCTTTTTATATATTAATGTGATTTTTAAAAATGGAGATTAATTTTATATAATGTAATGTGACCATTTAAAAATTAATATTTAATAGTATTTAGTACATCTATGATGTTGTGCAGCCACAACCTGTATCTAGTTTCAAACCATTGTTATGATCCCAAAGAGAAACTCTTACTTGTTAAGCAATTCCCCTCCTTCCTTCCCCAAGTCCTGGCAACTACCCATTTGTCTCTTGGATTCCATGTATTCTGAATATTTGATATAAATGGAATATCCTAACGTATGTGACCTTTGCATCTGACTCATTTCACTTAACATAATGTTTCTGAGGTTCAGTCACATAGTAGTTTATATCAGTATTCTTTTTCTTTTTCTAAAGACTTATTTATTTATGCATATAAGAACTGGGCCAGAGGTGCATGGGGTAAGAGGATTCACCACAGATACAGTTTACAAAGTTCCCTTTTCTTGCCAATACTTGTCATTCCTGGGCTAGTGTTATGTATCATTCTCAGAGGTGAGCCAGTGCCTTACTGTAGTTTTGATTTGCACTTCACTGATAGGATAATCAGCATTTTTTCATGCACCTATTGAGTTTCACCCCATATCTGATCGTCTTGAAATTGTTAGTGCATGGATGAGTGACCTGTCTCCCTTCCTTGGCAATTGTAAAAACATGAAGCCAAGGTTGATTGTCAGCAAGTAATTAAAAGAAAAAACCTATAGGGTGCCCTGAACAGGAGGTCTAACAGCACAGGCACAGCCTGGAGATCAGGGCAAGGGCCCCAGAGCACAGAACAAGCAGCCCACTCGTGAAGACCAGAAGCCAAGAGTCCAGTGGGTCGAGCTGCAGTTAGCCAGGGGTGTGAGAGAGTGGGGAGCAGAACAGGCTGATCTACTGAAATACACTGCTGAGGGGAGCAGTGGGCGGGTCAGGAGAGGTCTGCTGCATTGTGTGGGTAACCTCCCTGGCCATGGGTGGGACTCATGTTGCTATGGCTGACGATAGCTTGATAGACTTTGACCCCTGTACCACCAGGGAGGCCCTGTTGTCCATTTTCAGATCTAAGAACCCATAGGCTACCATATTACTCTTAATCACCATGTTTCCTTAGGCTCTGCTTGGCTGTGACAATTTCTTAGCTTTTCCTTTGTCTTGATGACTTTAATAGTTTTGAGCATTGGTCATATATGTTAGGTGACTACTCTAATGAAATGTGTCTAATGTTTTTCTCATGATTAGAGTGGAATTCCAGGTTTTGAGGAAGAAGACCACAGAGATAAAGTGCTGTTTTCATCACATAGTATCTGAGGCTAATAGCTGTCATCATAATATATAACTGTTAATATTCACTTTGAATACTTGGAGCTGGTAGTGTTTTAGATATAGCTACCCTTCTCCCCTTGCCTCTTATGCTATTTTGCTGCGCCATGTGTGTTAGCTCCCTGGCTGGGGATTGAACTTGTGATGCAGTGGCTGGTGATAACTTGATAGCACTGTGTCTTTAGCCCCCATGCCACCAGGGAGGCCCTGCTGCTTTTTTTAAACTAGAGAGTGGCATTAGAAATCTGGATCTGACTTTAATGTACCTCGGTGCTCCCTTGTTCTATTCCAGTTACCATGGCTTTGGAATCCAGAGGCGACATCAACAGCAACACCCTGTTCCAAATAGTGATGCTGTTTTGAATTGCCCTGCCTGCATGACCACATTGTGTCTTGATTGCCAAAGGTAATGGGTAAAGGGTAACAGCATACACATCACAAAACAACTTAGTGGCCCTCTGTTTAAATCAGAAGTGGACTTTTTTTTTTAATTTATTTTTATGTAGAAGAACTGGGGTCTAGGCCGTAAGTGCAGGAGGGGGAGGAGAGGTAAGAAGATTCACTAGTAACAAAGTAGGGAGCAGAGCAGCAGAACTACTGAATACACTGCTGAGGGGAGCATTGGGCAAGATAAGAGAGGTCTCTTGGGCCATGTGGGTTGGCTCCCTGGCTAGGGATCAAACTCAGTCCATAGCAGTGATAGCCCTGAGACTTACCCCCTAAGCCCTCAGGGGCCTTTTGAGGTACTTAGGAAGTCCTATAAAATTCTTTAATCACAAATCATTGCCGTATAATATTTCAAGTATAATCTTTATACAAATAATTTTGGTTATACATAAATATTTTTTAAGATTTCTTTTTATTTACTTATGTATATAAGAACTGGGGTGTGGGCCAGAGGCACTGGAGGTGAAAGAATTCACTAAAGATATGGTAGGGAGCAGAACAGGCAGATCTGCTGAAATACACTGCTGAGGGGAGCAGCTGAGGGGAGGTCTGCTGTGCCATATGTGGGTTAGTGCCTTGCCAGAGATTGAACTCAGGCCATAGTGAGGACAGCGCTGAGAATGAACCCCCAGGTCACCAGGGAGGCCCTATACATATTTATAAGACACTTTTCTTATAATGTATTTGTCAGTGCTTATAAGGATTTGGTGGGAGCTGCATACTCCCCTGCACTCCAGTTCTTGTATCTTTACTTTGGCAGTCACGTCAGTAAATTTTTGGTGTTCTCAAATTTTAACTCAATTTATAACTATTAAACTAGAATGTAAATCCATATTCTCTGTTTTCTGTTTCTCTTAGGCATGAATCATACAAAACTCAATATAGAGCAATGTTTGTGATGAATTGTTCTGTTAACAAAGAGGAGGTCCTAAGATACAAAGCCCCAGAAAGCAGAAAGAAAAGGAGAGGCCATAAGAAGATGCGGTCTAGTCATGAAGATGCTTCAGGGCAGGTAGAGACAGAAGTGGAAGAAATCTACCACCCAGTGATGTGCACTGAATGTTCCACTGAAGTGGCAGTCTACGACAAAGATGAAGTCTTTCATTTTTTCAATGTTTTAGCAAGCCATTCCTGAAAAAGTTCATACTTAATTACTCAATACTGTATATAAGGTAAATATGAACAGTTACTTTCCTACTACTTACTCCTGTCAAGTGACATTCTCTGGTTATTTGAAGAAGCAGCATTTTATCTTTACCTTTTTGAAAGAGAATGGTTAGCCTTCATTTTGCTCTTGTTTCTTTATTTAAAATAATTTTCCTCAACACTGATAGGACTATCATTCCACTTTTGATGAACATTTGGTAATAATGGGGCTTTAATTTACTAAAACTCTTTAAAATTAAAATATTCTCGAGTTGTATAATTAAACTTTGTTTCAGAGTATTATTTTTATCTTTTTACTTTGGATATTCTGATGGTTTGTTTAAACTAGAAATTATGCTAAGATGTGTATTTTTTCCCTTCTACCTTTTAGAATGGAGAGGAAGTATTTAGTTATGGTTACTATTACATGGAGTTAGAGCCTTGAGTAAATAGAGGTCTTTCTCTAACAGGACTGTACTTACCAGTATTCTAAATGTAATGATTAACATTGTAAAATAAAAATTTGTGGTGAGAGAGAGCTTATCTTCTGATCTTAGACTTAAAAATTCTGTTGTTGTCTGTGTGTCTATCATTTCTTCTGTTGCTGGCAGTGAAGTTTATTCTTCCCAACTTTAAAAAATTTTTTTTTTTAAAGATTTATTTATTTATGCATACAGAACTAAGGTATAGGCCAGAAGTACAGGAGCAGTGAGAAGATTCACCAGAGACAGAGTGGGGAGCAGAACAGCAGATTGACGAAGTATAATACACTGCTGAGAGGAGCAACGAGCAAGACAGGAGAGGTCTGCTGTGCCATGTGGGTCACCTCTGGGGCTGGGGAACAAACTCACATTGAAGTGGCTGTGGCCAGCTTGCAGTGTTGTGTCCCAGCCCATTGCACCACGGAGGGCCGCAACTTTATTTTTAAATATTGGTCATTATTGGCAACATGGAGAGGAATTGCATTGTAAGCAGCTGTACATTTTTGCTGTTTAGAATAATTGTATGATTGGACTATTTCCAGAAACAATGTTAGGAAACTCAGGATCTTTTTACTCTTTTTTTTTTTCTTATGAATTTTATTTATTATGTATACAAGAACTGGGATGTAGGCCAGAGGTACAGGAGGTGAAAGATCAGAACAGGCAGATGTACTAAAATACATTGCTGAGGAGAGCAGCAGGCAGGTCAGGTCTACCATGCCATGTGGGTCACCACCCTGGCCAAGGATCGAACTCGTGGTGTAGTGGTTGTGGAGAGCTTCATAGTGCTGCACTTTAATTTGTTGTGCCACTAGGGAGGGCCTAGATATTAGTTTCTTTAAAGTTAGCACAATGTGGAGTCTAAAACAATAGCAATGATTTTTCATGTAGTTATTTTACTCTTTGAATGGATTTCTTTCTTTTACATATATTGCTACATAAAACAAATTCCTTCAGAAATTAGGGGATTAAAATAACGTTTTATCTTGTGGTTTCTGTGGGTCAGGAATTTGGGGTGTGGCTTTGTCAGTTCTAGCATGAGATTGCTCAACAGGTTGCAGCTAAGATGTTGGCTGAGGCTAGTCATCTGAAGGCTTGAATGGATTTAGAGTATCAGCTTTTAAAATGGCTCACTCACGTCTTGGCTATTGGCAGGTGGCCTTAGTTCCTTGCATAGAACTGTTTGAGTGTGCTCCCAACTGATTTCCCCTGGAATGAGTGATAGAAGACTAAGACCAAGGGGTAAACGCAGTATTCTTTATAGCCTTATCTTGTGGCGATACAGTTGTTACTTCTGTCTTACTCTTTTTGACATAACAGTTGAGCCATGGTTTGGAATTGGAAGGTATGTACAAATATGTGAATCATGGGAAACAATACCAGGAAGGGCCATCTTGGAGACTGGCTAACAAAGTAACTCTTCAGTTTATCTAAATGACAAGTTGTAATGACTTGTAGACCTTATCTAAAAGAGTAAGAGGTCCTCTAACTTGGAAATGTGATATGCCAATGGTTATTCATTGTAAGGAAGCTTCTTCCATTTGTAGTAGGGTTAAAATTTCTTTGGTATCTCTTCTAATCAGAAAAACCATTTAAAAATATGTTAAATTTAACACCATCCCTCAGTTCCGTGGTGCAGAATTAGTCCTTGACAGCATTTTACTTTAATCTAAAATGTAGGAGGTCAAGGAATAGATCTAGTGACTCTTCTCTTTAAAGAAAACACAATTTGGGGCCCTTCTGGTGGCATAATGGTTTAAAGTGCAGCATTACGAACCTCTCTGCAGCCACTGTAGCACAAATTTGATTCCTGGCCAGGGAGGTGACCCACATGGCGTGGCAAATCTCTCGCCACCTTCCAACTACTCCCCTCAGCAATGTATTTCAGTTCATCTGACTGCTCTGCTCCCCATCCTGTCTCTGATGCATCCTCTCACCACTTGCACCTTGTGGTCTGTCTGTACCCTAGTTCTTGTATGCATAAATAAATAAATCTTGAAAAAAAATTAAAACTTTTAATCAATATATAGGAGTTCAGAGACTTGTGAGACATTATGAAAATCTCTATGGAAATATCTAATGTATACAAATAAACTAGTAATTATATTAGAAATACAAGAGAGTTTTCATCCTTATCAGAGCAATCTTCTATATTTACATTTTTTACAAATTATGAATTTTCAAGTGTAGTACTTAAGAGTCAGAATAAGTGAATTATTTGTTATGTTGGGGGTAAAAATTTTGGAGATTCAGTGCCCAGAGAAGATAAATCCAAATTAAGGTAAAGCATCAAGAGATTGGAATATCCCAGCCTTGTAAATTCTAGTAAGTTTATCCTGAGCACTGATTTGGACTTTTGGAGATCAATCTTTCCCTTACTGAGTAGATTGTTGACATTATTGCTTCATATTTTTGTGCCTACTTTTAAAATGAGTTCCTTACAGTAGTGGAATCAGTATTACCTGACACTTCTAGGCCGGCTGAATTAGAAACCCTGAGGGGTGGGCCCTAACAATATTTCATAAGGTGATTCTTTTTTTGATTTATTTTATTTATTTATGCATACAAGAGCTGGGGTGTAAGCCAGAGGTACATGGGGTGAAAGGATTCACTAGAGACAGAATGGGGAGCAGATCCACTTAAAATACAATGCTGAGGGGAGGAGTCAGCTAACAGGAGAGGTCTGCTGTGCCATGTGGGTTACCTGGTTAGTGATTGAGCTCATGCTGCAGAGGCTGGTGATAGCTTGAAATCAGTTTTTAACCACCCGGGACCTCTCTCCCCTCCCCACACACCTTTCATAAGGTGATTCTGATGCATGCTAGTGTTAGAGAAACATGGTAACAGACTGGTCTGTTTTACACTAATCTCAGCCAGTTACCAGTGTTGTCAGTGGACTGGTTGTGGTTCTTATGGTTCTAACATATCTTCAAAAGTAGCTACTTGGAACCTTAGAAAATGTAAAGGACTAGGACTTTTCTGGTGGCTTAGGCATTGGTCTCAGAGCTATCACACTATCACTACTGTGGCCTGAGTTCAGTCTCCAGCCAGGGATGTGACCCACATGGTGCAGCAGATCTTCCCTGCCTTGCCTGCTGCTCCCCGTAGCAGTGTGCTTCAGTCGGTCCACCTGCTGTGATCCCTACTCTGTCTCTGGTGAATCCTCTCACTCTTCTCCCCCTCCGTCCCCCTCTGGCCTACACCTCAGTTCTTCTATGCATAAATCAGTCAGTCTTTTAAAAAAGATGGAAAGGATCAGGAAGTTATACAGCATACTTGGGAGGGGGTATCAGAACAAGGTGGGGGGGGCTGGGGTTGAAGGTGGGAACCTAGAATTTTGCAGGCTCACTCTTTATTGGTGAATTTGAAACCTAAGAGTGGGAATCAAAAGAAACAAAACGAAAAACCAAAATCAACCATGCAAATGTCCAAATGATCTAAACGAACTGGATCTGTAAAATAAAGGAACCTCATGGTGGGAGGAGGCAGCTTGCCACTTCATCTAGTAGTGTGACTGGCAGTGTGGTTATTTGAGAAAGCCCTCTTTGAAGTGGACACCTCCACATCAAAGCTTGCCAAGCACTTAACAGTGAAAAAAAAATAAAAGCCTATGGTCAGGGTTATACTATGAACTATTTTTTTTCCCTTCCTACTACAGAACTTTCTATTAAACAAAAACTGTCAAGGAAAAAACCAGCCAAAAAACACCTGCTCCTATCTTTCTTTGGTGGGGGAAGACTGAGGATTGAACTCAGGCTGTTACTATCATAGTGCTGAGCCTTAATCCCTAGGCCCTGATCTAGTTGGAATTTATTTTGGTTTGAAGTTATACTAAATATATACATGTGGAGGACACTTATCTTCATCTTGTTTTCTACTGTGTATCATTGAAATCACTCAGTTTTTTGTAAATCCACACATTTTCAAAGTTTACCCTTAAATATTGTTTGGTTTTCTGCTCTTGCAAGTGGGATCTTCATCATATTTTCTAACAGGTTCTAGTTGGAGGAAAGCCAATGATTCTTATAAGCAATTTACTCTATTTTATAACTCATCACTATGCTGAACTTTGAGTTATAGTAGTTTTCAGGTAGTTTTCTTCTCATCTGTAGGCACTGCTTCTCCATTAGCACCCAGGATGTTGCATGCCCTGTTTCTTCCATGAAACACTTTGTTAACTTGCTTCCTCCTTTTCCTCTAGACCTTTGTATTCACCAAGTTTCAGTATGCCAACCGACCAATCACCCATTCAGCCAGTCAGCATAATCTCTGCCTTGGAGACCTCATCCATTTTTTTTTTTAAAGATTTATTTATTTGTGCATACAGAACTGGGTGTATACAGGCCAGAGGTGCAGGGGCAGTGAGCAGATTCATCAGAGAGAGTGGGGAGCAGAACAGGCAGATCATCCAGGTACACTGCTGAAGGGAGCAGCAGGTGGGTCAGGAGAGGTCTGCCCTGCCTTGTGGTCACCTCCAGGGCTAGCGGGATGTGGAAGTTGCTTTAGCTTCTTAGTGCTGTGCTTTAACCAGCTGCACCACCAGGGAGGGCCCTCATCCATTTTTATAAAAGCTTCAACCTCAATGACTGTATATTTTGAGTCTATTTTGAGTTTTGACTCCAATTCTGAATGTCCAAAAGCATTTTCTTAGGGCCTCTTAAAATCAGAACAAAATCTTACCTAAAGGGGCCCCCCCTGGTGGCGCAGCGGGTTAAAGCACAGCACTGAGAATCTAAAGCCGCTTCAGCAAGAGTTCGATTCCCGCCTGCCCCGGAGGTGACCACATGGCGTGGCAGACCTCTCCTGACCCGCCCGCTGCTCCCCTCAGCAGTGTACTTCGTCGATCTGCCTGTTCTGCTCCCCACTCTGTCTCTGGTGAAGCCTCTCACCGCCCCTGAGCCTCTGGCCTGTACCCCAGTTCTGTATGCACAAATAAATAAATCTTTAAAAAAAAAATTTTTACCTAAAACTGAACAACCTTGTACTCTATAGAGTACTTTAGCTTATTGTGCTGTCTACTTCTAATTCTGGAAGGTTTAATTAAAATGGAAGTTTTTTTTTTTTGGTTTGTTTCCCACTCCCATTTAGTTAGCATGTCTTTTTATCTTCTTCTGAATTGTCTCATATTCATCTATACCTTTTCCTTGTGGTCATATTGAGTCTTGGTCATTTTTGTCCTTTGTGGATCATTACAATCATTTGCCAGCGGCTTCTTGCTCTCACTCTCCCCTTCACTCGTTGGCTCATCTGTTGAACATCTATTGAGCTCCTCCTGTGTTCCAGGTGCCGGAAGTTTAAGGGACCCTGTCACTGTAAATTGAGAGTTGAGGTGAATTGGGGAAATGGAACCTCACAGTCACACTATTGCATGTTGTGTGCCCTGGCACAAGTATAACACCAGGTGCCACCAGAGTACAGAAGAGGAAGGACTAGGACAGCTCCGAGAGGAAAGCAGTGTGTAAGCTGAGTGTTAGAGGATTAGTTTGAATTGGCCAGGAATTCACCCCTCTGAAGTTAACTCTTTGTTTGACCCAACTCTAGGAATTTTTTTTTTCTCTGCAAGTTTTCTATATATTTTATTTTTTATAATGGACTTTAAATTTCTTTAATGCTGTTTTCATTTTTAAATCATAGAATCAAATTTGAAGTTAGCAGATGACTCCGTTTACTAATAAACTAAATCTTGGCTACAAATTTGTTAATCTCATCTATACAGTTATAACCCAAACAGTAAACTGTGTAGATTGTTAAGACATTTTCCAGAACAATCAGGTTTTTTTTTTAAGATTGATTGATTTATGCATATAAGAGCTGGGGTATAGGCAGGAGGTGTGGAAGGGTGAAAGGATTCATCAGAGACAGAGTGGAGAGCAGAACAGGCAGATCTACCAAAATACACTGCTAAGGGGAAAAGCGGCAAGACAGGACAGGTCTGCTGTGCAATGTGGGTTAGCTCCTTGGCGGGGATTGAACTCATGCTTCAGTGGCTGTGGATTGCTTCATAGTGCTGAGAATTAACCTTTGTGGGTCTTTGGGCAGGGAGGTCTAACAAGGTCCTGATGTCCTTGGCCATCCATAGACTTACAGTCAGAGAAAGTCGGGTTTATTAACCTGCATTGTGGAAGGCTACATATCAGTACCAAACAAAAGACAGAGTTAATAAAGAATTTGGAGGAAGGGGAGGTAGAAGTTAAAAGAAGCAGTATTTTGAGACTGAAAGCAGAACAGGGTCACTGTTAGGTCTTTTACTGTGAAGTAGCCCCAGAGTGTTGTTTCCTTGTGGAATGCTGTTTCCAGAAACCCCTTCTCTGAAGCATTGCACCTATGATGTAAATCAAGGCTACTTCTCTGTGTCCAAGTGACTTAGATGCTCTATTCAGGAATGGAGTGTTTTCATTTTACTGATGTCATTTCAAGCAGCAGCAAAATTTCTGATAAATGTGATTTTAGAAAACAAAAGCTTTCAGTGAGGAAGGAAGCAATAGTCCCTCAAAGAGGGGGATTGTTTTGATATTTTATAGCTGTAAAATATTAAGTGACACATACTTACCAGTTGTTTTTATCGGTGTCTCTTGTCATGATCTAGACAATGGCCAGGCAGATTTAAAATTTTCTCAGCCCTACCTAATGTGTGCTTTTTCAGTGCTCATCTTCCTTAAAGTAGAACCTATAGACAAAAGGCAGAGGAGTCTAATGAAGTGAAACCTGGTTGGTGGGCCTCTGGGCTCTTGGCAACACTTGCTAACTCTGCAATGGTCAAGATACAATGTATAATCATCTATTTGTACCTGGGCTGTGAACTTGAGAGCCGCAGAACCACACCTTTCAAAGATTCCCTTTGTACTGCCAGTTTCTGTAGTGCAACCTTAAGTGAACTCACAGATGAGTCATCATAGTTGCTCACCCTCAAGTTTTTACTAATCTGTGACTCTTTCAACATATTTAAAGTAGAGTTAGCAAATGCCGCCTGTCACCAGACCTGTGAGTCCCTAGAATCCCAAAGGCAGTAAAAGTGCTTTGATTACTGTTGTTACTTAACCAGCGAAGAATGGTGGGGCATGTCATTTACATATGTGTCTAAATCAGTTAACTTGATTCATCATGCTGAGTCTTAAGTCATGTTCTGAGTTTACTGAGGCAACTTTGGCACAACCTTCAAAATCAAAGCCTATCCTTTAGCTATGTAGGTGTGGCCCCAACGCTTCCTCCCAGCCCAACCTGCCATGGGAAAGTGTGATGATGGTGCTATCTTCAGAACACTTGTAAATCAGATGGCAATCAGGTAAAGTAACAGTTAACAATTTTTTAAAAAATTATTTATGTATGTGTACAGAACTGGGGTACAGTCCAGAGGTGCAGGGGTGGTGAGAGGATTCACCAGAGACAGAGTGGGGATGAATTACACTCTGAGGGGAGCTGGGGGCAGGCCAGGAGAAGTCTGCCACGCCATGTGGGTCACCTCAGGGCTGCACCTTAACCCTTTGCGCTACTAGAGAGGGCCAATAGTTAACAAATTTTTAACTCAGTATAAAAGAAACAGTATCATATATAAATGAACAATTAGCTTCGTAAACTACCTTCAGTGGTATATAACTATTTGCATTAATATAGCAATAGTCACTATGAGTCACTTTAAAGGTTTTCTAGTAGATTCACTATATATATATACACACGTATATAAGTGTGTGTGCGTGTGTGTGTGTATATTTATTTGTTTGTTTGTTTGCCTAAAAGAACTTAGGTGTAGGCCAGAGGTGCAGGATGTGTGTGTGTTTGTGTTGAAAGTATTCCCTAGAGACAGAATGGGAAGCAGAACAGAACTAAAATACACTGCTGAGGGGAGCAGCAGGTGAGGCAGGAGAGGTCTCATACATATGGGAGTTAGTTCCCCACCTGGGGATTGAAACTCAGGCCATAGTGGTGATAATCCCGAGATTTAAGCCCCAGGCCACCGGGAATACCCCTGAAATGCTCTTTTTTTTTAACTTATCATCCACCATGAAACCTTCTTGGATCCACTTCCTCCCCATTTATCACACATGTAATGACTTCCTTTCTCCTTGTTGCCCCATTATTTGTGATAAACTTGCTGCTTTCAGCTTGGTCATCTTGCTGGTAGAGTCTAAGACTCCTTAGGGCAAGACACTGCCTTTTTCATAATTCTAGCTTGTGTTTTGTACTTGCATATATTCAGGGAATGATCATTAAAAATCTAAAGTTGAGGGCCCTTCCTGGTGGCACAGCAGATTAAAAGCTAGCTGCAGCCACTTCAGCACAAATTCAATCCCTGGCCAGGGAGCTGACCCACATGGCGCGGCAGACCTCTTCTGCCTCACCTGCTGCTCCCCTCAGCAGTGTACTTCGTCAGTCTGCCTGTTCTCAGTCTGTCTCTGGTAAATCCTCTCCCACCCCATACCTCTGGCCTGTACTCCAGTTCTGTATGCAAAAATGAATATTTTTTTTTAAGTCAAAAGTTGAGAGATAACTATAGTAAGCATTATTAAGGAGTTGACTTCTCAATTTATAGGTTATCTGGGCATCTTAGTAATTTCTCCCCATCTATCAATAGATGACTTTTCATCTGTTTCATCTCTACTAGTCATGATAGAATTAAACCAAGAATGAGATAACTGTAAGACTTTTCCCTCCCAAGGATTTATTTCTTTTTATGTATGCATACAAGAACTGGGGTGAGGGCCAGAGGTGCGGGAGGTGTGTGTGTGAGAGAGGATTCACCAGAGACAGAGTAGGGAGCAGAACAGGCAGCTACTGAAATACTTTGTTGAGGGAAGCAGCAGGCAGCACAGAAGTATGTTGTGCCATGTGGGTTAACTCCCTGGAGGGGAATCAAACTCATGCTGTAGTGGCTGGTAATAGTTTGGGAGTTGAGATTTAACCCACGCCACAAAGGAACCCCAATTACTGTATGGTTTTATGCTATCTATTTTCTTTTTTAAAGATTTATTCATTTATGCATATAGAACTGGGGTACAGGCCAGAGGTGCAGGGGCAGTGAGGGGATTCACCAGAGACAGAGTGGGGAGCAGAATAGGCAGATCAACAAAGTACACTGCCGAGGGAGCAGCAAGAGAGGCAGGAGAGGTCTGCTGCACCGTGTGGATTACCTCCAGGATGGGGATCCAACTCACACTGAAGCTACTACAGCTAGCTTGCAGTGCTGCGTCCTAACCCATTGTGCCGCAAGGGAGGGCCTGCTATTTATTAATTTTCTAAAAATTATTAACAAAATGGTTGAATCTGGGGTTTAGATTTCATTATTCATGTATTCCTACCACTCACAGGCACAAGAATAATTGCATGTTTCCAGATGCATCTTTTTGTTTGTTTAAGTAAAATGCTAGTTCCAAACCCTTTCTCATTGACACCTTAAACCAGTAGGATACTGTGTTACTGAGACCCAAAAAGCATCTAAAATTAGGAAATATAGACATTATGTGACTTTGAAAACATAGTTGATCCCGGACTTGGATTCTTAGTTTCACATCCAGATTAGCATAGAGCATTTTGAATATTCTGAGGTAATGCAAGGCAAAATCACGATCAAAATCAGATGTAGTTAATTTGGCATTATTTCCTTATCTAAACAGGTGAATTTGCCTAGGTAAGTTACCCCAGTAATCCAAACAGGTGAATAGTACCAGGGTTTCTAAATGGGTACTATTGATATTTTTGGAGTAGATAATTCTTTGTGTGGGGGGCTGCCCTGTGTATTATGAGCTATTTAGCAATATCCCTGACCTCTACCCTGAGATGCTAATAGCAAACCCCAGTTTTATCAATGTCTCCAGATATTGCCAATACTCCTGGGGTGAGATGGGTTGCAAAATTCACCCTTGCACGAAAATCACTGACTTAACAGGAGGAGGTTAAATTGAATTCCTGAGAAAGTTTTGTAGAGTATAGCATTTACAGAGGCACTGAGTTGAGAATGAACAAATCATGCTTAGAAAATGTTAAGGTTTTCTTTGTTGGAATGGAAAGTACTAGGATATAATGTTGGACAAAGGCAGCTGAATGCTATTCATAAATGGTTGTTTTTGTTTTTTCAACACATTTGAAAAAAACCAGATTTTGTAGAAATCATGTATAAAAGTCAAGGTCAGTCTGCTAATGAAATAACGTGACAAAAATGAGCTGCTTTTGGGAGATGGTGGTGTTACTACTTGAATTGGATGCCTTCCTTTGGGCTCCTGTGGTCCCCAAATGACCATTAGAGCAATTATATTCAGGAGATGCTCTCACACCAGACTGAGTGCTCTTCAGGATGTGGGCAGTCTTACCTGGCATAGCACCTGCCTCATGCACTGAGCAAGTTCATTAAAGAAGTTCTTAGCTGGTCTGACCTGAGGGATGAAGGAGAAATTGACAAGAAGGCAAAGAAGGTAAGGTAAGCATCTCCTACTTTGTTGATTTGATGTATATCAGGTACTGGGAATGATATCAGGAAATCAGACATTTTTGTGGCCAAAATTTTGGATCTTAGAATCTAAGAACAAAGGGTTAAGAAGACTCATTACTGACAGCAGGGCAGTGAGGATACTTGATTTACATAAAACCAGTGTTTAACTAAACCATATATTTCAGCCTGTCTAGATAACCAAATCCTAACCACTTCTCTCTGTTCAAGCAGCTTACCGAGTATACCATGTGCAGGTCTTCCTTTCATGACAGAATTCACACCAGTCTCAGCGCACTAAAATTTTTGCCTTAGGGAGTTGAGCCACCATTTAATGAGCATGTGACAAACGTGGAAGCATGAACTACCTCTGAACATGCTCACATAGTCAGCACTGCCCAGGACATCCAACACCTTGTCACCAAGGCTTTAGTGGCTGCCTTTTGCTTTCCTTTCTATTGAATACCCCTTCAAGTCTTTTCTCTGGGAGGCAGTCTTTAGGGACTTGACCCCTTGTCTCCATTACTTATACAGCTAATAAACTCCTCTTTCTTTGACAAAACTTCTGCCTGGTCTATTGGTTGACACATCCTAGTGACAAATCCCTTGTGTTCAATAACACTTTCTTTATTTTTTAAACAGCAACTCCTTGCTGTCATCAGATTCTCATGCCCTCTGATTTCTGTTTTTATTCCAGACTGGAACAGAAAGAGGGAGGTGGTAATTTGTGGCTTAATTAGTCATGAGTATTAGGTGTTTAAGTATGACACATTTTAAATATTTTTTAAGTTGGTAGATACCACTGAAACCTTTGTGTTTTTGAAAACATGACTTTTTCTCTGCAACATTCAATGTAATATGACACACTTAAAAAGTATATATGAGAATAATTTTATTCTTAACAGTTATTTTGGGAAGGTGTGTGTTTATTTTTATTTTTCTTTATTTATGCATACAAGAACTGGGGTGAAGGCCAGAGGTGTGGGGATGTGAAGAATCATTAGAGATAGAGTAGGGAGCAGAACAGCCAGTTCTGATGAAATACACTGCTGAAGGGAGCAGTGGGTGAGACAGGAGAGGTCTTCTGTGCCTTGTAGGTCAGCTCCCTGCCTGGGGATCTAACTCATGCCCCAGAGGCTGTAGGTAGCTGGATGGTGCTGAGACTTTTAACACCTGTGCTACCAGAGAAGCCCCTGTGTTTTTATTTTTCTGATGCCACTGTTGCTAAAATATTCTAAGAGTTCTTCATTTTGAAATTTATTTCTTCAACAAGCATGTGTTAAGCATTTGTTGAAAATCTGTTTTGTCCCAGGCATGGTTCAGGATATGAATATGTTTTGTCTTCTAGGAGCTCACTGAGTAGTGGGCATGACAGTGGCAGTGACAATACAGGTAGCAGGTGTTCTAGAGAACTGTGCTTAGGCTGTGTCCTTATTGGGGAAGAAAGGCTGCTTGGGGTTCTGAAGGAGGTAATAGCAAAGGTAAAATGGATATAGTAGAACTTAAAAGTGAGCAGAAGGACCAGAAGCAGGGACTAGGTAGTTCCTGGCAGAGAGAATAGTAGTTCTTTTGTGTAGGGAGTGAAAAGAGCATGTTCCTTAGAGAATAACATCATTTTGGTATGCCTGGGGGAGAGGGCAGAGAAGCATGAAGAAACTTTGCCCATCATGCTGAGATGAAAAATCATGAAAAGGTTCATGGAAAGTTCATTCTGGCAGTAGTGAGGAAGAATTGGGTCTGGGGACATAACAGGAAGATTGAAGTACAAGGTTAATGCTATTTGTCAACCTGGGGTGAGCACCATAGGTGGGTACCCCTCTCCCCATTTCTAGAGAAAGTTGAAAAATACCAAATTGTAATAGAACCATCTAATGTTTGAGACTGTATACATATGTGGTGTAGTCCATATTGTTCCATGTATTCTGTGAGAATATACAGCTAAACATTTTTCATTAACATAGAAAGTGACAACCTGATTTTTGGTCTTCCCAACCCCAAAACATGCAAGTTATATACTACATCTTTGGTTCTTCCAGATGAGAATCAGTGTGGTTAATCTATAGTAGGGACTGGAAAGGAAAAGAATGAGGGTGCCAGGATAGTGGAGTCATTCTATAGTTAAGGGAAACTATTA
>NW_004567114.1:48308835-48402843 GCF_000260355.1 Condylura cristata
AGCGGGCGGGTCAGGAGAGGTCTGCCGCGCCATGTGGTCACCTCCGGAGCAGGCGGATATCAAACTCATGCGGAAGCGGCTTAAGCTTCTTAGTGCTGTGCTTTAACCCGCTGCGCCACCAGGGAGGGACAGATTGGTCAATAGTTTAAGGTGCCTGGTAGCCTGAGTCCCATAAACAATGCTTAGGGATATTGCCCATTGCATGGATTTGTTTCCTTAGGGAAAATTCCATAAGGGAATTTTCTGGTTCTCATGTAGGTTGTCAAACACCCTCTTTTGAAGATTATAACAATTTACACCCTCATTAACAGTGATTAAAGCCCTTCTTCCACCCCCACATATGATAACAGTGTCCAGCAAACTTTTTAAATCTTTGCCAAGCTGATGGGTTGAAAATGGCATCTAGTCATTGCTTTGGCTTGAATTTCTTTAATTATAACTAAAACCAAGCATCTTTTCATGTTAATAGGTTATATTTCTTTTCTAAAACACTCATTTCTTTTGTTCATTTAAGTTTCCTTTTAATTTTTTTATAATAAAATTTTTTCTTTTTTTTAAGATTTATTTACTTATGCATACAAAAACTGGGGTATAGGCCAGAGGTATAGAGGGTAAGAGCATTCACCAAGACAGAGTGGGGAGCAGAACAGGCAGATTGACTGAAATACACTGCTGAGGGGAACAGTGGGCCACACAGGAGAGGTCCGCTGTGCCATATGGGTTACCTCCCTGGTTTGGGATTGAACTCATGCTGTAGTGGCTGTGATTAGCTTCATAGTGCTATGTTTTAAGCTGTTGTGCCACCAGGGAGGGCCCAGTTTATCCTTTTTAAAGTAGATTCACTCAAGATTCTGTTGAGAATTTATGTCAGTGGTTTATTTATTGTTGAGAATTATTTTTACATTATGCATATTGATTTTTTGGTCATATATGCTGCAGATATTATGAAGGAAAAAAATTGCTCACTAAACCAGGTTATTTAATAAGTACTCTCCAGTTTTGTTTCTTTTCTGTAACTTCTTCCAAATTCTTATATAGTGTAATCATGTTTAATGTATTTTTCAATTACTTAAATTTTGAATAGAGCATTATAAAAATATCATTAATCAAATTTGCTGTGCAGTTCGAAACAATGAAAATTTAACAAGTAATTTTACCAAGTTAAAAAATAATGAGAATCACATGTTATCTAAAAGTAGCTGCCTAAGTAAATTGTAAACTTCATTTAAATATTATAATATGTGGGTCTCCTTAGTGGTTCAGGGTTAAAATCTCAGCACTGTCAAGCTGTCACCAGCCATTGCAGCATGGGTTCGATAGCTTGTCAGAGAGCTGACCCACATGGTGTAGCAATCCTCTCCTGTCTTGCCTGCTGCTCCACCAGCAGTATATCTTAGTAGATTGGCCTGTTCTTCTGTTACTCACGCTGTCTCTGGTGAATCCTTGCCCCATCTCTGGCCTGTACCCAGTTCTTCAATGCATAAATAAATAAAAATAAATTTTAAAAACTTATTCCTACATTAACCTTTGCACTACCAGGGAGAGCTCTCTTGTTTATTTATTTATTTATTTTAAAGATTTATTTATTTTTGCATACAGAATTGGGGTACTGGTCAGAGGTGCAGGGGCAATCAGAGGATTCACCAGAGACAGAGTGGGGAGAAGAACAGGCAGACCAATGAAGTATACTGCTGAGGGGAGCAACAAGTGAGACAGGAGCGGTCTGTCTGCTGTGCCATGTGGGTCACTTCCCTGGCTGGGGACCCCCACTGAAGCTGCTAAAGCTAGCTTCTTAGCACTATGCTTTAACCCTTTGTGCCACCAGGGAGGGCCCACCCTCTTTATTTTTGAATTTTGAAGAAAGGTAGATACATTTTCCCCTTGGTTTCTTCTGCTTAATCCAAAGAGTTTGAGACAACTTTCACCTGTCTTCAAAATTTGTTGACACAGGTTGAATTTCAGTATTTGTAGTCAGTTACACTAGTGTGAAGATTTACTTTGAGAGTATAAGAGATACTGATTCCTAGAACTATTAGGCAATGTTAATTCAACTTTTATTGTATATATAATTTATAAGATTAAAAGGAAATAACATACTATGACATGATGGTAAAGGATAACTGCTGTGTTCCAGATGGGATTGGAACTTAGCAGTAGGAAACTAGGAAATACTGACATCAATGACAGAAAACATAAATTAGTTTTAATGAGCAGGTATGCCATCTCTCTTATGTTTTGAATGAGTGCCTCCAGGAATTTAAGTTGATTTAATTATGTCTAAATAGGACAGTCCAAAAACTGTTTGATATAATTTTTAGAGCCATATAAGGGGAGTTATTTTACTTTATCCAAAGTAAAAGATTATTTCTTGACTGTTTTGCATCAATGAATCAGCACAAATACATTCCTAAAATAGTCAAACTTGCATATGAATTTTAGACTATAATTGTCACTATTATAAAATTGATCACCTCTCAAAATGATAAGCTCATCTGAGGGGTCCAAAGATAGAAAGATAAAATGAGATATATATGCCATCCTGAGCTAAGGAATGGGATATTGACCTTAGGCATCAAAGAGGAGGAGGAAAATGCACTGGCTGATAAGAGCAGGTGTTTGCTAATGAGGTGGTTGGCCAGCCATACTGGTGGGTCATTTGTGTAAAGTTAATCTCTGGTAATCACTCTGATCCTGGGTAAAACCCCCAATTTAAATTCCTATAGGAGTTAAGGCAAAAGTTTATTGTCAGCACACAGGGTCTTGGTTTCTTTTAGCTCAAAATAATCTACATGCCAAAGTGAGTACAAGAATTTGCTAAGTACATGCGTGAATGAATGCAGTAGTTAAGTCAGCTTTTCTGTAGGTCATTTTTCTTGAAACAGATTATATGCCATATTTAGGGCCTCCCTAGTGGCACAAGAGGTTAAGTCTCAGCACTTTGAAGCTATCGGCAGCCACTAAAGCATTGGGTTGGATCCCTGGCTCTTTTTAAAGATATATTATTTATGCATACAAGAACTGGGTACAGGCCAGAGGTGCAAGGGATGAAAGGATTCATCAGAGACAGGATGGGGAACAGAACAGGCAGATCCGCTGAAATACACTGCTGAGGGGAAACAGCGGGCGAGACAGGAGCGGTTTGCCTCACCACATGAGCCACCTCGCCCCGCAGGGGATCAAACTTATGCTGCAGTGGCTGTGGATAGCTTCACAGTGCTGTGCTTCAACCCCTTTCATCACTACACAGACCCCACCCCAGCTCATGTATGTGTAAATAAGTGAATTGAATCTTAAAAAAAACCCAACAGGCCCTCCCTGGTGGCGCAGCGGGTTAAAGCACAGCACTAAGAAGCTAAAGCCACTTCCGCATGAGTTCGATTCCCGCCTGCCCTGGAGGTGACCACATGGCGTGGCAGACCTCTCCTGACTCACCCACTGCTCCCCTCAGCAGTACTTCATCCATCTGCCTGTTCTGCTCCCCGCTCTGTCTCTGGTGAAGCCTCTTACCGCCACTGAGCCTCTGGCCTGTACCCCAGTTCTATATGCACAAATAAATCTTTAAAAAAAAAAAACCAAACAATTATATGCCATTATTAGCTGTATTTAAAAAAAAAGATTTATTTATTAATGCATACAGAACATGTGGTATAAGCCAGAGATGCAGGGACTGTAAGAAGCTTCACCAGAGATAGAGTGGGGAGCAGAACAGGCAGATCAGCAAAGTACACTGCTGACTGCAAGCAGCGGTGGTGGGTCAGGAGAGGTCTGCTGGGCCATGTGGATCACCTCCCTGATGGAACTTGCACTGAAGTGGCAGCTGTTAGCTTGCAGTTTTGTGTCCTAACCTGTTGAGCTGCCAGGGAGGGCCTAGTTAGCTGTATTGTAATATACCTTTACCAGTCAGTAAAGGTATATTTTTCTTTATACATCACATTACTGTGGAAAATTACTAAGCCGATTCTTCTCCATTTGAAGCATGTGTATTTGCTGAATTCTATTATTCCACAACAACAGTATTTTTGAACAAATTATACATAGAAGAATGTTGATAGTTGTATTATGGTGCTTATCTTCTTTGTGCTTTTCTATATTTGCAAGATAAAATACGTACAAAAGCTTTATAAAGCAAATGTAAAGGGGAAAAAAGTAAAGAAACACCCTTAGATTTAACTGAATGGTGGTCGGCAGAGGGGAGGGAAGTAGAGGGGTAAGTGGTGGCAAATGGTGATAGACATTTGGTGGTGGGCATGCCGTGATATATATACAGTCGCAGAAGTGAGAAACTTATACACTTTAAACCAATACGGGATTGTAAACTGTCCCTCCAATGAAACATGTTTTCATAAGCATTTACTGTGTTTTGAGATACTGTACAATGTGTCTGGAGGGTTTTCCTTGGTTTATACTCAAATTGACTAGCCTTGATGCCTTTCTTCCTTTCACCAAGCTCCAGATCAGTGCTCTTCCCCCCCCCCCCCAAAACCAGCTCTCTCCTGGTGTCCCAGAGCATCTGCTTCTCACTGCTTCTTTTCTTTTTCCTTCCTTTGCAGTGATACCCTTATTGTTCCTGGAACAACTTAGCTACCAGAGGTCTGCCCAGTCCCTGCAGGAAGGGCTTGGACCTAGTACCAGGATGTTAATGTGACTATTGGTCCAGGAACATCAGGAAAAGCTAGTAGACAGACGAGTCTTATGTTTTGTTGCCCTTATGTGTGATCATTCTGTGTGGCTCCTTGCTGGGCTCCTTAAACTGCCGTTCTGGGTGACCCACCCTACCACTCCCACAGGCACTTGCTACAGTTTTAAACTTAATTATACCTTTCTTTTCATGGGACATATGGACATGTTTCCTATTAAAGTGTACATTCTGAGGGTAGAGGTTATGTCACACACAGAGGTTATGTCACATTGTACTCAGCACTGGCATGTTGTGGACACAACAGAGGGTAGTAAATGTAATAAACTGATGAACTGTTGGATCATGTTAACTGATGATGATTCGAGTGAAAACTTTTATGAGGCAAACAACATGGGATAGTTTGAAACCTGTTGTTTTCTCATAGGCTAAAGTATTTTTAGACGAGATTGGGCATGTTCAGGGTGGTATGGCGGTAGACTCTAAAAGTATTTTTAGAATGAAAGTTTTCTTGGAGCTCAAAGTGCTTGATTAATGAGCAGGAATAGTCAGTGGTAGTAGGTAAGGCAAATTTGTGTGACAATAGCCAGTTCATTATCTTGATTAGAGTGAAGCTGTATGTGTGTGGGCATGGCAGATCAGATCCTAACAAGGCAAAAGGAGATACTTTGAAGAATGACTTGCTATCACTAGGTACCAAATTAAGGAGGAGGGAGGTGGCAAAGGAATTAAAATTGGTATTGTCATTAACAGAGATGAGGCAAGCAGAAAGAAAAGTGGTTTTGTGGTACAAGATTAGTTTGGACTTGAATATGTCTCTGAACTTCAGTGTCCATAATTATTAAATAGGGGTGTACTTGTTTTTTTTTCTCTGAAGAAATGAGATAATGGTTATGAGAACCTTTTGAAAGGTGAGACAAGGGAAGGACTAGACAATTATGTTCATGATAACTTTTATTATTTTAATCATATTTAGATATATTCTTCCTACAGTAATAATAACGACCCAAAGTGACATCTGAATCCCAAAGGGAGGGATGAGACCACTGAGGATGTAGAGGGAGGTGGAGGTTAGCCAGTCTTTAGGGGATGGGGAAGAAATGGTTTATCAAAGGAACAGTGAGAATGCAGAGAAAAGGTTGGATGGAGCAGGGTAGGAGCTCTGTGGTAGAAACCAAGACAATCCATTTTCAGTTAGAAATGTTCAGCAGTATTGAATGACACAGGTTGAATAAGAGAAGGAATTAAATTCCAGTAAATCTGGTAATTTTGACTAAATAACTTTAGTCAAAGTTTAGTAAAGGCAGCACTAAGACTGTAATTGGAAGGAGTGGTTGAGACTAGGTGTTAAGGTACTAGAAAAGAGGGAACAGTGGCTGTGAGTATCATCACAACTGTAAGTGCTTTCGAGGATGTTAAGATAACTGATAATGTTTCATCTTCTTACTCTAAAAGAGATTTGAAGGGAAAAGTGGGATTAGTTGAAAATATTTGGAGGGTGCAGGGAAGTAAGGGGGAGAGGAAATTCTTCGGGAGTTATGACAAAGGGTGGTAAAGTCTAAAGGGAAGTTAACTCTTGAGTCTAAGAGTCAATACAAAAACTTCCTATATAAATGTTCATTTGTCACACTCCATTAAGAACTGTGAAATTTCATACAAATCTAAAAATATGTAGTAACTGGATCATTAATAAGTTCTGGTTGAGTTGTTATTTTTAGTATACTAAACCAGGCACTTATTTATGAATGCAGCTATGTGGTTGTACATGTATGTGTGCAACATCTTTTAAGGATGTTGCAGTGAACTTTTTTTTCTAATACCCAACTTAGACCTAAGTGTGCCATTAGCTTTTGCTCAGGACTCTTACTTTTTAGGGGTGTACTTGTTTTTTTTCCTCTAGTTGACTCTCATCCCCCACCCCTCCCAACATGGACCTCAGGTCAGGTAGTCTGCTTGGATGGCTGCTTCCAATACCTGTGTGCCCCAGGGCTGAGCTTTACTGAGGCACAAAATCAGTTCTTGTTAACATGTACTAGAAAGACAGTGTGAGAATGAACAAACATCCTGGCTTGCTGACTAGACTACAATCAGGGGTTGCCCCTTGGCCCTGATTCTGTGGGAGGTCTGTTGGTGACTATTCTGATGCTCCTGTAAGCCAGTCTGTTCCAAGCACTCCATCTTTAATATACTGTCGACCTCAAAAGGCAATCAACTAGCAAAGCCATCGATAGGATTTTATTTGAAAACAAAACTGCAGCAGAAATGGGCAGACAGGATGAATTATGGTAACAGTCTTGTGCACTTCTGGCTTCTCTCTTGGACCTCTCACCTGCGAGACAAGGGGCTATACAAACCTCGTACTTCTACGGAAAAAGTCAAAAGTGGGAAATACAGGGCTTACAGCTGTGTAGATTGCTGGCCCAGAAGTGCCCAGTATCCCTTGGCATCCCAACTTCATTTAAATATGGTCCTGAATATAACGTTGACAGTACCAATGTCTTACCTTCCCCTGTGCTCTGGTGTTTCTTCCAGATACAGATCAGCACTCAGCTCCCACCGTGAGCCTTATATTATGCCATCTTTCTCTTTATAGACAGAATCTCTCTATAGTCGGCTTCTTGAACATGACATCTTTTCTCCCTCTGTGCCTTCCCTGTCTCCTCTCACAATGGAACTGGTGGTGGGAGGCAGATGGGGTGGGTTGACCTTCTTGCTCCTCATTACAGTCTCAACCAAAAGCACTGTCCTTTCCACTTGTCTCCTGAGTTTTTCTCCATACTCACTGAAGAATTTAACATCTGGTCTGAAGACTTTTCCTTTCAACCCTTGGTTCTAACATCATCCTAAACATCAGCCCCACCATGGTTCATGCCATGGTCACAACCTGTGCCTGTCTAATTTCAAACTTCAGAAGCACAGACATAGTTGTCCTCTTCTAGGATAGAAACTCTCCACTCATCTACTCCAGTAGTCTCTTTTCTGCATTTACTTTTTTCTCTGATCCAATTTACATAGACATTCTTTCAGTTCTCTCTCTACCAACCTCTTGCTTCCTAGTTTCTCCCTGTACTCAGCCAGCAAGACTTCATGCTGGAGCAGCCTCACAGTTTATCATGATTCCTTGGACACTGCTGGTGAATCAGTTCTTTTACCTGACAATCCCTAAATAGTTTCAGGGAGCTTCTCCCATTGCCCCTCCCTTCTCTTTTCCATTTTCTACACCTGAACATCTTGCTCACTCTCAACAGATCATACTTTTTTCACCAAAAACAAGGTGGTAAAGTAGGGAGTTTCTTAACTTACTCATCTGTGTTTTTGTCCATTTGACTCCTATATTCCTATCCTCCCCTTCTTAGGAAAAGGTCTGCAGGCTGCTAGTTAGGCTTGGATCTGATGCTGCACATCTCATCTTCAGTCACATCTTTATGTTAAGCCTGTAAGCCTTCTCACATCTTCCCCATCTGAAAATCAAACCAAACAAATCCTTGCTGCCATCCTCTCTTTTAGACAGTCATCCTTTGAAGATAAGTCTGAATTGACTCTGCTCTTACTTCCTATTCCCTCTTGATTTTGGTTTCTGCCCTTGTCAACCCACAAATAAGTGGTGAGTCATCAGTTGAGCCCTGTGTAGACACAACAGATTGTCACTTGCCTTCCTCATCTTGCTTGGCCTTCCTGGGTCACATGAATTGCCTCTTCCCTTCCTCCCTTGCTTGAGATCTCCCGAAAGCCTTTCTTTGCTATTAAATTGTAATTGGCTCCTTCGGTGTGCCCTTTAGTGACAGCCTTTGAACTCTTCCTCCCTAAATACCAGAGTTCCTGGGTATATTCTGTTCTTCCCAGTGTGTGAGCTTTCCCTGGTGACATCATCCACAATTATGGCCTCAATTACCAGAAGCTTATTGAAAATTTAATGCCTCTAGCTCCTGCTTAGCCTTCTCTTCTGAGTTTAAGATCCATCTACTCAACTGCCCCTTAAATGCCACTCAGCTACTTCAGACTCAGCCTGTCCAAAGTGAATTTACATCTTTTCTTTTAAAGATTTATTTATTTATGCATAAAAGAGCTGGGGTATAGGCCAGAGGTGCTGGGACAGTGAGCAGATTCATGAGAGATAGAGAGGGGAGCAGACAGGCAGATTGATGAAGTACACTGCTGAGGGGAGCAGCGGGCAAGACAGGAGAGGTCTGCTGTGCTATGCGGGTCAGCTCCCTGGCCAGGGATAGAACTTGTGCTGCAGTGGCTGACAATAGCTTGATAGTATTGAAACTTAACCCCTTGTGCCACCAGGGAGGCCCCTAAAGCACAATTAGAAGTCTTCCATGATTTCCTATGGGCTATCATAAAACATATCATAATACCCCTTACCATATGGCAGTTGCCCCTCTTTCCTAGTAGGCTGGTACTTTATGAAGGTAGATCTCATTCTCTCTGGTTTTCTGTCCTCAATGGTTAGCTCAAGAACAGCACTTGGTATTTCTAAGTGGATAAAAAGTTATCAACCACGAAATTAAAGAAATGTAAGCAGTAGGCTATTTAACCTAGAAACTCTTAAAACATTAGAGCCACAGTCCATTTTATGGTATCATCTCATACACCATACATTGTATTCCCCCTTCAGGAATACAATGTCCCTTTCAGGAATACAAAGTTGCTGGCCCACTTGCTAGTGGGCCAATCTGGATACTTCGCCAGGGGTTATCATCAGCCTACAGGCCAATCTCAAGCAACTGGTATTCTGCAGAACCCACCAGGTCATCGTCCTTCTGCTAGCCTTGACCCACAGAGTACCTGGAGCTATTAAAAGACACAGGTCATAGGCAGATTTATGCTAATCTCTTTTGTCTTTTGATTACAGAGTGCATGGGGCATGTTGGTCTATGTGGGTGTATTTTGGTGTGTGTTTGTGGGTGGGAGAGAAAACGAGGCAACGTGAACGAATTTAAGAGACTTCTTCCTTTCCTGATCTTGACTAGCTGATGTTCATCTTCCTTCCTCCTAGCACTTATACCCCAGCTCTCTAATCCCCGCCCCCGTGGCAGTTTTTCTTGCGTTCTTGGGATTAATGCCTCTGCCAAGCTAGACAGTAAGGTGAACAAGTAAGGAACCTAATGCGTTCTTGGTCGCGCCTCGGTACTCCTGCTCAGTTGGATGCCCGAGGCATTACAGGAATTTCATAAATATTTCCTCGACAAGGGTTCCTGCGCCCGAAAATGGAAGGGGAGGGTCGACTGTCCGCAGGTGGCCTCCTCCTCCTCCTGCAATCCGCCCCCATCCGGCACCAGCGCCCCGCCCCCAACGGCCGGGTGGGGCCGGTCGGGGAGCGTCTGGCGCTCTCGCGGGTACCGTTCTTTGGTCAGCGTGGGCGCGGCTCGGCTCTGGGGGGGCCCGGGTCAGGGAAGGGCGCGACGCGAGGTGGCGTCCCGGCCAATGAGCGCCATCAGGGCGGGGCCCGCACTCGGCCGGCCAGGCGCGCGCGCTGGGTGCTGGGCGTGCCCACGGGTGACGCTCAGGGCCGGGCCGGCCAATGGGCGCGGGGTGGCGGGCGGGCGGGCCTCGAGGCCGGGGCTTTAGGAAGCGAACCCGAGGCCGACCGGACAGGCTGACGTTCGGCTGCTGCACGGGAGTCGCGTGGCGGGGATGGCGCTGGCGCGGGCCTGGAAGCAAATGTCCTGGTTCTACTACCAGTACCTGCTGGTCACGGCGCTCTACATGCTGGAGCCTTGGGAGAGGACTGTGTTCAGTATCCTGTCCAGGCCGCGAACGCGAGGGCTGGGGTGGGGGCGCTGGCCCCGAGGCCGCAGCTCTATGGGCCCAGCGCCGGGGAGTCGCGGGGAATGGAGAGGCGGCTTAGCTGGAGACCCGCGCGCGCGATTCGCCCCAGCTGGGCCGGAGTGCGGAGGGAGGTGCGCGTGGCAGAGGTCTCTGGGCCGCGGGCTGTGCTGCCAGGGGTAGGGGCGGGGGTGAGGGTGGGGGTGGGGAGAAACCTGAAGATTCGAGGTCGCTTTCCAGCAGGAGGAAATTCCCGAGGGCGATGTCTAACCTGGTGCGTCCTCGCTCGCGCTTCGGCTGCGCCTGTCTTTGCCAGGCTGAGATGGTGTAAGTGGAGCAAGTCGTTGCCGGCTTGGACGCCTTTGACCTTTAACTGTCTGTGATTTAGCTGACTTTGGTGCTAAAGACAGTGCTGTCCTGCTTACCAGCTTTTTAATCAGATTGTGTAATTGTGTTTCTGACACTCTTAATACAGCTTTAAAAAGCAATTGTAGCTTTTTGATGTTCAAGCCTGGCAGTTTAGTGTTTTATTCTTAAGCTTGCTGTTTGCACTGTCTGTAGAAGTCGAACCCAAAAAGAAATGTGTGATTGGTTGTATAGTGTTTGAAACAGTGTTTTCATAGATAGCTAATGAATACTTGTTATTGAGTAATTATCAGAAACCAGCTCTGTTAAGCATTTTCTTTGCGTAACATCCCCAGTCAGTAGCGCAGGGTTGTAGAGTTAGGCTTCCTGAAGTTTGTGATTTTTGTGTCCCCTCCAGTCTCTATTGGTAACACTTGAAAAATACGTCTTTTATAATGAGATGTAGCGTTAAAAATTAAGCTTCGGCGTCACTATGAAACATTTAGCGTAACATGCTTACTTCATACAGGATCTCTCCTTTTCAATGTGGTTTAGTTTGGAACAGCTTCAGAACAACTCTGCAAGTATGCTGTTGCCTTCTGGTGGAACAAATTAGGTAACATCACTCCCAGCTTTACCAAGTGTGTTCATTTGTACAGAGCTAGCATTACGATTATACTCAAAGCTGAGGTTTTTTTGTTTGATTCAATACCTGATAAGTTTTAGGCGCTTAAAAGGAAACTTATTTATTTTTTAGAATTGTTGACATTCTCACCAAAGTTGGCACTTAAGAACCAGAATATGTTCGTAAAGTACGGTCCGATCCTGTATTCGTACCTGCATTTAGTCTCCTTCTAAATTCTGTAGATTAAATCTCATGAGGTCATCCTTGTAAAATGTACACTAAAATATAGCAGCACATACTTGTTTACTCAGGTAAAATCATCTTAAAAGTGAATTTAAGGAGTGTTTCACCAGAAAGCTTTTATTAGTATGTGGATAAATGCTACTGCAGTGTTAATGGTCTTAAGGTTTTTCTCTACTATGCTGTAATAGTAATAGTGTGATTTTGGGAGGAGTGGTGATGGAAAAATAAATTAGGAAGTGAAATTTAGTGCTTCTAGATTTTGGCCTTTGAAATTTCTGACTTCTCATTGATTTATGTGACAGTGATTTAATTAAAAAAAAACAAAAACAAAAAACAACTTGTGAGAATTGCAACCAACCCGCTTCTGGTACTGTAGAATCCGAATCCTATGTATTTAAGCCTAAGATTTAAAAAAACAAAACAAAACAAAACAAAAAACCATTAGGATTCCTAATATAATCAATCACCTATAGTCCTTTTTTTTTTTTTTAAGATTTATTTATTTATTCATATAGAACTGGGGTACAGGCCAGACATGCGGAGGGGGAGAGGATTCACCAGAGACAGAACAGGGAGCAGAACAGGCAGATCTACGAAGTACACTGCTGAGGGGAGCAGCGGGCGGGTCAGGAGAGGTCTGCCACGCCATGTGGATCTCCTCCGCCATGTGGGATCTCTTCCGCCATGTGGATCTCCTCCGCCATGTGGATCTCCTCCGGGCAGGAGGGAATTGAACTCATGTAGAAGTGGCTTAAGCTTCTTAGTGCTGTGCTTTAACCGGCTGCACCACCAGGGAGAGCCCCACTTATAGTCCTTTACCAGAGTCCATTGTGCTTCCTTCATTCTCCCTACCCCTCCCCACCCCCTCTGCTTTTGGATGCTTCAGGTCTGTCGTCAGCTTTCAAGTGTTAGCTTTTAATTTTTTTTAAAAGATTGATTTATTTTTATATATTCAAGAGTGATGGTGTAGGCCAGAGCTGTTTGGGAGGGTGGTGGTGGTGAGTGGATTCACCAGAGACAGACAGGGGAGCATAGGAGGCGAGACAGGAGAGATCTGCGGGCCATGTGGGTCACCTCTCTGGCTGGGAATGAACTCTTGCTGCAGTGGCTGTTGAAAGCTTCATAGTGCAGAAGGCTTAACCCCCGTGCACCACCAGGGAGGCCCCTCAAGGGTTAGCTTTTCAGGTTGCCTTCCTGTGGTTCTGAGTTTGATTTCTCTATATTTCATGTATTAGTGACACCACCCAGTATTTATTTTCTCCTCTGACTTACTTCACAGAGCTGTGTTTCCCAACTCCATGTTGCTGCAAATGGCATGAGTTTATTTATTTTTTGATGCTGGGCAATACTCCATTGTGTATATGTACTGCATTACTTTTTTAAAAAGATTTATTCATTTATGCATACAAGAACTGGGGTGCAGGCCATAGGTGCATGGGTGGTGGTAAGAGGTTTCACCAGAGACAGAACAGGCAGATCTATGAAGTACACTGCTGAGGGGAGCAGCGGTAGAGACAGCAGAGGTCTGCTGTGCCAGGTGGATCACCTTGGGGGCCGAGAATTAAACTTGTACTACAGCCGCTGAAGCTAGCTTGCAGTGCTGCATCTTAACCTGCTCTACCACTAGGGAGGTCCCTCATATAAGCCATTCTTAAACTACCATCAGCTATTGTATTTATATTATTTCAAACCAACTTCTGGAGTTATTTAAAAGCCAGGCATGTAATTGCCCTGTAGTGTGGAACATCAATTTGAAAATTGAATTTTCATTCTAGCTATAAGGAAAAAACTAAAAGAAAAAGCTCGATCCCTTTCCTCTCCCACACACTCCCCTAATTATTGTGAAATAGTTTGAGCTTCATAAATCCATTAATAATTAGTAAGCTTCAGTCAGAACTATTATACAGGCAATTACCTGGTTTTAGAGAGACCATACTCTCTTTAAAATTATATTGTAAGCATCTGATAGAAAACCTAAAATTTAATCTGTTTTGCAAAACTTTCTGTGCTAGGCCCTGTATCCTAGTTTTTCTCTTATCTACCTTCTACCATATTTGAACATTTTCCATGTGCTGACATGACTTAATAGTTTATTAAAAAAAGGGACTTGACACCTGCATTAAGACAAAGGTAACAATAAAATGAGTCACCTACTCGCTAAGTAGGATTATAGAATGGATAGTATAGAAGGAGACCTGCAGGTGAGAACTGATTCTATTGGACAGGTGAAGTTTTAAACATGCTTCAGAATTTTCCTAATTGTAGCCACTGGGAAAAGAAAATGTCAGGTTTTGTAACCATGAGAGATTTTGTAGCCAGTGAGACCCTCCCTCTAGTGCTTCATAGAATAACAATGTAATGCTGTTGAGGGAGGTGGAAAATTAAAAATGATCTTGTTAAAATTGCTTGGAGCATAAGTAAAAGTTATATTAGCTTTGCTGTTTTCATTAAATGAAGTTTTACTCTGTACCAATGGATTATATTTGCTATCTCTCTGTGGTATCTTAAATTCCTATGGCACTTGTCCTGTTTTAAGCAGTGTGGGCAGTTTTGGTGGTTTCTGTTAGGAATTAGATTCTCCCTGAAAGATATAATACATGTTTCTTAAAGGGAAAAGTTTTTAAACCACAATGCTTGAGAAACATTTGTTTATATATTGATCTGTCATTTCAAAGCAATTGCAGAAGAACTGTGGATGATAAAAGGCTACTTTAAAACAACTTTTAGGCCCTCCCTTGTGGGGCAAAGAGTTAGGAAGCAGCACTGCAAGCTGGCCTCAGCCCCTTCAGTCTAAGTTTGATCCCTGTTCCCTGAGAGGACCACGTGGTACAGCAGACCTCTCCTGTCTCACCCTCCCGCTGCTCCCTTCTGCAGTGTACCTTGTCGATCTGCTTGTTCTGCTCCCTGCGCTGTCTCTGGTGAAACCTCTCACTGTCCTTGAAACTCTGGCTTGTACCCCAGTTCTGTATGCATAAATAAATAAATCTTAAAAAAAAAAAACTACTTTTAAAGTAACATTGGAATGTGGTTGTTGCTGATGAACAGAATTCAATTATTGGATACAATTCAAACTTAAGGGAGTAGGAAATAAGTAGATTGGAAGAGCTTCTCTGATATGTTTTGGAGAGCTTAACAAGATTTGCATTACTCTGTCAATTTGTAAAATAGGTACATTTGCTGAGATTCTCTATTCATAATTATCGTATACTTTCTAATTAGGTACTATTCTGGACACTGGAGCTATATTTGTTCTTATGCCACTGTACAAATAAGTTTTTAAAAAAATAGACTACTAGATTGTTGTTGAAGAGGAGAGAAAGTAAGGAAGTGCCTCAGCTTTACCTAATGTGATTGGAAAGATTAGCCAGGCAGAGAATTCCAAGGTGATAAGCAGTCCCAGCAGGAGGAACAGTCAGTATGAAACCCCAAAGCACCAGGTGTTTCAGGGATAGCAAGAAGGCCACAGTAAGCCTGCTGGGGGTTCTCAGAAAACCTTCAGGGGCATAGGATGGATTTCTCCTCCCTCAGATAGGAAGAAGTTATGGATGGTGCTTGACAGGTTTCTGGGGTAGCAAATACTCCAGTCTGACTGATGGGATTAAGGATTTTTTTTTTTTTAAGATTTATTTATTTATTCATACAGAACTGGGGTACAGGCCAGAAATGCTGAGGGTGAGAGGATTCACCAGAGACAGTGGGGAGCAGAACAGGCAGATCCACGAGGTACACTGCTGAGGGGAGAAGTGGGCGGGTCAGGAGAGGTCTGCCACACCATGTGGTCACCTCCGGGGCAGGCGGGAATGGAACTCATGCAGAAGTTGCTTTTAGCTTTTTAGTGCTGTGCTTTAACCCTCTGTGCCACCAGGGAGGGCCCGGATTAAGGGTTCTTAAGGCAAAATAGCGTAAGAAAGTTGAAAAAGTAGGTTGGGATCACTGTACATCAACAAATACCTGCTCTGAATGTATCACGTGCCAGGTGCTGGTCTATGCTTATACTGTATGGGTGAGCAATGAGACTGAGATGCTTTCGTAACAAGTGAGGTATATAGTGTGTTAGGTGGTAAGCATTATGGAAAACTGCAAAGTAGGTCAGGGTCAGAGTGATCCTAAATGTGCAGGTGTTTTTAAAGAGGATATTTGGACAATCTTCAATGTGAAGGCCATTGCTGCAGCACACATGCCAGGAAATGAGTATTAGGCAGTGAGGTCAGTTCAGGTCTTGTAAAGACTTTGGTGTTTATTCATGGTGGAAACTAGGTGCTCTTGGAAGTTTGTTTTTCTTTTAACAATTTATTTATTTATGCATACAGAACTGGGGTATAGGCCAGAGGTGCAGGGGCAGTGAGAGGAGTCACCAGAGACAGTGGGGAGCAGAACAGGCAGAATGATGAAGTTCACTGCTTGGGGGAGCACGGGCGAGACAGGAGAGGTCTGTGTGTCTTGTGGGTCACCTCCCTGGCCGGGGATCAAACTGTTGCTGAAATTGCTGCGGCTAGCTTCATAGTGCTGCACTTTAACCGTTTGAGCCACTAGGGAGGGCCCAGGATTTTTTGTTTTGTTTCATTTTTTAAAAAAGATTTGTTTATTTATGTACACAAGAACAGGGGTACAGGCCAGAGGTGGGGGGGAGTAAGAGGATTCACCAGAGACTCAGTAGAAAGCTACTCTATTCTACTCTAAGCCTTCTTTCAATACAGTAGATACACTGAAATACACTGCTGAGGGGAGCAGCAGATGGGCCAGGAGAGGTCTGCTGTGCCACACAGGTCAGCTCCCTGCAAAGGGATTGAACTCATGCTGGAATGGCTTTGGATAGCTTCATAGTGCTGCTCATTAACCCATTGTGCTACCAGTGAGGACCCTCTTGGAAGGTTTTAAGAGAGGGATAATCCTGTCTGATTTTTATTTAATTTGGAAAAGGTTTGCTCTGGTTGCAGGGTTTAGAATAGATTAAAGGTAGGAAAGGGTAGAAAAAGTGTTTGGATTGAGGTAGGCTTGTAAATATGATGAAAAAAAGCATTAAACCAAATTTTTTTAGAATAGATTTAGATTTTTATACTTGCCAGCATGTCAAGGAAAAGAACCTTATTGCTTTTATAATAGCTCCTAAGAGCATTACAGTTTTAAACAGTCAATTATTTTCATTAGCAACTATTTTATTTCCCTAGATTTTTGCTAACTCAGCTTAGAGTTTACAATTGAGATGGACTTCTCTTTGTATCTCAACATACTGGAATAATTAAAGTATTTGAGAGTTTAAATAAGACTTCTTAAATTAGAAATAACAAGTAGATTATACATTCCATGGCTCAAATCTCAAAAGGTACAAAAGGTATTATAGATGGCTCCCTGTCTCTTGTCTTTGGCAGAACTCCTCAAGCTACTGGAAATTATTGAAAAGCCGATTCACCAGTCTTCTGCTAAAAGTTTTTTCTTAATGAACTCCTTACTATAAGAACTCTGTATTTATATAAACTGTATGAGTCTTTGCATAGAATTTCAATAAATTAGCATAGGGTTAGGTAATAGGCAAAATTCTCGGTAACAGAGTAAGTTAGTTGTAGGAAAATATCCTTAGTAAGTAAACTAAATGTCTTTCACAGAAAGATTATCTAGTTACTTTCAATCAACATGTGATTCACCAGAGACAGAGTGGGGAGCAGAACAGGCAGATCAGCGAAGTACACTGCTGAGGGGAGCAGCGGGCGGGTCAGGAGAGGTCTGCCACGCCATGTGGTCTCCTCCGGGACCAGGCATCAAGCTCGCACTGAAGGGGCTGTGGCTCGCTTGCAGGGTTGCCTAGGCTGTTGCACCACCAGGGAGGACCAAAGACAGCTGTTTTAACCTGTTTTAAACTACTGTGGTTTTTGACTGAGTGAGAATGTTAACTATCCCTTGTTTGTCCTCTTGAGGTTATTATAGTTAATTATAACTTTTATAATTTTTTTTAACTTTTATAACTTTAATAGCTTTTGAAAATGGTGGAAGATGATGGGCAGAGAGAGTTGTGGAAGATTGATGTCAGTGGGGGCAGACCACAAAGAGATTCTACTGTTTTTCAGCATGTGATATACTTTTTTTTTTCAGTACAGGTGACTGTAGGTCCTGTCTCCACTGTTTCAGATTCTTATAGACTGACGTTTCCCACCCGGCAGGCTTTGAGTGTTGTAATATTTGTGGTGTTTAGGAAAAAGATAAGGGAAATTCTTTCTATTAAAAAAAAAACTTCCAAAGCTGAAGTTTAATAATTTAAAATTATATATTTCAGAAGACCTACTTAATAGCACATATATAGCTATAAGTTATAATGCTTAAAAATCATAGTTCTAGAATGACAGAAGGATGGTAGTTATTAATAATTTTGAAAGCAAAATCTTGGTTATTATATACTCAGCACATTCCTGAAAAATCCCCAAGTGATAAGACTTATGAAAAATAGCATTTGAAGCAGACCACTCAAAAATCCATGCAATTTCATAAGCAAGCAAACAAAAAAAGCATAGTGGGATCTTGGGCTGACTTGGATAGCTCAGGCTAGCTGAGTGGAGGCTGCCTCAAGAGCCATTACAACACACGCAAGGACAAAGTTGACAAGAAGTGCCAGTGGTAGGCGCGAGGTCTTGAAGGTGGTGTGGCTGCAGGGAGGAGGGGCAGGAGGCAGTGGACAGCCACCCCCAGAGAGCCTTGCTGGCCCCATGCGCCTCTCCAGAGAGGGAGTCCATGTGCAGATGCTAATTTTTAGTTTTCTTAAAATAGAACTAAAAGAGCTCCTGCCTTTTAGTTCTTAGTTAGAAATATCCCTGCAGCAGCTCAGCTGAGGGATGTTTCTTGCTGATGGTTGTAATTCTTTCCCCACTAGTCTGGCTCTTCTAATTTATGGAAAGTTCCATATGAAGCCAGATACTTCCCTATGCCACACTAGTCATCCTGTGGGCTAACTGGTGTTGCAGAAACAGAACAGAATAGATAACATAGCAGAGCAGACTGGACATTTTATTTTCCCTCTTAATCCTGGGACTTCATTTGTTCATAAAATTAGAATATGTGATTATCGTATACAGCTACCCATCACCTGTTGTCTTGGGGCTCAGAGCCATAAACCATTTCCAGGATTTCAGTTCAGAGTTCAAATGATCATAGCTGGTGTCAGCAGCATACTTTTTTGTTTGGGTTAGTTTTTTTAAAAGATTTATTTATTCATTCATGTAGAACTGGGGTACAGGCCAGAGATGCGGAGGGTGAGAGGATTCACCAGAGACAGTGGGGAGCAGAACAGGCAGATCGACGAAGTACACTGCTGAGGGGAGAAGTGGGCGGGTCAGGAGAGGTCTGCCATGCCATGTGGATCTCCTCCGGGCAGGCGGGGATCGAACTCATGTGGAAGTGGCTTAAGCTTCTTAGTGCTGTGCTTTAACCCACTGCGCCACCAGGGAGGGCCCTGTTTGGGTTGGTTTTAAGTTGTTATTTCTAAGCTCCATTTCCATACTTAGATATAAATCAACACACTGCAGAAAGTTCATCAAACAGGTTTTGCTTTACTAAACATTAACTTCTGAGGCTGATATAATATCTTTCACTATGATCCTAGAATATCATATTGACTAACGCATACAGGACTTTATTAGTATTGACATCTACTTTTTTTTTTTTTTTTTTTGAAATTTTTTTTTTAAAGATTTATTTATTTGTACATACAGAACTGGGGTACAGGCCAGAGGCTCAGGGGCGGTGAGAGGCTTCACCAGAGGCAGAGTGGGGAGCAGAACAGGCAGATCGACGAAGTACACTGCTGAGGGGAGCAGCGGGCGGGTCAGGAGAGGTCTGCCTCGCCATGTGGTCTCCTCCGGGGCAGGCGGGAATTGAACTCATGCGGAAGCAGCTTTAGATTCTCAGTGCAGTGCTTTAACCCGCTGCGCCACCAGGGAGGTCCCGACATCTACTTTTAATTAAATGTTAAGTCAACTAAAATGTATCAGGATATGGTTGACATATTTATTAAATGTAAACTTTTTTTTTTTTAATTTTTTTTTTTTTTTTTAAAGATTTTATTTTATTTGTGCATACAGAACTGGGATACAGGCCAGAGATGTGGAGGGTGAGAGAATTCACCAGAGACAGAGTGGAGTGCAGAACAGGCAGATCAACGAAATACACTGCTGAGGGGAGCAGCGGGCGGGTCAGGAGAGGTCTGCCGCGCCATGTGGTCACCTCCGGGGCAGGCGGGAATTGAACTCATGAGGAAGCGGCTTTAGATTCTCAGTGCTGTGCTTTAACCCGCTGCGCCACCAGGGAGGGCCTAAATGTAAACTTTCTTAAGATTTCTGTTGGGAATGATTTCCAATCTGGGGGTGTGGGGTGGGGTTAAGGGAAAGAAGCCACAGTAGCAAGGAAGGTTTCGTTTTTGGAGCTTCTTTTGATAGTCTGCACTGCTTTAAATTAAGGCTTTGATTGCTTTTCACCAAACAGCCTATGGAAATATTTTGTCAAATGCCTTATTTTCTTTATTTCATTAAACTACTTCCTTAAAATAAATTCGATTTATTAAAGCTTTTATCTAAAGATAAAAGTATCATTTTAGAATTAAGTTTATAAATGAATTTTGACTCATAGGAAAATGAATTATTTTTGATGAAATTATTTACTAAAGATTTATTTGTTTATGCATACAGAACAGGGGTACAGGTCAGAGGTGCAGGGGCGGTGAGAGGATTCACCAGAGACAGAGTGGGGAGCAGAACAGGCAGATTGATGAAGTACACTGCTGAGGGGAGCAGTGGGAGAGACAGGAGAGGTCTGCTTCACCTTGTGGGTCACCTCTGGAGCCAGGGATTGAACTAACACTGAAGTGGCTGCGGCCAGCTTGCTCTGCCATGTCCTACCCCGTTGTACCACCAGGGAGGACCTGTTTTTGGTGACCTTTTTGACTGTTTCTTTTTTTCTCTTTTCCCTCTTTCTCTCTCTCTCTCTCTCTCTTTTTGTGACTGTTTCTTAATGGGGTCAGCGCAGTTAGAGAGTTTTAAGCTTTAAAATTACCTATATAATGAAGCAGTAGAATACATATTCATTCGAACAAGTTTCTTGACCTTTTCTCAGTGTGAAACTACTATTGATTTCTCCAAAGTTTTGCTCAGATAGGTAGTGATAGTGTGGAATTACCGGTTTGGACGGGAAATGGTTGTTACTAAGGTTTTGCTTCTGATGTACTGCACTGATCCTTAAGGCATTTCCTGTCTTTGTTGGACTTTTTAAAAGTTCCTGGGAAAACGGGAGGGAAGAGCCCTTGTAGGAGCAGAAATTCTTTGTTTTTCTTACAGTCACTGGAAACTTAGCAGCTCATGGTGACTTGGGGTCGCTTCTTAAGAAACAGTAAACAACACTCAGATATGTAGCTTCAGTTTTAAATTGATTGAACCCATTGCAATGGGTATGTCCAGATTATAAATAACCTCTGACTATTCATTCAGTCCTTGCACATATCCTGGCACACTATCTGCTCAGTTCTTGAATATTTATGAAATGCCTGCTTTATCTAGCAATGCACTATAGCTGGAAGCAGAGGAGCAGCTGAGGTACACACTGCAAGTACTTAAAATTCAGTGATAGAGACAGTTATAAACACAGCACAAAAGCCTGACTTTCAGTTGTTGAGACATTAGTTTATTTTAGATTTTACTAACTATATTTCTTGAATCATGGCAGCGTCTCTAACATTTAGATGATTAATGTGTGTTTAGCTACTGGTATTTATATAAACAACAGTAACAGCTTGGTAAATAGATTATTCTATCATTTTTATGTATTGCCTCCAATGTATGTTATAGGATGATTCTTATGTGTTTGTGCGTGTGTACAAGCAATGGAAACTTACGTTAAGGAGGATTGAAGGGGTGTTACTTAACTGCTTTCTAAGGAAGTAGGGATCCTAAAATGTTAATGCTGGAAGTGATCTCATTTTGTGGAGAAGAAACGTTGGTCCAAACAGGTTGTGAAATGTTAAGATTTTGCTACAAATGAGTAACTCCTGAGTAGCCGACAGTCCCCAAAAGCAGCGTCAAGTCATGATGTTAAGTGCCCAAACTTGAAAGAAAGACATTTAGTAGAGATTTTTGTTGCAGAAATAGATTTGATTTCAAATTCTCACATCAAGCCTGAAAGGTGGGTGATACATGTCCCCATTCTACAGTGGAGAGACCAGAGGAGAACCTTTGCCGCAACCCGAGGTTGGCAGAGTCACCACCCAGACCGAGGCTCAGGCGCAGTGTGTTCCCTGTGTGTACTTCGTGGTCTGTCAGGGGCACTTGAACTTTGAGATGTATGTTAAAGTATGTGAGATACTGAGAAATCCCTCCAAGTAACAGAAGCAGATTTTAGTTAATCTTCTTTGCATGATAAGTGTTTATCTCTGTGAGAGCACTTCTGAGGGGTTGAAGGTCACAAATTGCTTAATCTTACACATACCACAGTGAAACCAGGGTCTGTGCAGCTGTGTCAAATTCGGTGCCTGCCCCACCCATGGCAGACATGGGCCCAAAAGGCTGCGACAGTGACACTGTGACTCATGGGCCCTGACACCCTCTCCTGGGCTTCAGGGATAAATTTGGTTACAGACACCAACATCAAGATAAGTAAGTAACGAAAGCAAAATTGTGAGGAAAAACCTACTGCCTAAAAGTGTCAATAAAGCGACCATTTTACGTGGTACAAACAGATTTCAAAATCATCCCGACGCAGAATATCAAAGCAATTTCAGCTACATAGCTTAAATTGGCTATGTAGGTTGCATTCGTAGGCAGTTATACAAGTGCCTATTTTGGCAAAGCCGTGGTACCGCTGGTAGGGCGTTCTCACGTCTTACTGTCAGCTTATGTGCTTAGTGCACAGTCCCTGCATTCTGGAGTCTGTTTTAAATATTCCTTAGAGTTGAGTGGCTACGAGCTTTAGGATGATTTTTGGCAATAATTTTGTTTAATTATCGTGATCTTGGAAATAGGAGAAGTGGGATCATGGAAACATTTATGGGTTGACACAAGATAAAAGTCAAGCAATGACAAAGTGACTAGGGTGTTGTTTTTCCTGAGCAGCTTATAAATTGGCATTTAGGCTCAGTGACTTGATAATTTTCTGTTTATCTTGGCTAGAACTCTTGAAAGTTGTTTATTCTGTTTCTGAGAGGTAAAACTTCCTGTTTATTTATTAGTAATTAGATCCCAAGATGCTCAACTCAGTCCTTCCTTTTTTTTTTTGAGGACTTATTTTTACATACAAGAACTGGGGTGTAGACCAGAGGTGCAGGGTGGTGAGAGAATTTACTAGAGACTGAGTGGGAAGCAGAACAAACAGATCGACTGAAATACACTGCTGAGGGGAACAGCGGGCAAGACAGAAGAGGTCTCCATTTGGGTCACCTCCCTGGCAGTGAATCAAACTCATGCTGCAGTGACTGGTAATAGCTTGATAGCACTGAGACTTTAACCCATGTGCCACCAGGGAGGCTCTTAAGCCCTTCCTTGTAAAGAAGAAAAATCCTTCAGTCAAAAAGAAATTTTAATACTAAATGTAGTTCTATTTTCCATTACAGTTCTTAGTTAATAAAAAAGTTATTGACTACTCAGGTTTACAAAAAAATCACTCCAGAACCATATAGAATAAAATAATGAATATGCATGCACTACCAAGTAGCTGAAGAAAAATTTTATTTGTGAAGCTACCTTTATGCTCCTTCTCACTTGCTTTTCCCCTCTTCCTCTCCTCATTTTAACTACAAAGGAACCACTATCCTTGAAATCTCTGCATGCTTAATACAGTGTCAGGCATCCGTACACTAGGCAGTCAGAAAACAAAAGCTGCTGCTACTACTATTGTGACTCATTAGTAAGCCACGGGCAAAAAGTAAAATACTATGAAAATATGAAAAAAGAACACTATTTTTGGAAATATGCAACATGGCTACAAGTAGGATGTGTTTTTGTTGTGGGGATGATTGAGGTGTTGCGAATACAGTGGACAGAATAGAATAGGGACTCTGGACCCCCAGCTGCTGTATGGATCTCCTAGCTGCTGTACATGTCCAAGTGTCGTCTGCTGACGCCTTCCAGCTGCCCCTTCTCCAGAGTCTTGTCTTTGGCCAAGATAGTTGTCTCCCTCAGGTGGTTTTTTTCCCTACCCTACTGATTGACAGAGAGATACGAGAGGCCAGACCCCTTGTCTCATAGCACCACTGACCATTATGTGGTACAACTGGCACTTCAGGGTACCCGTGGGAGCTGAGCCCCTGAATCTGCTTAGCTTCTTTTCCCTGCTGTACTCATTCCTCTTTTGATATAACTCCTTCAAAAATAGCTGGTGTAAGAAACCCTGTCTTAGTCTCTTAATGCCTGCCTACTTGTGTGGACTCCAGTCTAAAACTGCTTGATCTGGAGGAGCATGGATGCTGGCTTATCTAAGTGCTAAACCTGTAGGCACTCTAGTGAAGAGTAACATTAACAGGTGGCTAGAGGCCTAAAATGGGAATTTGTACCAATTAAGGAAGGAGTGATAAATACCTTAGTTATTTATCATTGACTAGGGTTAGAAAAACGAGATATTAATCCCTTATAGAGCTTGGGAAGGGGAGAACTGAGATAATTTGAATGTGGATAGAGGAATCAAAGATGTTCTACACTGGGTGACTAGGGAAACAGGTAATCTATAGTTGTGTCACCTACTGGGTACAGGCCAGTGGTGCAGAGGTGAGAGGATTCACCAGAGACAGAGTGGGGAGCAGAACAGACAGACTGAATGAAATACACTGCTGAGGGGAGCAGCAGGCTGGTGAGGAGAGGTCTGCTATGCCATGTGGGTCACCTCCCTGGCCAGGGGTCAAACTCATGCTGCAGTGGCTCGGACAGCTTCATAGTGCTGCCCTTTAACCTGTTGAGCCATTAGGGAGGGCATAGTACCAACTACTTTCAAATAGTTGAAAAAGTAAGGTTCGTGGGGGTAGTGTTGGGAAAAGTTGATTCAGCTTTGGTTCTATTGAATATAAAGTGCCTTTGTGAAGTCCTAAGTGGAAGTGTTCAATAATTTGTAGAAAACACTTGTCTGTAGTGTGGAAAGCAGTGCCAGATGAGCAAAATTTAAGGTGAATGTTTCTATAATGGGCGTTGGAGCCCAAGACAGAATATTTGCATGCCATTTTATTACTTAGAATGCGTTCAACTGCAAAGTAATGAAGAACATGAAACTCAGACTGGTTTAAGAATAAAGGGAGGGCCCTGGTGGCTCAACAGGTTAAAGCACTGCACTATGAAGCTCTCAGAAGCCACTGCATCATGAGTTCAATCCCCAGCCAGGGAGCTGACCCACATGGCATGGCAGACCTCTCCTAGCCTGCCAGCTGCTCCCGTCAGCAGTATATTTCAGTACATCTGCCTGTTCTGTTCCCCACTCTGTCTCTGGTGAAGCCTCTCACCCATCACACTTCTGGTCTGTACCCCAGTTCTGTAAGCATAAATAAATAAATCTTAAAAAAGGGAATAAAGGGAATTTATTATCTTATGTTTTGAAAGTCCATTGAAAAAGAGGGATTAAGGTGGTTTGGTCAAGGTTCTGCTTCCGTTTTTTTGCGTTGATTTTTCTTTCACCACCTTCATGTAGCACTTTATTCTGAGGCTTGTGATTCTAGTGGATGACTAGAGACTTATGATTCCAGCATTGCAGCAGTGAACTGCATATTCTAGAAAGAGAAAGAGAATATCTGTATTCCTGAATTCCTAGCCGAAGTAATAAACTTTGAACTGGTTGATCAGCTTTGAAGGGTGAGTGTTATAAAGAGAAGGGGCTTACTAATTGGTTAAGATCAGTTGGGGCTTATTCCTGTAGATTAGGCCTCTGAGAGCATGGAAAGAGTTGTGAAGAGGAAGGACTCATGGTGTCAACTTCTTAGGAGGTAATTGGTGACCTGAGAGTCCTGTCTGTGACCTGGAGAAGTAGGAGTCAGGTGGTTGTGTGGGCGGTCAGAATGAGAGCAGTGATACTCTAAAAAAATTACATAGTAGTTTAAGAAATAACTGGATTAAGGGAAGTTTATAAAGGGAATTAATAAATGATTATGGGAGACTTACCCCTGAGTTTATTAGGTGAGGAGAATGAGTTTAGGGTTTGAGTTAGATTGTTTCACCTGAACCCTGGCTCTGAAAACAGCATCTTGTATGGCCCCGGATAAGTCACTCAGGATTTTTTTTTTCATCCTCTGATAAGTAATGATCACAGTAAACATATTACAGGAAAGCTGTGTGGGTTAGGCAAGGTAATATATGAAAGAGTTGTGTTAATTAAACAAAGATATTAACTGGCAAGCATACACATTGTTTGTATAAGCCATATTTTATCGTAAAAGAATGTAAGGTGTTACAGCACTCCTAGTATGTACGTAGAGCTAAAGGTATGAAAGACAGGAGGGGGAGAGAGGAGAACATGAATGAAAGGGTGAATCAAACATGGTCCTGGTTCAGGAGCTGCTATTCCTCTTAGCATGTCGATGTGACTTAGCAAGATGAAAGCCTAGATTTCACATCATTTCTCTTAGTATGTTTTATGGCCTCTGAGAAGGGCCCCTTGTTGACACATGCATCACTTCCGTTCTTTTTTGGAATGAGAGGAAGGAACACTGTACAGAATGCTTATTGTTTAGGTTATCAAGATGACTTTATTTGAGGTTAGTGATGATGATGATAAGCATTTAGCAGTAGCAGGTGCTGTCAGTTTATGTGTAACTAGTGTATGACTGATTTCACTTTGTTGGTTCCAAAGTCAAATACTCTTAGCCACTTCCTAAATCTCAATAATTCTGAAATTCTTGGGTCATAATTCTTATACTTCTTTAGGTTGGTGTACCTTTAAATACAATTGTTTTTATTAAAAACTGGACCCTCCCTGGTGATGCAGTGGGTTAAAGTGAAGCACTGTGAAACTGTCTGCAGCTACTGCAGCATGATCCCCCACGAGGGAGGTGACATGCATGGCGTGGCAGACCTCTCCTGTCTTGTCCACTGATCCTCTCAGCAGTGTATTTCAGTTCAGTCTGCCTGTTGTGCTCCCTACTCTTTCCCTGGTGAATCTTCTCATCCCCTGCACCTCTGACCTGTACCCCAGTTCTTGTATGCGGAAATAAATCTTTTTTTTTTTTTGCAGAAATAAATATTTAAAAAAAATTGTATCCCTGTATATCCCCGTTTCTGAGATCGAATGGTGTCACTGCTTAATTTTAAACAGTCTGATGTTTTGGAGTATAATGGATTAACAGTGTCTACCTTGGTGCTAGGCGCAGTCAATGTTAATGACTCTAACTATGATCTGTACAAATACTTGATATGAGAAAGCATTAAGTGAATGGGTACTTCGACATAAGGCAATTGAAAAAAATTGGAATTTACGTTTTGAATGAGTTGAGAAAAAAGGTGCTTCCTTAACTATACCCCAGATTCCATGCTAGTTTCCATCGTGGGGATGGCTCTCTACACGGGCTATGTCTTCATGCCCCAGCACATTATGGCAATATTGCACTACTTTGAAATTGTACAGTGACCAAGATGCGACCCACATCCGGAGATTCTGCAGGAAAGAACCACCCTCTGAAGTTGAAATGAGACTTCATCAGCTGTCATAAGAAACTCTACTAGATGTCAACATAACCAACCTTATGAATATAGAGACTAAAATTCATGAGTAGAACAGGAAGATAATCCTGACTCATGCGTTGTGTTCTTTATTTTTAATTTTAAAAGAGGCTCTTGTATAGTAGTTTTTGTCTATTTTAACATTGTAGTCATTTGTACTTTGATAAGTATTTTCTTAATCTTTGTGACTGTTTCAATATTGCCCCTGTGAAAGCTTTTCTTATTGTAACTTTGAGTACATTTTAATTGCCTTCTATTTCTACAACCCAAAGTCATTGGTTGGGCTTTACTGTTCTTGCTATTGTATGGCATATACATCTGCCTGGATATATTTCTACTCGACCAAAGTTTTGTAAGAAACAATACAAGATTTGGGTCAGGGGTTTGGGGAGGGAGGATCTTTTATTGAGAATTATTTACAAAAGTCTTATCTGTAAGTTTGAACTCAGGAGTACAGTTCAGCTATTTAGACTCTAACAACTTTTGCTTTAAAACTATTAAAGTTTCTTACAATGAAAAAGAAAGATCTTGCTAAAGTTAAAATAAACATTTCATCTTTTAAATATTTAATTCTTATATAGGCTCATTCCAGAAAACTTTGGTGGTGATTCTTATGACAAAAGGTGGTTAAGCTGTATTGTTATGTGGTGTTTATATACTCTATAGAGTTTTTCAATAGAAAGTACATCAATTTCCTGTAAGGACCATTACTAACAATGTACTTCCTTAAATTGAGTTTCATGATTGTACTGGGTGCTGTAAATGCATTTGCACATTGCAATAAGATATGAAGAGATGAATTGTAGTTAAAAGTTCTAGCAAAAAGAAGTGTAAACTTGGTTAAAATCCTTTCACTCTTTGTATTTTTTTTAAAAAGATTTTTATTCTGTAAGTGTTAAATGACTACCTAGTATTTTGATTGTAAACTCATTAAATTCAAAGAGAAAAAAATCAGCTGGTATGTCAGTATGTTTTTTTCCTCAGTGGTTAAATATTAATCTGGTTTTTATATATCTTTACATAAATATTTCTAATTAGACCTATTTTAACATGCCTTCCAGAGTAAGTTTTGTTAATTTTAAAGATGTGGATGCTTTTGGCCCTAAATTTTATTTTATTTTCAAGATTTATTTATTTATGCATACAGAATTGGAATATAGGCTAGAGGTATGGGGCAGCGAGAAGATTCACCAGAGACAGAGTGGGGAGCAGACCAGGCAGATGTATTGAAATACACTGCTGAGGGGAGAAGTGGGGAGAGGGAGGAGAGGTCTGCTGTGCCATATGGGTCACAGCTTTATGGTGCTGTGCTTCAACCTGTTGTGCCACCAGGGAAGGCCTGGCCCTAAATTTTAAAGATTAGACCTTTGAAGTTTTTGTAGTCCACAGGTACTAAGTAATACATAAAAGTTTGGTATTTTTAAAGAATCAATGTATATCATTATTATTAGGGATGATGATATTATTATTAGGGATGTTGATGATAGTATGTAATTTAGTTTTGAAATAGTTAAAAATGGATGAATATGGTTAGGTCCGAACTGTATTTGTACTACCTCATCTCAAACAAAAGAATAATTATGTGGATTTAACTTTGGATTTGTTCAATTAATGTTCAAATTTGACTCCACTCCCCCACTCTCCCCACCACTCCTTGAGCCTTCCATAGAGAACCACCCACAAGTGGATGTCTAGCACTTGAAATTCCAGTGAGCAGAAGACAGGATATCCAGCTTACCATTCTAGAACTTTATTTCATTCTTGATATTCACTGAAATCTGCTATTTTGCTGGTGATTGTTCTGAAAACCCAGCCTGTGAGATACCTGGAAGATAAGTTTAGCTTTTCAGAGACTCTTGAGCAGAGTCAAAAAGAGGTGGGAGGCTCACCAGTGAATGGGTAATCGGGGAAATATTCTCATCAACTGATGCAATTGTCTGGCCTGTTTTTTTTTTTTTTGTAAATAATAAATGTGGAGATCATTCAACTTTATCCGCTTACAATTTATTGGACAATTCTCCATTATGATCTGTTACCCTTCTGTGTGATTTTGTTGCAGAGATAGTGACAGCCTTTATTCTGGAATATTTTTCGAGGATGCTTGTGTGATAGCAAAGAGATAGTGTCTCTCTGCTCAACTAAGGGCAGGTTTACGTAGTGCCTTAGAAGATGGTATCTCTCTGGAGCAAAGGACACGAGGAAAGGTTTGGTTTCCCTCTGCTCTGGATTCCTCTCCTGCAATATATCCCTCTGCACGTGTGTCACCTGACCTTCTGCATTGTCCTATTGAAACTGGGTTTTGGGAACTAGAATAAGAAAATGATACTTTGGCTATTGCAAAACTGTGTTTGTATTTGACCCTGGAATCTCATATCCAGTGCCAGCACTTGTAACATTGTGCCATACTGGCTAGTTAACTTGCAAGTAGGGTAGTGGCTCAGACCCTTCACTGTTCTTAAAGATTTTGGTTATGAGGATGGATGGGCTTCTGCATCTTCTGCAAGAGAAAGGATAATGATCTCAACATCCAGAGTTGAGACAACTACCCTTGTATCCCGTAATGAATGCTTTTTGCCCAAGAATTGGATGGTTTAGGTGAATAAGTCTTCCCCCCTGTTCTATTTGTTTGTTAATGCTAGAGACTTAGCAGTGAGAGGAAGGATTGAAAAAACAGCTGCCTTAAATGTTGGTCACACTGCTTTGAGGGGGTAAAGGAAGGCCTCCTGTGACAATGGACTTTTTTTTTTTAGGATTTATTTTCATTTGTTTATGCATATAAACAGAGGTACGGGCAGAGAGAGGACTTGCCAGAGACAGAGTGGGGAGCAGAACAGTTGGATCTACTCGGTACACTGCTGAGGGGAGCAGCAGGAGACAGGAGAGGTCCCTGACCAGGGATCAAACTCAACGCAGTGGCTGGCGATAGCTTGATAGACCAGAGATTTATACCCCTGCACCACCAGGGAAGCCCATAATGGGACAACTTTAAGATAATGTGGCTGTGACTGCTAAGCCCTGAATCCCCAAAATTGAAATCAGTGGTGTTAGTAATGAGAGACATGTTTTTCAATACAGACTTTTAGGTGGTCTGAAAACATTAGTTCATTTGGCTAAATCTTGATGGGGTGGGCACTTAAATGGAAAGCAAAACCTTTTTCTTGGTGTGGAGATGCTCTCTCCTGTGGTGTCTCCTCTCTCCTTTTCTCTCTTGACTTCAGTTTCATTAAAATGAGAGATGATTAAGGCCAGGACCTGAGTATGCTGGGAAACTCTGTAAATGGGAGAGATTCAAGCTTCCATGGCCTCGTTGGAGGCGGACACCCAAATCATCCTACAAAGTCCCATGGGGGGAGAAGGCACCAGAATTTAATTGATAGATTGGGGCAGTTTTTGCAGTGAAGAAGAAATCAATATCCCTCTCTGGGTCACTCAGGTAGATACTCATAAAAAAGACCAGTTTTCTGGCATCAAGCTGCTGTTCACATCACCATTGTATCCCCAGATTGCCACCACTGCTGCCTGGATCATCCCTGTATAGGGTAAGGCCACACATCTGTGCTCAGCTAGGTACAAAGTCAGGGAACCAGTCTGATGCAGGGTCTGCCCCCACAAGCCAGATTGAGACTTCTGATGCCTTTCAGGAAGGAGGTTGCTAAGATTGGACCATTACTCCACCTCCTTGCTCTTAGCAGATGGAATCCATCAGGGCTATCTGTGTTGCCTCACTGCCTTCACACTTTCTTAATTTACCATATTCTAGTCAAATTAACTGATTCCAGCCACACTGTCGTGGCCTTTGAAACTAATCCTTGTCACATCTTCAGCTTTCTGGACTATTTGCAGCCTGACAGTGGTGAGCTTTTTTTTTTTCTTCCCTTTTTTTAATCACGAAAGCGACTCAACAGCGTGCTGATAGTTGAAATTTCTGATGAACAATTTGTGTTCTCCCAGTCACAGGCCTCTGATACTATATGGAGTATTGGAAAGGCCAATCATAGAGATTTTTATCTCTAGCTCCTTCATCTCCTTCTGGCCCATACACCTCAATGAAGCAACTTGGTCACTGCATGTGACTATTCAGGAAGGGATGAGCTCTTAAGATACTTCTTGTATAACAATGAGAATAAGCTTGTATTATTTTAGAAATTGGAATTCCTCCTTGACCTTCCTGGGCACGATGCTTTTCTGTTCACTAATGCCAACTGTAGGCTGATAAGTTGGTGGCCTGCTCCAAAGGGAACTGAGGGCTTTTTAACTGACTCAGCCACCTGGATTCCCTTGTTGGGTTAGTATAACCCCTTATCATAAGGCTAATCACCACTTAGTTGAACATACCACCTTGTGAGTCACCCAAGTGTTCATGTAGGCCAAACTGGGTGATGAGGGGGAACAAAACACCACAACACTCCACACTACCATCAGTGTACCACTTTGGTATGTGAATTATTTTGAGCTGAAGGGATGTAGATTATTTTAAGCTGAAGGTAATTAAGACCCAGAAAACTCAGAGAAAGAGGCTTATCTTTCTCAGCTCCTAAAATAATTTAGACATGGGCCTATAATAGAAAGAGAGCTAATACCAAAGATAACTTTTTTCTAAAGGTTTATTTATTTATGCATACAAGAACTGGAGTCTAGGCCAGATTTTGTGGGGTAGAGGGGAGTGGTGGTGGTGAGAGGATTCACCAGAGACAGAGTGGGGAGCAGAACAGGCAGATTGACTGAAATACACTGCCGATGGAAGCAGCGGCAGGACAGGAGAGGTCTGCTATGCCATGTGGATCAGCTCCCTGGCTGGGGATCAAACTCCTGTTGCAGAGGCTGCAGATAACTTCATAGTGCTGAGACTTTAACTCCTCTGCCAGCAGGAAGGGCCCCAGAGGTAACTTTTTACATCTGAAAGACTTACCTTGACTTGGCATGACAAACATTTGTTTACTACACATTTGCTCATCTTCCTGTGAATTGCCTTACTTCCCTTGAGGCCCCAGGCCCCTATTCTCTCTCTTTAGCTCAGGATGATATGCAAGCCTCTAGCTGCCTGACAATTTTTGGGTCTGAAACTTGTTTTTGTGCTTAGGAAGAAGGGGAAAGGATCTCTCTCCATAGTGTGGCATAATGTGCTTCAGAAAATGTTGTTTTTGCACCTGGTTCTTCCTGATAAAAGGTTTGGATCTGAGTAGAGAGGTTGGAAAAGTGAAGTGATCACAACTAGAATGAGACAAACTGACTTTGTGGTGACGGAGAGAGTAATAATTCCAACACTTGAGGCAAACGTATCTTAGACTCTTGGGACAGAGTGGAAGGAGCCCTAAAGATAGTCTTTCAGAGCTACCTTGGATCCTTCCTCAGGAAGGCAAATGCCCTTGTGTGGCTTCACACACTCTTACAAGCATCTTAAAGGCAGCTGGCTGCTGAATCTGCTGTTCTCTGCCCCGAGAGAGCTCTGAGCAGACAATTGCATCAGTTGGTGAGAATATGCTTCCCTGATTAACCACTCTCTGGTAAGCCTCCCATTTCTTTCTTTGACTCTGCTCAAGAGTCTCTGAAAGGCTAAACTTATCTTCCAGGTATCTCACAGGCTGGGATTTCAGAACAATCACCAGCAAAATAACAGATTTCAGTGAATAGCAAGAATGAAATAAAGTTCTAGCGTGGTAAGCTGGATATCAGCTAATAGTGATTCTTAGCTTTTCCTGTCTTCTGCTCACTGGAGTTTCAAATACTAGACATCCCCTTGTGAGTGGTTCTCTATGGAAGGCTCAAGAGGGGAGGTGGGTAGTGGGATGAGGCATGGTAGTGAAGTCAAATTTGAACATTAAGTGAACAAATCCAAAGTTAAATTCACATATTCATTCTTTGCCATTTCCTTTGACCTTACCAAGAAATCTATCAAATGGAAGATACCCCTAGTTTCTGCATGTCTCTTGCAAAACACTGGTTAAAACTCTATTTTTACAGCCATCGCTCAGCCATCCCTGAGGGAGGGGAATGCCTACCACCTTTCTCATGGCATAGACAAATAAGACAGTTTGGATCTCAGCCCTTGAGCAATCCCTCCAAAATCAGGCACTAGATCCAATGATTCAAACTGAACTGGACGCCTACCCAAAGTTTACCAGTTTGTCAGGAGGCTCCACTGAGGAACTGTTAACCTGTGCCTGTGTGTCCCACTTGAAGGTCAACAATTACAATATAAACAACATTTTCTTCCCAGGGACATCTGCATGCTTTCAGGACCTTACTTCTTGGTGGAAGCCAAGAGTTAACTTGCCTCTCCTGAGATTCTCTTGGAGAAAATCATATGGTATTTTTGAGTGGTTAAGGAAGAACCACTGATGGATCATGTGGTCCTCAGATGACTGCAGAGATGGCTCCAAAATGAAGCTCTCCAGAAGGGTAAGTGATTCATTATTTATGCTCACTTACTGGCAGTTATCCTGAACACTGGAGTTATCCCAACAGAAAAGGCAGTAAAAACTTTGCCCTGGATTTTTAGCTGAAGTTATCAGTGACACCACGTGATCCTTGAAGGATTCTAGGCCAGCCTCAGCTGATTGGTCCATATTGTTATGGATGAGGGGATTGCCCTAGGCTTTTTCCAAATGGGCCAAGTGAAGAGTTTGCAATTTCTCCCTATCCTGTAGAGCTTGAATTAATACCCCAGGCCAAGTAGAAAGGTCCATACAGAAGCTTAAAGAGAAAGCTTCTAGGCTTTCTAAAGTAGACCCTCATGGTTTATGGAGTTTGTTAAGCTCTTTGAGTCTAGGATTCTGGAGGTCATGTTTGAGATCAATACAGGATCCTCCTGGAGTCCTACTGCTAGCTACCTTAGTTCAGTACTGTGTGAGACAGGTTGTTTTGGGCCTAGCCTCTCTGGGGCAGATTAGAGTGGCCGACCAAGCAGCATATTCAGCTGTGGAAACCAGTGTGGGCAGGGAGATAGTGCTGGAGATAGTTCTCTGTGGGTCTCCATAACTCTGTCTTGTCAGCAAGTGGCACTGGCTGTTTCATTTTAGACTTTTTCAAGGATATGTAAAGGGACCAGCTTTAGTAGATGTCTCCTTTCTGAGTAAAGGGTAAGTTTGCTTGGAAACTTGGAAAATGGTGTTTACTTTTTGAGAAAAGGGCAGATGTATTAACTCCCCAGTATAAAAAGATTTGGGTTCTTTAGGTTCAGGGGTTCTCATCTGTAATAAAAGCTATTGTGTACTTAGGCCTCACCTATGTTCTCCTTGTGTCCCTGTGGGAGTCAGAACTTGAGAAACCAGAATAAGGAAATGAAAATCCTCCAGTACTGCTGTGGGCAATAAAGACTTTTGACCCTGACCCAAGTCTCATGCCCTCTGTCAGCACCATGAAGCAGCTGATAGGCCGACTGGTTAGCGACCAGTTTGTCAAGTGGGATAAAACCTCAGCCCCTTCACACCCCTTTGCTGTATTTACCTTGAGTAATAAAACAGCACCATGGTTTTATTAAAGCATACCTCTTTAGTAACTTCTTGTTTTGTCAGCTTTCAGTGTTTTGAATATATGATACACAAAGACTTGATGGTATGTTTTATTTACTTTTTTAAAAATAATAAATCCAATTTTTTAAAAGATTTATTTGCTTATACATACAGAACTGGGGTGCAGGGGTGCTGAGAGGATTCACTAGAGTCGGAGTGGGGAGCAGAACAGGCAGGTCTACTGAAATACACTGCTGAAGGGAGCAGCGGGCCGGTCAGGAGAGGTCTGCTGCGCCCTATGGGTCACCTTTGGGGCGGGAATTCAACTTGTACTGAAGCAGCTTCAGCTGGCTTGCAGTGCTGTGCTTTAACCCTATTTTTACTTTTAAATAATAAAAAGATATAGTGCCTCCTTAGTGGCACAGGAGTTAAAGTTTTAGCACTATGAAGCTATCACCAGCCTCTGTGGTAGAGTTCGATCCTTGGTCAGGGAGCTGACCCACATGGCACAGATCCCTTCCGTCTTGCCCGCTGCTCCTCTCAGCAGTGTATTTCACCTGTTTTGCTCCCCACTTTGTTTCTGATGAGTCCTCTCACACCCTGCACCTCTAGTTCTCATATGCATAAATAAATAATAAATCTTTTAAAAAACAGTAAAAAGATAGTTTAAACTTCAGTTTTTGTGATTCTTAAAAATTAATAAAAGATTCTATGATATGTTCTCATACAAACATTTCTACGGTACATAGTTGAGCTGTATAGTACAAAAGTGAACTACTAAGGTTGGTTGGTGACTCTGTTATAAGCCACCCCCAAATCTTTTACAGGACAGAAAATCTGTTTCAGGACAGGGGGATAAGGGCATCCCCGAAGCCCCAAACCTGCCTGTTCTAAGTGGGGTCTGCCTTCCGCCACGTTAAGACAAAACATATAAAATTAAAACTTTAATGAAAAGGGACTTAAATACAGTGAATATACAATACAGAAGACAAAGAATATAACTTCTAAATCAAACACCTGAAGTGACCCATCCCCTCGTGGGCAAAAGTCAACCCAAAAGGGACTGGCCCAAAGCAAGGCCTGAAAGCCCGCCACAAGACTAAAGCACCTTCTGGCCAGGACCCATGGAAAAGGGTCAGAAATGGCCAGACAAGTCTGGGAGGAAAAGAGCAACATCAAAATCAATATAAACACTGCCGTAGTCACCTCCCTACAGGTCTCTCACCCACATCTGCCTTAACCAGTCCAGGGCCAAGAAACAAGCCCGGTTTCTTCATCACATGCTTGCTGCTCCATGTGGCTTCCTCAGGTCTCCGTCTGATTCTCTATCCTGCTTCCTTCTTTTCATCTCTCCTTTTTCTCTGCTTAGCTCCACCCTCCTGGGTGGGGCAGGGAACCTGGAACTTCCCCTTTTCCTAGGGACCACCCTGTTACAAAACTACTAAGGTTGGATGGAGACACTACTAAGGTTGGTTGGAGAAGCTACTAAGGTTGGTTGGAGAACCATCTGTTTTTTGTTCCCATTTAGTTTGGTAGTTCAGGGGAGATCAGGATGGTGGCATTGCGGGGAGAAACAGCTGGAGGTAATGGTGGTTCTTCGCGAGAGTAAGGAGGGTCCAGGTTTCTGTCTTGAGCAGCTTGGTAAGTGGTGACATTCACTATCCAGGGGCTAGGGAAAAGGCTCAGATGTAGGGGTGATCACACAGGAATTAAATGGATTGAGATAATTAAGGACTTTGTTAGGCTTGTTGAGGAGTATGGACTATATCTTGAGACCTGTGGGAATTCTTTGAATAATTAAGTAAGAGAGTACAAAGTGAAAATCTTTGCATTTCAGAAAGATCACTCTGGTTTCAATGGTGAACATGGATTAGAGGGGATAAAAACTCTAGTAGTAAAACTAATTAGGAGGTTGTTAGGATAACTCAGGTAATGTATGGTAGCCAAAGCTAAGTTAGCTGTAGTGGAGATGATAGGTGGATAAAATTGTAAATAATGAAGGATAGAGGAGAGCTGAAAGTCATAATTGCTGTCTGGGTTTTTGGCTGACTCAGTTGAGTGACTAATGGTTCCATTTACTAGGAATTAACGTACAGCAATGAATGGTTGTGGGATAGGGAAAATGAATTTAGTTTTTTTAGTCGAAGTTTGATGAAATACTTCAGTGGCAATGTTTAGAAGTCTGATGAAAATGGAGAGATGATATGGGCTGAATATATATATATATATACATATACATATATATAAAATAAGGTGTATATATATGATTAATAAACATAATCTAGGTATATATCATATATATATTTGGAAGTTATGGATAGATAATAAGTGAAGTCAAAGGAGTCAAAGGAAAAGATGACAAGGAAGAACAGAGAAAGTAAATGTTCTTTTTTTAAGATTTATTTTTATTTATTTATTCACACAAGAACTGGGGTACAGGCCAGAGATGTTGGGGTGGGGGTGAGAGGATTCACCAGAGACAGAGTGGGGAGCAGAACAGGTAGATCTACTGAAATACACTGCTGAGGAGAGCAGCGGGCAGGTCAGGAGAGGACTGCTGTGCCATGTGGATCAGCTCCCTGGCTGGGGATTGAACTCATGCTAAAGTGACTGCCTGTAGCTTCATAGTGCTGAGACTTAACCTCTTATCATTTTTCTTTTTTAAAGTGGTTTGAATAGCATAGAATACATTGTGTTTGGTTTTATTTTGCTTGGAACTCTTTGTATCTCTTGGATCAGGATATTTGATTCCTTTCCCAGATTAGGGAGATTATTAGCTATCATTTCTTTAAATGAACTTTCTGTGCTCGTTTTTCTTGTCTTCTTTCAGGACCCCCATGATGTGGATATTATTTCTCTTTAAATTGTCCTAAGGGGCCTCCCTGGTAGCACAAGGAATTCTTGCACAGTTTCATTCTTTTTTTTTCTTAGTTGTCCTATTTGTATATTTTCCACCACTTTGCATTCAAGATCACAGATTCTACCAGCTGTTTATTCGTGAATGCTATTAAGACCCTAATCATATTCTTTTAGTTTACCTATAGGATTCTCTAAGTCCATTATCTCTAAAGCATTATCACGTTTCCTCTCTTCTTTTGGTATTCCTGCTTTTGTTTGCCAGTTGTTCTTATTTCAATAAATATATTTATGACTGTCGCTTTAAACTTTACATCAGGCAAGTTATGTAATTCTGTCAGGCTCAGGTTTTTCTTGGGGTTTTTGTTCCATCATTTGTTGCATAGCCAGCTATTTCTTCATTTTTAGTTTTTATGGGCTGTAATTGTTTTTTTTCTTTGTCTTGCAGAATTCACTTTATATTGTGTTTTCAGGTCACAGGATATAATCTTGGGTTGATGACCTGGAAACAGACCTTGGGTGTCTGTTGCCTCATAGAACAATGCCTCTGTAGCTGTTTGGATGACCAGGGCTCTGCTTCTGGTAGTGTAACTGGGTGGTCCCTAGGAGAAGGGAAGTTCCAGATTCCCTGCCCCACCCAGAAGGAGGGTGGAGCTGGGCAGAGAAAAAGGAGAAAGGAGAAGAGAGGAGAAGAGAAAGAAGCCAGATGGAGAAAAACACGGAGACCTAGGGAAGCCACATGGAGCAGCAAGCATGTGAGGAAGAAACAGTGCTTGTTTCCTGACCCTGGACTGGTTAAGGCAGATGTGGGTGAGAGACCTGTAGGGAGGTGACTATGGCAGTGTTTATATTGATTTTGATGTTGCTCTTTTCCTCCCAGACTTGTCTGGCCATTTCTGACCCTTTTCCATGGGTCCCGGCCAGAAGGTGCTTTAGTCTAGTGGCAGGCTTTCAGGCCTTGCTTTGGGCCAATCCCTTTTGGGTTGACTTTTGTCCACGAGGGGATGGGTAACTTCAGGTGTTTGATTTAGAAGTTATATTCTTTGTCTTCTGTATTGTATATTCACTGTGTTAAAGTCCCTTTTCATTGAAGTTTTATATGTTTTGTCTTGTTGTGGCGGTTGACAGAACCCACTTAGAGCAGGCAGGTTTTGGGGCTTCAAGGGTGTCCCTCTCCCCCTGTCCTCTAACAGATTTGCTGCCCTATAACAGTAGGAGGTAGGGTTCTAAGAGGTTGCTACTAGAGTTTAATCTCCCTAAGGTGCTGTAGACAATGATTCCCTCCCCTAGGCCAGTTCCTCTAAGTGTCTGGAATCATCTCAGGCTAGCATCCATCTCTCAGCTGGGGTTCAGCTCCAATAATGCCTCCTCTTCCCTCTGAACATTTGCAGGCAGGAAACCAGTGACCTGAGAACTACTGATTAGTACTATGGGACCGCTGTTCTGCAAGTTCTGATTGCAAATGAACGAGGGGTATATGTTTCTTAAGATTTGTACATGTCTGCTCAAATGACTGCCTCCTGCAGATCTCTTTCTGTCCTTTCTCAATAGCTGTGGCATCAGCAGGGAGTTATGATTGGAGTAGAGTCTTGGCAGAGTTTAGTTGCCTTCACCTTTCAAATAGGGAGCCTTGCGGAAGTGCTTGCTCATGTTGCCAGGCCCTAGATACTTTAAACTCTTATTATTGGATGTAAGCCATTTAATTGTTATCTCAGCTTTGGCCTTGGGTGGGGGTGAGGCAGCTGTTTTGCATAATACAGCCACAAGCTATAGAGAAAAATGTCTTCTGTGCACAGGTTCCAGTGAGCCAATCTAGCCTTCCCCACTGGCTCAGGCCCCAGCTATTCATGTCTGAGAGCCATGAGCTAGCAATTACCGCAGTAGACAAACCCCACCCAGGCAGTCACCAAGACTGGCCTCTGTCCTGAGCTCCTGTGTTTACAGGGTCAGGGCCCCTGCCCATTCTCCATCTTCCGGCTCTGCTGGCCTGGTTGCTGTCTGCTGTATAGCATCTGCCTCGGCCATCCTGTCTCCTCTCTGGTGTTCTGTTGCAGCCAGCGCTCCCTCTCCTGGGTTGTTCTCACCTGGTAATGCACCAGACACAATTATATTTCAGTTTTCCCTCCCCTTTCTGGATGTTGTCCATCTTTATGACTACTGTGGTCATTGGTCTAGGGACCCCTGTCTTTATTTACATATAATTAGCTTGTAAATGTGTGAAGGAAGCTGACCTGCTGTCTTCATTTCCCCACTACCTTGCTGGACTCCCCTCATACTAGTTTATAAAAAAGTGGCTTTCCTGGGCCCTCCCTGGTGGTGCAACAAGTTAAAGCATAGCACCTGGAAGCTGGCTGCTGCCACTTCAGCATAAGTTCAATCCCCAGCAAGGGAGGTGATCCACATGGCACAGCATGCCTCTCCTGTCTCACCCACTACTCCCCTCAGTGGTGTACTTTGTCGATTTGTTCCCCATTCTGTCTCTAGTGAACCTTCTCACCTCCCTCCTACATCTGGCCTGTACCCAAGTTCTGTATATATGAATAAATAAACCTTTTTAAAAAAAGTGGCTTTCGGGCCCTCCTTGGTGACGCAATGGGTTAAAGCACAGCACTATGAAGCTAGATGCAATTACCTCACAAGTTTGATCCCCAGGCAGTGGGGTGTCTTTCATGGCTTGGCAGACCTCTCCTGACTCGCCCGCTGACCCGCTGCTCCCCTCAGCAGTGTACTTCGTTGATCTGCCTGTTCTGTGCCCCACTCTGTCTCTGGTGAATCCTCTCACTGCCCCTGAGCCTCTCTGACCTGCACCCCAGTTCTGTATGTATAAATAAAATAAATAAATAAATAAAAAAGTTGGCTTTCCTAAAACATCAATCTGACTGTTCTGCTCCCCACTCTGTCTCTGGTGAAACTCTTACTGCCCCCCCAACTTTCTCCCCCCACATCTGGCCTGTACCCCAGTTCTGTGTATATGAATAAGTAAATATATATTTTTTAAAGTGGCTTTCCTAAAACATTAGTCCTTTAGTTAGGAGCCAGGAAAGTAAAATTTGCTTCATTACTTACCATTGTTTCAATTAAGGAGGGCCTCCCTGGTGGTGTAGGCATTAAAGTCTTAGCTAGCAAGCTATCAACAGTCACTACGGCATAAGTTCCGTCCCTGGCCAGGGAGGTGACCCACATGGCACTGCAGACCATTCCTGACCCGCCTGCTGCTCCCCTCAGCAGTGTACTTCATCAGTCAGCCTGTTCTGCTCCCCACTCTGTCTCTGGTGAAGTCTCTCATCCCTGCACCTCTGGCCTATACCCTAGTTCTTCTATGCCTAAATAAAGAAATGTTTTTTAAAGAAGTTCAACTAGCATAGAAACTGAATTTCTGAAAGGATTATGTTTCCTTATAGATATTTAACATCTTTTCACAAAATCCTCAGCATAAATAAGGTAAAAATGTAATTAAATCTGGAAGTACTTATACCTTACCAAAATTTTCTAAAACTTATTACAATTATCAGTGCAACCAGATTATGTTTTATTTTTAATTTAACATAGTGGAGGATCACATTTTATTTATTTTAATTAAAAAATATTAATTTTATTTATTTATGCATACAAAAGTAGGGGAATAGTCCAGATTGGGGTGGTGGGGGGAGGCAGGGGCAGTGAGAGGATTAACCAGAGACAGGGTGGGGAGCAGAACAGGCAGATTGATGAAGTACACTGCTGAGGGGAGCAGCGGGTGGGACAGGAGAGGTCTGCTGTGCCATGGGGGTCACTTCCTTGACTGGGGATCAAGCTCATGCTGCAGTGGCTAAGTTCTGCTTCACAGTGCTGAGACTTAACCCCTTGTGCTACCAGGGAGGCTCTGGAAGATTACATTTTAAATATAAAATTCTAATGTAAATTTCACTTAAAACAGAAAGAACACTGAGCAGATATTAATTGCCATTGAGTAAGTAAAGTACATGTAAGTTTGAGTAATTAAAGTACATGTAAGTTAGTGAGAATTTGAGATGTAGTAACAGATGATAAATGTAGCATTTCCTATAGATTATTGTAGGAGATTATAGTGTCCAGCAGTAATGGGAGAATGCAGTGGGAGATTGTAAAGGAATACATTTTAGACCTTTGAAAGTTGTCAGGTCCATGTGTTTCTGAAGCTTCTTACTTTTGCCTCCATAGAAGTACATACATAGAAACAGAATTTGAATTAGTGTTAAGGTTTGTTAAACAGGTTAAGAATTCATAGATGGCCCTCCCTGGTGGCGCAGCGGGTTAAAGCACAGCACTGAGAAGCTAAAGCCACTTCTGCATGAGTTCGATTCCCGCCTGCCCCGGAGGAGACCACATGGCGTGGCAGACCTCTCCTGACCCGCCCGCTGCTCCCCTCAGCAGTGTACTTCATAGATCTGCCTGTTCTGCTTCCCACTCTGTGTCTGGTGAAGCCTCTCACCACCCCTGAGCCTCTGGCCTGTACCCCAGTTCTGTATGAACAAATAAATAAATCTTTAAAAAAAAAAATTAAAACAGACTAAAAAAAAAAAAAGAATTCATAGATAACTTTGGATTTAAATTTTCTGGGTCCCCTTTCTTTCCTGAAGGATTTATCACATCATTCTTACTGCCTTTTGCTTTATTTATTTGTTTTTTTTTAAATAAGATTTACTTATTCATGCATACAGACTGGGGTGCAGGCCAGAGGCACAGGGGCAGTGAGAGGCTTCACCAGAGACAGAGTGGGGCGCAGAACAGGCAGATCGACGAAGTACACTGCTGAGAGGAGCAGGTGGGCCATCCAGGAGAGGTCTGCCACGCCAGGTGGCTCATCTCCTGGGCTAGGGATTGAATTCACACTGAAGTGGCCCTTTGCTTTAAAAGAACCACCTTTAAGTTCTTAAAATTCTAAACAGGACTCATTTGAAACTAGCTATCATACTCCATCAACTTAATAAAACATGCTTTTTAAGCTATGTAAAGTTTGGAAAATTGATAACTTTTTTTCTTGCTGATTCAACTATGTTAAAGACAGTAGTCAGGGAGGACATTAAATTTTACAGTTGTTTTGAAATTACTAGACAGGGGCAGGTAGGTCCATTGATTGAATAATTATAGTGATCAGTGTGAAAATACTGATTTGAGATATTTCTATGTTGCTATAATATTAGGTCTAAAACTTCAGTATACATAAAAACAGAAGCCATTTATTAAGCCAGTAAAAGTCAAGTAACTGTTCTTTCTTTTTTTAAAAGATTTATTTTATTTATGCATACAAAAACTGGGGTGTAGGCCAGATATATGGGAGGGTAAGAGGATTCATTAAGACACAGTAGGGAGCAAAACAGGCAGATCCACTAAATACACTGCTGAGGGGAGCAGCACCATGTGGATTAGCGCCCTGACTGAGGATCTAATTCATGCTGTAGTGGCTGCAGTTAGCCTGACAGTGCTGAGACTTTAACTCCTGAACCACCAGGAAGGCCCTCAAGTAACTATTCTTTAAGAAAAATAAATACAAGGAACACACCAAATATTTTATGAACAAAACTACAACTTCTTTTAATTTAGTACTAACAAGATTTTTCTCCAGGATTTTAATTGGAATATTTCATTCAGAAAAGTTGAAAATATGGTACAAACAATACTATATTTTTACCTAGATTTACTAGCTGTTAATATTTTCTGATCCAGGGTATGTTAAAACCCTTGATTTTGGAAGTTGAGAATTACATTTTCTTTCTTTTTTTGTGTGTGTGTGTGGGGGGGAGGAGTTTGCTTCTTGGTGATTAGTTACAGAGACAGAAAGAGACTGTGACAGAATTGCCCCCTTGCTTCAGTCAGGTTGTTACCTTGTAGTTGGATCCCCATTCATTTAGGCCATGTGGGTTCTCTTGGCTCATAGAACAGAAGTGGGAATGAAAGAATATTTCCTCCAAAAAGTGTCTTTTTCCTAAAAAGATAAGAAAAGGGCCAGTAGGCAGATGAAAAAATGCTCACCATTACTTATCATCAGGGAAATGCAAAGCAAAAGCACAATGAATTACCACTAAAACACCTTAAAATGGTGCATATCAAAAAGACTAGAAGCAACAAGTGTTGGTAAGGGTGTGGAGAAAAAGGAACACTTACTCTGTCGGTGGGACTATAAACTGGCCCAGGCCCTATAGAGGACTATATGCAGATTTCTCAAAACATTTTAAAGAGGTCTGCATATGATCCAGCAATCCCTTGCCAAGTATCTACCTGAGGAATGCAAAATTACTAATTTGAACAGGTATTATGCATTCCTATGTTCATTACATCACTGTTTACAATAGCCAAGTTATAGAATTACTGGTGAGTGGATAAAGAAGATGTAGTATAGATAATATTACTGAGCTACAAAAAAGGATGAAACCTGGCCATTTTCAACAATAGGAATGGAACTGGAGGGGATTATGTTAAGTGAAATAAATGAGAAGGAAAAAGACAAATAATGGATGATTTCACTCATATGTACAATATATATAAAATAAAGCAGGGACCTCCTGCACAAGGGGGTTAAAGCAGCACTACGAAGCTGTCCATGGCCACTGCAGTGCAGGTTCAATGCCCAGCCAGGGAGGTGACCCACATGGCACAGCAGACCCACATGTCTAGCCTCTGCTCTCCTGAGCATTGTATTTTGCCATCTGTTCAGCTCCCCACTCTATCTGATGAATTCTGTCATCCTGCCCCCTGTGTGTCTGGTCTGTACCCCAGTTCTTCTATGCATAAATAAGTACATCTTTAAAAAAAAATAAAGCAAAGGAACAGACAAAAATAAGCCAAAGTAAACCTTTGAAACCTGACTGCAGACCTGAGGCTACCAGGAGGGGAGGGTGAGAGAGGTGAGAGCCAGGGAGAAGGTGGCGCCATGTCTGTGGTGGAAGATGACAGGAGCTTTGTGATTGCTGTGGTGGATAACATACATTTCTAGAGGTATATACATGTAAGCACATGTATCCATACACATGTACACATGCAGAAAACATACAATGTTATAAAACAATATTACTTTAATAAACACAATAATAAAAAAAAGTGTCTTCTGGGGCCTCCCTGGGGGCACAGGGGTGACAGTCTCAGTACTATCAAGCTATTGCCCACCACTGTGGCGTGAGTTTGATCCCCGGCCAGAGAGCCGACCCACATGGTGCAGCAGACCTCTTCTGTCTCACCCACTGCTCCCCTCAGCAGTGGATTTCAGTCAGTCTGCCTGTTTTCTGCTCCCTACTCTGTCTCTGATGATGCTCTCACCCACCCTACCTCTGGCCTACATCCCAATTCTTGTATGCCTAAATAAATAAAAATAAATCTTTAAAAATAGATCTTCTTGTTCTGAGGCGACTTGTATATCAAGTAGGGCAAATTCAGTTTTCTTTTTAAGCAAAAAAAATTCAGTCTTTCTAGGTGTTCTTGGAATACTGTATTATCCATCAGAAAGTTTTCTATGATTGTGGATTATGTTAAATTTCCCATAAATCTATCTTCAGGGCTAGTAGTTTATAACATTCTTGTTCAGGAAAGGAGGGTTGATGCCAGAGGATTTATGATACCTAACTTAATTTTCCATCACCATACTTTGACCTTGGCCTTATTAAAATATACCTCATACTAAGCAATCAACTGCTGCCTGATAGAAGCAAATGACCCTCTTTAACTCGAAGGCAGTAGCTAATAAGGTCTTGATAATTGTGACTTATCCTCTGTCAACTGTGATTGCGTGCGATTGCCTCTCTGAACCTGCCAGGAGTTGATGGGTGCAATTGGTGTGATGCAGGCGGGTTCCAGCCGGCTTTCTCTTTTTGTCCCTTGCCTCACTAGGACTCCTAGAATGGGACTGATGAAGTCGTTTTTATTTCATTGTTTCTTCTATAATGAAATACGGTAAAACTTCATCTTCCTCAAGCATGCCTCTTACTCCTTGTCAGATCTGCAATCTCCTTGACTGAACCAATTTATTATCTATAGAAGCTGTGGTCAAGGAGCTGATTCAAGGAACTCTGGATGGGCCAAGGGGGATTTTCTTCGATAAATTTAGAGGCGAGTCACCTCTTTGCTTAGTCAATATAGTTGGTTTCCCTTTTAAAGAATTTGAGAGAAAAGGAAATGCTTGCTATATGTGACCCTTTGGAAAACTTTCAATGTCTCATCCTTTGAGCATCGTTGAACAGGTCTCTTGGGAAGCTCTGTTAGGAGAAACCAAACCTCATCTATTTATATGTCCTGAAATTGAAGGATACCTTAATCATTAATAGAAATAAAGATGCAAAATTTGAGGAACCCTCAATCTTGCCCTTTGCACTTCTGTTATATCTGAAATGAAAATTCATTGTCATGTCCTTTAAAGTATTGTGTCATGGACAATACTGGATTTCACATTGACATGTGAAAGTGGTTAAGGTGAGAGAGGTATTATACCCTGATGTCCAATCTTGCCACAATGACATATTTTGATATATTTTCCCTACTGGCTTGTACTTGGTAGTACTTGATTTCAGTCGAATCTGAACTCTTATTTTTTTTATGTTTGTTGTCTACATAAAAGTATACTAAATATTTCTTGGGCACAAGAGAATTAAGACTTCTTACATGTAAATAAGTCAGTCATATTAAATATGGGGACTTATTATCAAAGATGAAGTTGATTACAACATGCTTATGCTTAGTTCTTAAGCAACATTTCACATGTGATCCAAGATACCTGCCTATTCGTACAAATAGAATAACATCAATCACAAGGACCTAAATGACACTGGCTCTTATGCCACCCATCCAGCAGGACTTCATGATATAAAATATTTTGGGAGTCTCTAGGAGGCTCCTCCCATGTGTGCCTAAATGAACTACTCTAGTCTGGTACTGCTGCTTTGTCAACTCTGCTGGGTATCCTTTGCGCCCTTCTGTTTACTGCTGGATTCCAGTGCCATGTCTGGATATTGAGTCCTGAATAGCCCAGGGTTTTGACAAAGGTGGAGTGATGTCGTATCTGTGAAGGGGGAAAGAGTGCCCTCTCACTTTTGAGCCCAGAGTTACTTTGCTGTAGTGGGGTGCCTGTCACTAATTTCCTATTGTACCACCAGTGCTTTTTCCTTTTTATGCCACCTGTATTTCATAGGACTCATCCATATCTGAAGTCCATTGGTCATGGGCTTGGGGAATGCTATTATTATGATAGCTAAAAATTATTGAGCATTTACTATGAGCTTGGCTGTGTGATCAACCCATTTAATAATTATTTCTTTTAAATGCATACAAGTAGATTCTATGATCATTTCCATTTTGTAGTGGAAGGAAACTGAGGTTTCAGAGGTTAAATAATTAGCCCAATGTTACCTACTCAATACTAGAAGTCTGACTTCAAGTCTATTTGTTGATCACCAAATACAGATGTCTGACATTATAGCTCTTCTCAACATCACCTCTAGCTTCTAATAACCAAAACCACTTTCTCACATTTGTTCACAGTGCCTGATTCTTCCTTTTAGGAAAAATTTTCTTGCAGAAGGATCCTCATCCTCCTACCAAGTAAATTCTAGTGAGGGTCTTCCTATGTCCAATTCAAATGATATATACAAATCTCTGCAAGGTTTAGCAAAAACAGTGTGATTTCTTTCCTCCAGAGGGTCTTTAATGCAAATTGACACCCTCATCTACAATTTTGCTAGTTCCCAACTTAGGTTCAAATTGGGTCACTGACAATTGTGGCTCTTATGCAGGGTGGTTTGTGATAAGCATTGTTATTTTCAGAGATAGGTACTATTTGTACCTCAATTACTAGTCTCAGGGTAAACTTGATTTTTCATCTATCTGTAGGACTGTTTTATTTAGTTCTCTCTCTTTAGCCTCATATCATATATATAAAATGGGAATCACCTCAATATCCTATTTTTGTGATAGAATTTTCATTCTCTTTTCCCAACAATGAACATTCGGACAGTTTATTGACTATCTTTACCTTTCTTAATCAGCCCTTCACACAATCTTTCTCTCCACCCTAATGAGTAGCATAACATTATTAGCATATTCTAATATGGTTCAAGACCCGTATAACAATTCTACCTTGAAAGTCTTTGACTATTCAGGTCTCAGGGGCTTTTATCTTTGCAACACTAGTCACTTTCCATGCTTTGACCAATGCTCATGGTGATCGGTGATTGTCACCAGACTCCTTTCTCTACTGTGGGTCTGGAGAAACCTTGTCTTAGAATCCTTTGCCCCGGGCAGAAGGGCAAGGATTTACAAGACAAGGCTACTCCTGGATAAAGCTCAGTTTGTCTTATCCTGCTAGTGGAGACCCTGCAGCTAAGAGTTCCCTAAGAAAACCAGCAGAAGGGTGTTCTGGTCAGAAGTAACGATGTCATTCCCTTCCACAAACTTTTCAGATGTTTCCATGGCTTACTGGAGCGCACCCAAGTTCCTTCATATATCATAGTGAGGTCACTGTATTAGGGTCCCTACCAAAATACTCTAGCTCCGCTGGCCACTGTCTCCTTGGCATGGGCTGGGGAAAACTCTGGTGAAGAAAAACAAGATTGGGGTTCACTTCCTCCATTCACTGACTAGCCTAGGGGGAGAAATCACAGCGATGCTGTTACAGGGCCTCAACCTTGAAGAGTGGGTCCTTTGCCCTCTAGGGAAAGAATTCACCAGACAGCGCTGTTTGTAGCTGAGCCAGGCAAAACTTTATTAGAGATACTCATGGCCAAGGGAGCCAATTTGGGAAAGGAGAATAGAGCCCAGCTCCCCAAAGGGAGTTAGAAGGAGATATTTATGGGTTAAGTACACCTGGCTGGGGCAGGAGAACAGTGACACAGCTTGTTCTGGGTTGAGCTACTGGGCATATGCGGAGAGTTACCTAGCCCTGTGCTTGTGGGTTCTGCTTTCTCCATCCCGGAGTGAGTCAGGACCAGCCTACCTTTTTTACCTACCACGGAACCTCATGGTCAGTGTGGTGGGCCCAACTCTTTGGACAGGACTAGCCAATCCATGATTGAGTCCAGCTGCTTATAAAGGACCTGGGGCAACTCAGCCTGCCTACTCCCCTTATCAACCCCCCCTTTTTTTTTTTTAACCCAGGCTGTAGGCTGTCCCCATGCCACATTGTTTCCTGTGTCTTCCCACAGATTCAGCCTGACGAATGGCCGTTCCCTTGTTGCTGCCCCCATGCAGCTTCTGCCGGCTGTGTTGCAATGGACGCTGAGGGTGCCTCTGGGTATTGCTTCTAGTTCTCATTTTTATTACATAATTCATTTTTATTTATTTTATTGTTTATTTTTATTTGTTTATGCATACAAGAGCTGGGGTTTAGGCCAGAGGTGCAGGGCGTGAGAGCATTCAGAGACAGTGGGGAGCAGAATAGGTGGATCCACTGGAATACACTGCTGAGGGGAGCAGCAGGGAGACAGGAGAGGTCTGCTATGCCCTGTGGGTCAACTCCCTGGCCAGGGATTGAACCTTTGCCACAGTGGCTGAGAACAGTTTGATAACGTTGAAATTTTAACTCTATGCCACCAGGGAGGTCCTCATAATTTATTTTTTTTTAAATGTATATTTATATTAGACAGGAATGTATACATGCAAAGGGCAGAAACAATCAAAGTAGCTTAAGCCTGGAAGGGAATTTGTTAACTTTAATGGATAAATTTAAGAGTGAAAATGGATCCAGGGATCTAAATGTTTTTATTTTTTCTCTTTCTCCTGGTGTTTTGCTGTTCTCTGTATTGACCACATTATAAGATGCGTTCCCGTTGTGCCAAGGTGAAGGGCCACATGGCTGCAGGTGGTGCAGAGCTTCTATTCCCATTCCAGCCACCAAACTAAGAGCTTCTTTCCCTCTCTATCTCTCTATATAAACCCTGAGGACAGCTTTGACTTGTTTTACTTTACTTGTTTGACCTTCCTGTGTACTTCCACCCCCCCCACCCTATCCCTGGGGCCGGGAGGGAGGGGAGCAGGAAGAGTTGATCAGAAGCTGACCTCTGTGGCCAAGGAGGTAGTGCACTGCAATTAGAATTTCCTTAAGCGCCACATAGAATTGGGGAGAGTCACCCAAAGAAAATGAGGGTGTTATTATTAGAATATGGAGTAAAGGGGTGTTGGGCAGCCCCAAAAAAGAGCCAAATTGAGACCTACTAACCAATGCAACTACCACTGTAACTGGGTGGCCCCTAGGAGAAGGGAAGTTCCAGGTTCCCTGCCCCACCCAGAAGGAGGGTGGAGCTGAGCAGAGAAAAAAGGAGAAAGGAGAAGAGAGAAGGAAGCCAGATGGAGAAAAAGACGGAGACCTCGGGAAGCCACATGGAGCAGCAAGCATGTGATGAAGAAACGGGGCTTGTTTCCTGACCCTGGACTGGTTAAGGCAGATGTGGGTGAGATACCTGTAGGGAGGTGACTTGGCAGTGTTTATATTGATTTTGATTTTGCTCTTTTCCTCCCAGACTTGTCTGGCCATTTCTGCCCCTTTTCCATGGGTCCCGGCCAGAAGGTGCTTTATTTAGTCTTGTGGCGGGCTTTCAGGCCTTGCTTTGGGCCAATCCCTTTTGGGTTGACTTTTGCCCACGAGGGGATGGGTAACTTCAGGTGTTTGATTTAGAAGTTATATTCTTTGTGTTCCATATTGTATGTTCACTGTATTAAAGTCACTTTTCATTAAAGCTTTATATGTTTTGTCTTGTAGCGGCGGATGGCAGAACCCACTTAGAGCAGGCAGGTTTTCGGGCTTCAGGGGTGTCCCTCTCCCCCTGTCCTCTAACAGAATTGAGGTGCTCTATAATACCACCATCACTGCTGTTTCCCACAGCAACTACTGTGTTCTAGGCAAAGGAAAGAGTCTTTGTATTTTGTTTCTGAAAATACATATGTTAATAACTTTTATAGATGAGGAAATTGAGCCCTATAAAATTAAAGTCACTTGCTTGAAATCATAGAACTAGTCTGTCTGTTTGTCAGTCCATGTGCAATATAGTATACCAAACTCCTGACTGGGTTGTCCCATGTTTTGCCATTTCTTATTAGTTATAGCTTACAGAAGGCCCTATGAAGAAGTGACTGGATGATGAATGATTTTTTTAAAGTTGACCTTGAGTTACATTGGCTGATTTATAATTTTATAATGTTGATGGTACAGTTTTATAATCCAATCCAGTGGGGCTGGATGTGATTGCTGAGGTAGAGATGTGGAGGGCTGAGCTATTTGATAGGAAGAGGGTTGCACCAGCACATGCAGGAAGACCAGAACCCACCTGTCGGCATTTTTAATTCAGTGTTGCAAATAAGCATTAAAAAAAAAATATCCAGAAGCTTATAAAACATTTTTGCACTTTTACTTTGGACTGTTTAAGTTAAATAATCATTTATTACTGGTTTGCCACTAGCTGTTAAAAACTTTAAGCTTTACAGTGAATAGCAATCAAAAACACAGAAATACAATTGAACCTTGACTTATGAGCTAACTGATGGGCTAAGGGAAGAAGTCAATATTATTAAATACATATACAGTATATTCTTAAAACATATATCCTATAGGAGACTTAAAAATACACTATATATCTACTTAAAGTACTATATATCTAAAATGTGGCCAGGGCCTCCCTGTGGCACAGGAATTAAAGTATCAGTACTACCAAGCTATTCACAGCCGCTGCAGCATAAGTTCGATCTCCGGCCAGGGAGCTGACCCACATGGTGCAGCAGGCCTCTCCGGTCTTACCCACTGCTCCCCTCAGCAGTATATTTCAGTACATCTGCCTGTCCTGCTTTCCACTCTGTCTTTAGTAAATTCTCTCACTTCCCCACTCCTCTGGGAATGGGGAATAATATGTATATGTATATGTATAAATTAAAAAAAAATGTGTCTCTCCAAGAGAACATAGAGATGTGTTTCCCAAATACACTCACCCAGGAAACTCCATTTAAGGAATTCAGGCTGTGTAGCTGAGGATTACACATGCCCTTCCTCTCTCTCCTGATTTTGGCTTATCTGATTTTGAGGCCTATGGTATCTGCACCTGCAGAATGTCCTTCGGTATCTTTAGCTCCTACTCCCACAACCAATGACTCTGTCAGGCTTGATTCTCTTAAAGACAAAGAAATTACTTATTCCAGTGTGGTGACCTTCAGAACATTTGGGCAGTGCTTAGTATGGCTTACAGGCCATTGGTCAGACTTGGCCTGTTCATCTTGGCCTGTCCAGGAGGGCGGAATGAAATATGATCTCCCACTCACAGAATGATGGGAGGGAACAACAACATGATATCCCATCCTGTAGACACTGCCATCACTCTAACCCCTTCATGACAGACAGTCACTAGTTGAAGGAATATGAGCATTTTATTTTAAAGATTTATTTATTTATACATACAGAACGGGGGTATAGGCCAGATGTGTGTAAGGGGTGAGATGTTTCACCAGAGACAGAGTTGGGAGCAGAACAGGCAGATGGACTGAAATAAACTGTTGGGGGGAGTAGCGGATAGGTCAGGAGAGGTCTGCCACAGCATGTTGGTCACCCCTCTGGCTGGGGATCGAACTCGTGCTGCAGTGGCTGCTGTGGTAGCTTCATGGTGCTGTGCTCTAATCCATTGCATCACCAGGGAGGGCCCAATATAAGCATTTGTAAAAGGAGATATAAGTTACATCAATGTTTTTGAAATGAAATGTTTTTGAAGTTGGAGTTTCCCCAACTTAGCAAATAGACTGTGACTGAAATGAGGCCAGATCTATATTAACATTTTAGGTTTTTTTCAATGAATAAGTGACCCCCCCATTTTATTATTATTGTTTAAAGCTTTATTTGTTTAGGCATACAAGAACTGGGATGTAGGCCAGAGGTATAGGGGTTGGGGTATACGTGAGAGGATTCACCAGAGATACAGCAGGGAGCAGAACAGGCAGACTGACTGAACAGGCCAAACTGCTGAAGGGAGCAGTGGGTAAGGCAGGTGGTTTGCTGTGCCATGTGGGTTAGTACCCTGGCTGGGGATTGAACTCATGCCAGTGACTGGCTATAGCTTGAGACTTAATTTAATGCCTGTGCCACCAAGGAGGCTCAGAGAGTCACATCTTAATATTTGAAAGATACCAAGAATGCTGCAGGAAGAAGCTTGTCAAATGTTAACTCAGTATTTCTCAGACTTATTTAACAACAGATCTCTAGCCTAGTAACATTTTACTTGCTAATTGTGTCCTATGGAATGGAAGTTAGAGTAGGAGCTGGCATGTGTGTGGGAGCAGAAGGAGGGGGTGGCATAGAAATAAAGAAGCATCTCTGTCCCCATATCAGGGGAGCCTGGGAAGTCCCTTGCTAAGTGGGTGATGAGAATTCTTGGTCATTGGATTTGTTTCACATTCTGAACTACTTTCTAGTCATTTTGAGGTCTGGGTACAACTACCCTCAACCCACAGCAATGTTCATTGTTGCTTCTGAAAGTGAGAATTCTTATCTCAAATCTCCACTAATGAAGATGAACAGCATGAGTCCTTTTTCTTGTAACTGAGTAATGTAACAGATGTTAGGTGTGACTTTTTGGTTGTCTCTCCAGGTACAATGACAGGTGACAAATGTCCCTATTTCGTCATCTGTTTTAGGCTGAGACTATGGAGCTGGTTGCTGGCATTTACCCTCACAGATCCCAGTGAAAGTAGAGCATCATAATGGTGTGGGCAGTGGGAATCCTTTGGAGAGGGAGCTGTCAATGTGCCTACCTGGGGCAGGCAGAGAGAGCTCCCCCTGGATCATAAGACAAATCAGGGGATGATGGAGTTTTGAAGGAAGAGGCTGGCATCAGTTTCTTTCTGACTATAACTGGCAGAGTGAGGGGGAAAGGTGATGATAGGATTTTTTCTCCCACTGGTGGAGGAGTTGAGGTGTGAACAGCTGAGGCCCATGAAGAGGAAGTTGGACTTGGAGGGACAAGGTAAAGCCAGAATTAGAGGCTGGGCATGGATGTAGAGCTGAGGAGATGGCATTGATAGCCAGTGGAGGAGATGTCACTTATATGGGTGATTCCATTAGGGTGCTGGGTAGGGAGGAGGATCCATGGGAGAGAGAAGAGCCGGTGCATCTGCTGTACTGAGGCTCACTCTCAGATCACAACACAGCCAACCTAGAAAGATGTGGGTATCGCTATTACTTCCCAGCCAAGCAGAAGAAAAGGAGTGGACTCAGCGGGTGTCCCAGCGGAGGTAGGTTCCAGATCTGGGGGACTAGAGAGGTTTTAATTGAGTGAGAATTTGAAGGTTACTGTTTGACAGGATTAGATTTCTTTTTTTGTCTATGAGCGACCAAAGAACTTTGTTTTCTGGGCATCCGAAGAATCTCCAAGCTTTGGGCTGGGAGGGCTAAGGCCTGCCCAGTGGGTTTTGCAGAGGTAGACATGCCTTTGGCTTATTCAGTTCCACACTTCACATGCTGGGACGAGGACAAAGCTAACCATCAGTTTAAAGGACTTACTTTGCTTCCTGGCTAAACATGCTTGAACTACTTCGAACTGGAAGATAGAGGACACTTAAGTGTCCTCTCAGAATATGCTTTCAATGACAACTGAGTCCTGTGCATTCAGTGACTGAACATTAAGCATCTCAATCAGTTGTTGGGCCTTGAGGATCTTGAGGGTGAGCAAGAATAGGTTCTTTTCCTCAGGAACAGGTAGTGCAGTCTAGTTTGAGAAATCCCATTCAGTCTTTTTTTTTTAAACTCAACCCCAGGGCTTCAAAGCACTGAGGGTTGTTTTTTAAAGATTTATTTTATTTGTGCATACAGAACTGGGATATCTGCCAGAGGCTCAGAGGCTCAGGGGCAGCGAGAGGCTTCATCAAGGACAGAGTGGGCAGCAGAGCAGGCAGATCAGCAAAGTACACTGCTGAGGGGAGCAGCGGGTGGGTCAGGAGAGGTCTGCCACGCCATGTGGATCTCCTCTGGGGCGGGCGGAATTGAACTCATGCGGAAGTGGCGTAAGCTTCTTAGTGCTGTGCTTTAACCCACCGCCCCACCAGGGAGGGCCTCCAGTCCTTTTTTTAAAATGTATGTTGCTTCAGAATCACTGGAGTGTTGGTTTAAATTATTGCCTGGGCCTCCTTGGTGACTCAAGGGGTTAAGTCTCAGAACTATCAAGCCATTGTGACATGAGTTCGATCCCCAGCCAGGAGCTGACACACATGGTACAGCAGACCTCTCCTGTCTCACCCACTGCTTCTTTAGATCTGCCTGGTCTGCTCCCCACTATATCTCTGCAGAATCCTCTCATCCCCTACATCTTAGTTCTTGTATGCAAAAATAAATAAAAATAAATCTTAAAAAAAAATGTATTGTCACTTCTAAGCCTGAGTTGGTAGGTTTGGGCTGGAGCCTAGTAATATGCATTTTGACAGGTACATTATTATACAGGTGAAAAATGATAATCTGTAGTACTTCATCAGCACCACACAGCAAAGCAGCTTTTGCTGATCAGGTCATGCATTATTTTTTTTTTTTAAAGATTTATCTACTTATGCATACAAACTAGGGGATAGGCCAGAGGTGTAGTGGCAGTGAGAGGATTCACCAGAGACAGAGTAGGGAGCAGAACAGGCAAATCAGTGAAGTACACTGCTGAGGGGAGCAGCAGATGTGTCAGGAGAGGTCTGCCGCGCCATGAGTGTCATCCATCCCCCTATCAGGGAATTGAACTTGTGCTTAAGCAGCTTTAGCTTTGTAGTGCTGTGCTTTAACCAGTTGCACCACCAGGGAGGGCTCTGCATTTTTTTTTTAAAGACTTAATTATTTATGCATTTATTTACCATGTGGGTCACCTCCTTGACTGGATCAAACTCAATGCTATGGTGGCTTGGGATAACTTGATAGTGCTAAGGGTTTAACCCCTGTGCTGCTGGGAATAGGAGGCCTGCGGGGGGACGGGGTTGGGAGTATATAAGTTAAAAGAAAGAGGAAAGAGGCAGCATTCTCCAGAGGTGAGTAAGGCGCTGTCTGGATGGCTGCCTCCCCAGCCAGGCTTATGGTAGAAGAAGCAAAAGTTTATTGATTTAATGATGGTAAGTGATTCATGTGAGCTTCCAAGGAAATGCCAGAGAGTTGATAACAGAATTTCCATAAAAACATACACAGGTGGGCCCTCCCTGGTGGTACAATTTTGGTTAAAGAGCAGCACTGTGAAGCTAGCTGCAGCCATCTCAGTGCCACTTTGGTTCCCAGCCAGGGAGGTGACCCACATGGCACAGCAGACCTCTCCTGTCTTGCCCACTGCTCCCCTCAGCAGTGCATTTCAGTCTATTGCCTGTTCTGTCCCCGCTCTGTCTCTGGTGAATCCTCTCACCTCCCACCTCTGGCCCATGCCCCAGTCCTGGTATGCATAGGTAGATATGTCTTTAAAAAGCAAGCAAACAAACAAAAGCTATGCATGGTATGTATAACGGACTATGCATGTGAACATGCTTCTACTTCCCATTTTGTTATCTGTCATAGAAATTTCAATAACGATCTTCCTTTTCTGTTTAATTAGGACAGTGCTGACTTTATGCCATAAGATTGCTGGAAGGAATAATGAATAAGACCCTATGATGGCACTTGGAATTTTATAAAAGTGAGTTTTCTGGTTTTACGGTGAATTTTGTTTGTGAATTAAAAAGGCAAAATAAATAAGATAAATTTTGGGGTTTGCTTTCTTCGACACTTATTTATAATGTATTCTTTTGTTTATTGTTTCAGTGACTCAGTTTACAAGTGTGCATGGTTTTAAGATCACACATGATTAACATTAAAATAAAATCTAATGTGGCAATTAGAAAACAGGGTAGGCCTACTTTAGAAAGCTGAGTGGATTTGTGGAGCTCAAGCAAGTGTGGAAAGTATACTAGCAACTCACCGTGGACTTAGAAAGCACAGGGGCTGCTACTCTTTTGGTTATTAATTTGCTGAGGGGTCTTGAGCTGAGAACATACATGAAAATTTATGATATTTGACATGTATATTAAAATTGAGGTACTATATTTTCACACCCAAGTTGTTGTGCAATATGAAAGTCTTAAATATTTAACATAATGCTATGTCATGTTATTACGTGTGTGGCATTATCTTTAATAGGAACTGATTAATGAGGGTGATCTAAAGCAAAGGTGAACATTAGCTGTGCAGAGCTGATGTTCCGATAGCCACCTGAAAGTCATTTTTCTCTGAGTCTTGTTCCTTAAGGATTACAGAAATGTCAGTGGTTTTTGCAGTTTCATTTCAAGAAGCATTTATGCCTGATCCCCAGAGAATTCTTCCCTAACAGACTACAATTAAATTTTAGAATTAATGGTGACATTTTATATCTGAATTACTGCCTTCATGGTTCAGATAGTTATTCTGTTACCTATGTGCTAGAGACTTTCAAATTTCTTACATCATTCCTAACTAATCTCTCACCTCCTTTGCTTGCCCAGTTCCTTGTGCCTTACAACTGAACACAGGAGGCTGAATTTCTAATTTTCCCCTTAAAGTCTTCTTCTTAAAAAAGATTTATTTTACTTCTTTATACATACAAGAGCTGGGGTGTAGCCCAGAGGTGTGTGGGGGTTGGGGGATGTAGGATGGGGGTGAGAGGATTCATCAGAGACTGAATTGGGAGAAGGACAGAGAAACCCACTGCTGAGGAAGCAGCAGGGAGACAGCAGAGGTCTGCTGCGCCATGCGGGTCAGCTCCCTGGCCCGCGATCAGTCTCTTGCTGCAGTGGCTTGCGGACAGTTTCATAGTGCTTAAAGACTTAATCTTTGCACCACCCTGGAGGCCCTGAAGTCTCCTGTTTCTTAATAGCATTTTTACGGTAATTCATTTAGAATAGTTTTTCAACAAACCCTGCTCAAACATCATCTTTGACTATCCATTTCTTTAGCATTTTGGCTCTGAATAGCTGCTGTGCACTGGACCATGCAGGCATTCACATCTTTCCTCATCTCTGTGTCTTTACTTTATCCCTCAAAGCTAATTCTCTGTCTTTCTCCCCTCACACTCACACACAGTAAATATAAAATAGACTATATACTCACACATATGTATCAGTTAACAGATCTTTTATACCTATTTGTCATATACTTTAATTTTGAGCAGGTTTAGATTCACAGCAAAGTTGAACTCTACAAAGAGTCCCCATACACTCCTCCTCCCGCCCCCTGCATGCACAGTCTCCTCCATTGTCTACACCCCGACTAGAGTAGTGCATTTCTTATAATTGACCATAGTGCATACCTTACATTAGGACTCACTCTTGGTTTTGTCTAAAGCACTGGCTTTCCATCATGTGTAGTGACATGTACCCACCATTACTGGATCATAAGTCTTCTCACTGGCCTAAAAGTCCTCTGTGTTTCACCTATGCCTCTCTCTCTAACCCCTGGCAATTGCTCATCTTTTCACTGTCTCGGTAGTTTGTCTTTGCAGAACGTCATATGACTGGAATATGTAGTATGCAGCCTTATTGGCTAAGCTTTATAACTTAGTAATATGTACTCCATGTCTTTTCATAACTTGATAGCCCACTTCCTTTTAGGGCTGAATAATATTGCATATGCCACAGTTTATCCATTCATCTACTAAAGGGCATTTGGTTATTTTGGTGATTATGAATAAAGTTGCTATAAATATTTGGTGTGGGTTTTCCAGTGCCACTGGATAATTACCAGTGAGCACTGTTGCTGGATCCTGTGATAAAAGTATGTTTAGTTTTGCAAGAAGCAGCCGGACAGTTTTCCAACAGCCATGCATGAGAACTCCTGTTCCACATCCTCACCAGCATGTGGTGTGTGGAGTCTGGATTCTTGCCATCCTAATAGATGAGTAGTGCTATCTCATTGTTACTTTGGTTTGCAATTCTCTAATGACATATAATGTAGAGTACCTTTTCAGATGCTTGTCATTTGTATATCTCTTTTAATGACGTGTCTATTGAAGTCTGTCCCATTTTTAAATTGGTTGTTTATTTTCTTATTGTTGACTCCTTAGAATTCTTTGTATATTTTAAATAGCAATCCCTTATCAGATGTGTCGTCTGCAAATATTTTCTTCCAGCCTGTGGTTTATCTTCTTTCTCATGACTCCATACTTTGTAAAGTCAATTAGCCAGGTCCCCTCTGTTGTATGAGTCTCTCTGTTCTCCATGCTTTCTTTCCCCATTTGATTTCACAGTGTCCTTGGGTTTCACCTCTATGCCAATTCCTTCTTTAGAGGGCGCTAAGGGGGTCCTCTTTAGGAACATTTTCCTGATAATGGGAAGCAGAATTCTGGGAAAGGAAACCTTGAGCAAGACGCTGCACATCTGGCAGTCTGGTTTTCTTGCTCACTCAGTCCCTGAGGGCTCCTGTCCTCCACCTTCTATGAGTCACAGGCCTGAGAAGCCATGAGAAGTGTTCACTAGAAAAACACCCCTGATTTGCCAGCCAAGTGAAGGTACCAAGAATGAGAGGAGAGCATTCTTCCAGTTAGCAGATAGGGGGTTTCTTCAGTAATTTCTTAATACCCTGGGGAATGAAGCCCCCAGCGTCTCTCTCTTTCTCTCTCTCTCAGTGCAGGCTCTTCCTTTGAGTTCTCAGTGTTGGCCACAGGGGTCTTGTACAGCTGCCAAGAAGTCATGGTGGACCCACCCAGGTCACTGGAGAAAGCTGTTAATCATGCTCTAAGAGGGTTTTGCTGCAGTGATGTCAGGATACCAAGGAAATGAGTTTTAGGATATGGGAAGGAGCACTGTGAGATGCAGCATATCCCATGAGAGACATGCGTGCGAAAGAGTATCCCCTGGGCTTAGCATTTGGGCGTTCAATGGCTCCTTTATTAGGGTTTGTTTTAGTAGAATGAGGGCAGTGGATTGTCAAGGGAAAAGAGTGTTGGGTACCCAGAGTGTGTTCTAAAAGCTTGCTTTGAAAGGTGGGTGCTCATAGCAGCTAAGGTCTAAGGTGAAAGAGTTGCTAAAGCAGGGTTTCATGATCTCTGGGCTTCTACCAACCCCTGAGAAGTGGCATGCAAAACCTACCTGCTTCCCAAAGAGATATGTCAGCCACAAATATTAGGAACCACTGTGCTAAACAAAATGTGGCAATGGAAAGGAGGCGAAGAAAAGATAGGAGAGATGAGAGATAACTGGACGATGAAGGTCTGGGGAAGGATGCAGAAGTCAAGGAAGGCGTAGACTGGCTCTTGTAGTGAAGAGGATAGTTGGTATTTTTTCTGGAGGTGAAATCCAGAGCAGATGCAGACACCATTGTGGGCAGGGTGGCAGGGAACTGGGAGATTCATTTCTCACAGGATCCATTGTTCTCTTTTGCTCTAGGTCCTTGGCCTGGTGTCAGGATAAAAGAGATCTTTCTATGGATAGCTGGCCAAGAAACAGTCTTAATCTGTTCTCTTTTTTAAGTTTGCTGTTGAGTTTTCTGCCTCCAGCAACTGGCCCTGACCACTGTTCCCTTGCATTAGTGCCGACATGCCTGGTGAGTTAGACTCTGGGCTGAGTTGAAGCTGCCCCCTGCCCTGCCTCTACCCATCTGCAGTCAGATGGGTACTCCTTGTAGGGGAAATCACCAGGTATGAACCATTCATTGTACCTTCTCCCCTCCCTAAAAGTAAGCTGCGTTCAGGCTTCCACCTCCCCTTGGGGCTTCTTGTGTTAGAGTCTCTTGGGGAAGTCACTAGGCACTATTCCAGGGTGTAGGTGCTTATGTAGGTGGGTATTAATAGGAGTTAATTATTTTATACTGAAAGACCTTTGTTTCTTAAATGATGTTGAGCCAGAAAGCAGGTTGGGGGGGCCTGTGGGCCAGGGACTTAGGATCTGGATGAAATCTGAATTTCTCTTCTCACAGGATAATTTCAGCTCTGATTGTTCTGATTTTATCATCTGCAAAAGCAAATAAACTTTCATTTAGGCTAATGGGGACTATGGCTCTGATATTTTGAGAGGTAGCTTGAGAACAAGCTGTAGAATGTATTGTAAAGGGAGAGCTGGGAATCCTACCAGCCACTCCTGTGATTTGAATGTTGTCCAAGCTGCAATTGTGGAAGAACCGGTTTCTGAATGAAAAGCTTACTGACTTTAGAAAATCTTACTCAGGGACAATACTCATATGCTAGAGAAAATGTATTGATTTTTGATCTGAGCATATTTTTAATATAAGGGCATATATATTTTCCTGCTTTTGATTTTCATAGGTAACTTTCCTATGCTACTGAAATTCTCTCTTAAAGAACAATAATAAATCTGTGATCATTAAGTTTGGGACTTGGCTGCAGTTTCTCTCTTTTTAATACTGCATTCAATTTATTCTTTTTTTTATATTTTTAACTTAAAAATGGTGGTAAAAATACATAATAAAAGCTTACCATTTAAATCACTTTGAAGCATACATTTTTTGGCACTAAGTATATTCATGTTGCTGTGCAGCCATCACCACTGTCTCTGAAATTAGTATGTTTTCTCTGGAAATGAAAATAAGTGATCTGCTTGTTGGTGTCAGTGGCTCCTCCTGTTAGGAATGTGAAATAAAATGTCAGATTGAATCACTCCCACGCTGGGGGAGCCCCTTATTTCTGGGGAGTGCTTCTGAAGTGAAATGAAATACCTTTCCAGGTATGAAGACAAGAGGCCCCATTCAAACTGACCTTGTCAGGGTCCACAGTAGTTTAGGGTTCCCATTAGAGCTCAGTTGAAGGTCCCTACAATTTTATTTGATGACAAGTTTTTTTTTTTTTTTTTTTTTTTTTAGTGGACATAGGGAACAGTTTTTGGTTTGAGACATAGTGGTGGCAGTATCATGTCTCAAGTGCCACGCAGGAGCAGCAGGAGAGAGAGGAAGGCAGCTGTGTGTGATGACACAGCTACCCTGGCCTGTCACTTGGAGGAAAGAGAGCTCCTGGTGGAAGCTGTTTGACACCCTGTTGGAAACTTTCCTTTCTTCCCATGCAATCTGAGAAACACTTAGCTGGGAATGGCATGGTTAGAAGTTTAGAAAGTTTGAGCATTAGATTTCTGGTGGTCTTCATCTTTTGCTTATGATTCTGTCTTTTTCTGAGATCATATAAAAAAAAAAAGATCATCTCCACAATGATTTCCTCAACACATGTCCTTTAAAGAATTGCTTGTTTGAAGGTAACTTCATCCATACTCACCCTGTTTTATCAGAGTGTATTGAAAACAAGTGTTAAAATAAAAATATGGAATGCCTCAAGGATTTGTATGTCATCCTTGCTCTAGGGCCATGCTAATTAATCTCTGTATTTTTCCAATTTTAGTATATGTGCTGTTGAAGCCAGCATTAAAACCTTACAACTTACAATCAGTATTATACTCAAGGCCAGCAGAACAAAGACAGGACACAGTTGTTCTCCTGACTAGATACAGTGTTTTCTTTGGAGGACTGTGAGGACAGAAGTTTACCCTTTGTGGGGCCATGCAGGGTTAAAGTCTCAGCACTATCAAGCTATCTGCAGCCACTGCAGCATGAGCTCAATCCCTGCCCCAGAGGTGACCCACTTGGCACACCTTGTCTCTTGTCTCACCTGCTGCTCCCCTCAGCTGTATATTTCAGTCAATCAGCCTGTTCTGCTCCCCATGCCATCTTTGGTGAATCCTCTCACATACCACCCCACCTTCCACGCAGGCCTATACCCCAGCTCTTACATGCATAAGTAAATAAATCTTAAAAAGAAAAAAAGTTTACCCTTTGTGGAGAAGAGTTTTTATGGTGATGCCCAATGTCTCTGCCAGGGAAGGAAATGGGTGTCTTCATTCCATTAAGGAGTCGTCTACAAATGCGTTCAGGGTCACTGGTCTAAACAACTTGGACTTGACCAAACACGCCACCACCCTGTTATTGAGGGATGCCTTCAAGTGCCAGGACACTTCCTGGGGTACCTCTCTCCTTAGGTAGTCATTCATGCTTCCCTGAGATCATGCTGGGTGTGGGCACTAATTCCTCCCATTTTAATCTCCCTTCTGGCCAGTGGGTGGTGGGATGGAGAATATGACCTTCTTGTTTATCATCTATTGATATGTTGATTTACAAGAAACATAATTTGGGGTGATTTCAGTGAAGGAAAATTTAGAGAGCAAGCAAGAGAATCAGTCTGTGGGTTGATTGGCATGTCTGTCAGTCCGGGCATCTGTCTGTCTCTCCTTTCCTCCCGCTCTTGGCTGTTGTTCTCTTAGTCTTTTTCTGTCTTGTTTCTCTGAGCACATGCTCAGCTCCAATTGTGTGCCAAGTGCTATGCTGGATTCTGAGAGCAGAGACGATTAATTATAGAAACAATAGCAACTGACATTGTTAGCATGTAGCAGACTTGGTGTTAAGAGGTTTATATAGATGATTACATTTAATCCTCACAATAGCTCTATGTAATAGTTACAACATTACCCATTTCTCAGACAAGGGAACTGAGGTTCAGAGAGATTTATTACTTGCCCTAGGTTATACCACTTCTGATGATTAGGCCTGTTTGACTCATTCTTTACTATTGTTCTTCTGTGTCCTTTAGTGGCAAACTGAATTCTTGGGGACTTCATGTTTCCTCTAGAGGAATGTTTTTATGATATTGAACTTAATTGATTCTAGGTTATTTTCTGTCCCAGGTGTTGAGTTTTCAACTCTGAAGTTTGCAGCTCTGAAGTTTGAGAGAGGGAACTGAGGGAAGGAGATATGAGAGAGGAGAGAGATGCAATCTGACAGCCCTATCCACTAACCATTAAATTTTCTTTTTGTAGGATTAGTCTAGTAAATGTTTTCTTATGTACATCTTATGAATTTACTTAATCTATGAGCTAATGGGTGGTGGTGTGTCTAGAAGATTAGGAAGAATTTGGCAACTCTGAAGTATAGAGAAATCTAAAGAAAGGTTTTTTTTCTCCATTTCTAACAATTGCAAGGCAATAGAAACATCTCTTAAATATTTGGTGGAAGTGATTAAGCATAGACTTTGGAGTTGGGTTGATTAAATTCATATCCCAGATCCTCCACTTCCTACATGTATGATTTTGGGTAAATTGCTGAATTTTTCTGACTTTCAGTTTTCTGATCTATAAAATGAATAGGGTCTCTCTTTTATGAAGTTCTATTAGTTTGTAAAGTGCCAGAAGTATCTGACAAATTATTTTAGTCTATGAATGACATTGGTGAAGTTAACTCAATTTGTCACACTCAATAGACTCATATACTTCTATTACCCAGGGCCTGTATCGTCCTACTTTTAGGAGTTGGACCGAGAGTAAGGAGCTCTCTCAGCCCCAGCCATGTGGTGGCCTGGAATCTCCTGCACCATGCCTGCTATCTGCTTCTCAAGTAGCCACGACCCTGTCTCTCGTCATTTCTGAGCCTGGAAAATCCCTGCTTAGGATTCTACTATAGGACATACTCCGTCCTTAAGTTCCTGCAAAGTATGTTTGGGTATTAAATGAAAAGAAAGAAAAGAACAGGTTAAAAAAAAAAGGACAGAAAATGTGAAAAATGATGTAAAAATAAACTTTTTAATTAAAAAAAAAAAGGACAGAAAATGGGCAAATCACATAAATAAAATTTGCCATTGTAAAAGTCAACCATCTGGTCCCATCTTGCTCAGCTCTTTCTAAGCCAGGTGCTGTTCTAGAAACACAGGGGACCATCACATGTTGGCACATTTGCTGATGTGGGTCTCTCTGCCCAGAACAGCATTCCTTTCATTTCCCCAATATTTACGTCTGTTAAAAAGCCAAGATACCTGACAATCCTTGGTGGTGCAAGGGGTTGAAGATATCCACAGCCACTGCAGGAAGCATTTGATTTCCAATCAGGAAGGTGACCCACATGGTGGGCAGCAGACCTCACCTGTCCTGCCCGCTGTACCCCTCAGCAGAATATTTCAGTCAATTGGCCTGTTCTGTTCCCCACTCTGTCTCTGGTGAATCTTCTGGCCCTCCCACCCCTGCACCTCTGGTCTGTACCCCATTCTTGTATGCATAAATAAATAAATCTTTTTGTAAAAAAAGCCAAGAAACCACTTTAAATCAGTTTTCCTAACATCCACAGACAGTGAATACTTCCCTTTCTGTAGAGCCATTCCACACTGGAAACCCACCTCTTGTGATGATATGGATAGTTATTAGAGGCATGTGTCTAGGTGCCCCAGAGATTGTCTTTTTTTTGGCAAACTGGCCATATCTTTGCTTGTATTCTTATTAGGTAGGCAGGGAGCCCCAGAGATTCTGGGGGAAAAACTCGGAGTCATATGCTATTTGTCAAAAATTCAAAACTTTCTTTCCTTTTCAGAGAGCCTGACCAGCTTGGTCTAAGTATTTTGATGCTAAAGTAAAGGATCAAATATCATGTAAGCTGATGTTATATTTTATATATGGCTTAATTACATTCTGAGTATATTTTCAGATTCGCTGCTTTGAAGTACCTTTGGCAGAGACAAGAGGAAATCCATTTCTCAAGCCCAAGGAAGTCAGGAAAAGTTGTGATTGGATACTGCCATTGTCAATCATCTTGGATATGATGGGAAGTGATTTCCTAAAGAAAGAAATGCTTTCTAGGTAGTGTTCACCATGCTTGACTGTGGACAGGTCTTCTTGCGCTCGCCCTTCCTAACCTGGGGGATATTGATTGTCCATTAGGATTTTTAAAATGTTGACTACCCAAGGAGAAAAAGATTGTGTTAAAAGTTTGATAAACTAATGCAACTAATATCTAATATTTTTTTTCTAGTGCAGTGTTATCCTTCTTTTTAAAAAAGATTTTATTTATTTTTGCATAGAAGAACTAGAGTTTAGGCCAGAAGTGCAAAGTATGAGAAGATTCACCAGACACAGAGTTGGAGCAGGGCAGGTGGATTTACTGAAATACTCTGTTAAGGGGAGCAGCGGGCAAGACGGCAGCAGTCTGCTGTGCCATGTGGGTCAGCTGTTTGGCTGGGGATTAAACTCAGGCGTTGGTGGTGCTAGTGCTGAAACTTAACCCTGAGGCCGTCAGGGAGGCCCCTCTACTCATTTCTTAATACTGAGTAGATAAAAGCCTTTGTATAAGGTTCTATTTCAGAACCTCTTGCAGCTTAATTGTTAAGAGACTGATTAGGGCATCGCTGGTGGCCTAGGGGTAAGTCTCAGTGCTATCACCTCTATGACCTGAGTTCACCTCTATGACTTGAGTTCAGTCTCTGGCCGGGGAGCTGACCCACATGGCACAGCAGTCCTCTCCTGTCTCTCCTGCTGCTCCCCTCAGCAGTGTATTTCAGTTAATCCACCTGCTGTGATCCCACTCTGTGTCTGGTGAATTCTTTCAACCCTCCCTAACTCTGGGGCCTATGGGAGAAGGATAACTGCCATGATATTTGGATAAAACTGTCCCTGAAATGCCAAAATGTTCATTATTTTGATAGCAGAGGATCATGGCAACCATGTAGGCCAAAGAACTAGTTTTGCATGGCCTGAAGTTGAACTTCAAATGCCACCATTTCATCACACCATGACTTTGACTTCATGTACCTGAATCACAGGCTGATTCAGATCCTGGGCAGGAATTTAAATTCCTGAATTGACTGTAAACTTTGGGCACGTGATAATCATAAGGTCCTACTTATCTCGCCTTGACTAAATCAGTCCAAGAACTTGGGGCTCTGATGCAGGTGTAAGAGTTGCACAGATTTGTATGCTGTCCCCATTCCCATGACCAATTGAGAAAACATTATGAAACCCTTCTGTCTCTGGTCATTGACTCCATTTTGGGGCTGACATCAGTTGAGAATGAGCTCTCACCTCCTTATTTTAAACTCAGTTTTTAATCTTAACTTGGCTGCAGTCCAGTGAACTCCCATATGCCTTCATCTACAGTGCTTCTGTGTTTTGCAGGGGGAGGAGTGAGTTCGACTTCCTGGGAGTTTCAGCTGTGTTCACTGAGAGTTGCGGGTAGCCCTGGGTTTTTGGAGAAGCTGGGGTGAAACCCAGTCAACTTGTTCTGGGCAGTGGCTCATTGAGTTGATGTTCAGACCTGTCATTAACCCTCCACCGTAAGCTGTCTTTTGAGGTTAAATGTGCCGTAGGGCTGGGTGACTTGGCTTAGTCAAAGAGTGATGAAGACTTAGCTTCTGAATTCACACCTTCCCCTTGCCAGCTTCCTTGCGCCATACTTAAGCACAGGCCTCCTGCTGCAGGACTAGATGGAGTCTGGTTATTTCGGAAGTCCTGAAAGTCCGGTTTCTGTGGAGTAAGGCAGGAGTTGGAGAAGAGGCTAACGCTAAGTTCCAGGAAGCTTAAGTGTCTGATGTTCCAGGGCAACCCTGTAAGAAATGGGTTGCCTGACTGTGGGTCCTCACTTGTGCACTTAAAGTGATGTATAATAATATTCAATGGTAGGCACACCCACAGAAGAGGTTAATAAAGGGATTATCTACAAAAGTAGGGGAAACGAGGAAATGAATATTTCAGAGAGAATGAGAGGGTGATAAATCAGTAATGCATCATGCCAATTCCACCTGCTGGAATCCCAACAGCACCCTGAGAGCTGGGGAAAGCCAAAAGCCGAGAGGAGGAGGAGGAGAAGTCCTGCCAAAGCTTGCAATAAAGACATGCAACAGTGAATACAGATAAAAATTAGCTTCCTGAACAAAAATAAAAGACATAGTTTGTGTTTTGGTGAACAAGAAATCACACTGGTCGGGGAATGGATCTTCATCTGGCTGAGGATGTTTAGGGCCCAGGTGGAAATCCAGGTCTTTTTGGTTAATCAAAGAAAGAGGAATTGTAAAATGAGGGAGAGGCTGTTTTTTTCAAGTATATGGAGAACACTCCTTTTACATAAAAGGGATCATTGATCCAAAAAGGGTTGGAAACAAAATAGGATTAAGAAATGTTACAGCTTTGGAGTCCTTCCTCCACTCCAATGGACAATGTATTAAATATATCAAGATTTCTGAGAAGCCTGTTAGCAAGAAAACCTGCTTAGCCCAACATTTCTCAAACTCATGTAAAGAAGAGTTCTTTTTCAGGTATTCGTGATCCAGTGAGCCAAGGTTGAGAAATACAGCTTTAATTGTTGGGTGTGGTGTGAGGCTTATTGTGTAAGGTTGAGTTCTAAGTAGGTTTTCCTGGAAAATTCCCAAGAGATAAGTAATATAGGTAGATATTAGGTAGATATTATATAGCCTTGTGAGTAGGGTTTTTTTTTTATCCTTATTTAATATTTTTCTCATTTCCTATTTTTTTTCTTATAAACTATTTCAAACATACAGGAAGGCTGAAAGATTTGCACAGTGAATTGCCCCACATGTCCTTTACCTTGATTCAACACTTGCTTATTCTTCATCTTATTGTATTTCTTTATATGTAGCTCTACCCTTTATTCCTGAGTGAAGTTGGCACAATTCTTCTGAATACTCTGCAGCCATCAGAATACAGATATTTGCCTATAGAACTACAACACTATCATCTCTACTAAGAAAAATTAATCATCTAAAATCAACTTAATATTTAAATTTCCTCAATCATCTTCCAAAATATCCTTTTAACTGTATTTTAACAAAAGGAATACACATGGCATCTTTTGTTGGAGACTAGCTCCAACTTTTGAGGTGTCTGGAGGCAGCACAGGCAGGACCCTAAGATGGGAAGGCATCGGCGAGCAGACATTCCAAAAGGGGAGACAGTGTGAGGAAGACATGGGATCAGGATAGGGTGCAAGTCTTCCTGCTATCCCTTCAGCAGGTCTTTATTTATACTGTGTAGCAAGTAGTTAATTGTAATAATGCATAGGGTAAGTTAATGAGATATCTCCATAAAACATTCCCAAGGACAAGGGGAAAAAGCATTCTTCTCTAACAATTTATGGTATAATAGATTATACGTTTTGTGATAGTTATCATGTATACAGCTGTCTAGTTATCACTCAAAGGAAGAGGGGTCTGGGAAAGGGTGAGCTTGTTAGCAAAAGGTTGTTAGGGGTCTTGGGGTAGTAATAAATTGTGTTAGCAGTGTTATCAATGATTGTCTAAAGAAAAGCTGGTGGCTAATTTAAGGTGAAGGAATGGAGGAAGTAACGCAGGCCTGAGCAAAACTAGACTAGCCCAGGCAAGCACCCACCCCCTGGAATGCAGGATAGGTTGAAGAGGGACAATGTACATTTAAAATTGATTGGATAATGGGAATGGTGTGGCCCAGGCTGATTGGATCTGAGGCACCAGGAAATGAGACATCTATTCCTGGAAACCTGTCATTGAGTGATGGAACTGTGACCCAGGCTGTGATGTCTGTTAATTCTTGAATCCATTTGCTAAGTTGAATCTGCGCGGGCTCTGACGTATGTAACAGCCAACAAGGCCAATATATTCCCTGACTTTTCTTTGGTTGGGGTCTTGCCTGAATCCGGCGTGTCTGGCAGGGAATGGTTTGACCCTGGCTAGCCAGCCCAATAAACTCTACTTTGCGAATTGCATTCTTGCGTGAAGCTTTGTCTTTTGCTGTAATTGAGTTCTCGGACCCTAACAAAGGCTAGCAGAGAGTAGTTAGTGCTTGTTTTAAAAAGGAGTAAATTAAGAGAAAGTTGTACAGTTGTATACCAAACAACACCTGTGTAGTCAACGTTAAAATTTGTCCATTATGCCCTGGGAGTCTTATCTGAGGTTTGCTTTTTTATTTAAAGAAACCAAGGAAGCTTCCCAGGAGTTTTTATGTCCTGGGGTTTTATTTCTCCTGAGGCTTGCCTTTTGTCTCAGGAGACAGAGGAATTTCTCCTGGGGCAGCTTGCCTGAACCAGGCAGCCACCTGTGTGGCTAAGACAATCCAGTTATAAACTGAATGTTGCTCAGAATATTTTGATATTATGTTTATACAAAAAAGGGAGGTCATAACATAAGTTAGCAGTGGACAGTCTGATTTTTCAGAACTTATCCCGATCCACTCGGAATCTGTCAGACGATGGACGTTGCATAGCTTGTGTCAATCTTTTTTTTTTTTTTTTACTTATTTTAATTTAGAGTAAATCCTCTGCTCCCTCCTCTCTATTTACTTTTTGAAGAATTCAGTTTGTCAACTGTGAAAAAAACACCAGGAAATGGGCCATCCCACTATGATGTATTCAGCAGCCACTGCAGCACAAGTTCAATCCCCGGCCAGGGAGCTGACCCACACGGTGCCCCAGACTGCTCCTGTCTCCCGCTGCTCCCCTCGGCAGTGTACTTCAGTCAATTTGCCTGTTCTGCTCTCCACTATCTCTGGTGAATCCTCTCACCTCCTGCACCTCTGGCCTGCACCCCAATTCTGTATGTATAAATAAATAAATCTTTTAAAAAAAGAAAAACTGGGCCCTCCCTGGTGGTGCAACGGGTTGAAGCATAGCACTGCAGGCTAGCTGTGGCCGCTTCAGTACGAATTTGATCCCTGGCCAGGGAGCTGACCCACATGGCGCTGCAGACCTCTCCTGACTCGCCCACTGCTCCACTCAGCAGTGTACTTCGTCAGTCAGCCTATTCTGCTCTCCACTCTGTCTGGTGAATCCTCTTACCATCCCTGCACTTCTGACCTGTACCCCAGTTCTGTATGCATAAATAAATAAATCTTAAAAAAAAAAAAAAAAGAAACACACCAGGAAGCTAAAATAATAGTATTTACTTGCTGGAGGAGGATGGTGTATCAGGGTATCTTAATAAGGTTAAAACCTAAGCGCTTACCTTTTGATCAGCAGAAAGGCTTGGGAGGCTGAATTAGACAAACTAAGATTGGCTATAAAGGGTATTGATAAAGTTGCTATGGGAACCAGGCCGGAAGCCGGATCACTTTAATTCTGAATAGGGAAGCAGGGCCAGGACACATTTTGTGTCCAAGGTCAATACTCAAGGCCAGGCATTCTAGCACAGTTGGCCCAAACCGACACCCCAGGCATGAAAAGCCTGTGAGAACATGTTATAAAAGGAAGCCCCATTCCTCTTCCCACACAGACTTCTTTTGTCTTGCCCACTGCTTCTCTTAGTGGCAGATTTCAATAAATCCCTTTCTGTTATCTATGCTGTCTCTGGAGTATTTTTTCCCTCCTACTTCTCTGGCCTACACCCCACTTCCTTCCCTCTGTGTGAGTGAGTGAGTGAGTGAGTGTGTGTGTGTGTGTGTGTGTGTGTGTGTGTGTGTGTGTGTGTGTGTGAGACTTGCTTTGCAAATCAGGGAACACAAAATCAAGGTATCAGCCCAAAATGTGCTATGCTTGTTTTTTATTTTTAAAGAGATATTTCAAAGAAAAAATGGGGGTTGAGGTGGGGGGAGGAAGAACAGAATTGCAGGAACTAGGATTGGCTATAGATTATGATCCCTACAGTTCATTGACTTAGCCAAAACGACCTTGGGAACGATCTTTGTGCCGTTCAGTTTCTGCCGCTCAGCATGTGTTTTCCACAGGTAGCAAGACGGGCTGTTAGTCAATAGACGAGCCAGTTCAGTCCACCTGGAGCACCTCTTTTCATTTGGCCTTAAATCAGTCTTCCTCAGGTTAGATGTGTCTGTGTCCTCCTGGTGTGCACATGCCCCTGGGCCTGGGGTGGGGCATTCTCAACCCTGTCCACAGGGCACAGCCATCTGTCCTAATTAATGGGCTTAGCAAGGCAGGCACAGGCATTGGGTATCCTCACAGTAGGGTAAGTCAACCTTTAAGTCTGGAGCACCAAAGCTTGAGGTCGACCTTAAAAAATTTGAACCAGACTCACTGGAACTGCTACCCAGGTGCTCATAATTTCAAAAATCTCCAGGTGGTTCTAATTTGCAGTCAGCTTATGCTGCTCCGCCCCCTCCCCGGCTGGCCCTGTAGACCTTACCAAGTGGGAGTAAACTTGGGCACCCGTTTCTGTTCAGAAAACCTGGATTGTACATTGGAGTTACTTGGGACATTTTAAAAATACTGACACTTTGGTCACACCCCAGAGATTCTGATACAGATCTTTGTCGGGCAGTTTTTAGTCCAGGCTGTGGGAGCGTGACCTCCTGGGCCGTCCAGAAGACACAGTTGGTTAAATTTGCTTCCTATCAGGAGTTTTGCACGTCACATTGTTTCATTGTTTGTGATGTTAAATGCAGCCACTGGACTAAGGCGTTGTCCTCCGGCTTCTCCCCCAGGATGGTACGTGTGCCCCCTCATTCAGGTAAGTGATCCCCAGAAGGACAGTTGAGCACTTTTGCGTACCCTGTTTTGAGGAGTTTCTATTAAGACTTTAGCTTTCACTGGTGATATCGCAATCGATTGTTATATTGGGGGTTATAAAATAGTGGTCTTCAAATTGTGTCATTTCTTTTAAAGAGATATTTCAAAGAACAGATGGGGTAGGGGGAATAACAGAATTGTAGGAACTAGGATTTGTTGTAGATTATAACATTTATCAGTGACTTTTTTTGTAAAGAAGAGCTTTCCTGTTGATCTTCCCCTCATTCCCTAGACTCATGTATTTTCACTTAAAAATCAGTTACAGTTATTGCCCTTTTTGAGGGTCAGATTGTACTAAACTTCGTTGGTGAGAGCCCCTTTAAGTTGGCTTTGCTTTAAAAGTCAAAAATTCTGATTGAATTTTGTAGTCCCAAGTTTTCACAGAGCAAACTGTCAGCTACCAGATCAAGGAACAGGCCGGAGCCAGTAGCCTAGAAGCCCTGTCTTGTCCTCTCCTCCCCACTCTGAAAGAGAAGTCACCAGTCTCACTTCTGAACTTGTTGACCACATTGCCTGTTTGAGAGCTTTGTGTGAGGGGGCCACATGGCAGAAACCCTGTGTTTCCTTCTCTGCTTCTCACCAAGGCTGTGAGCTCATCTACGAAGGATGGAGATATCGGGATATCGGTCTTTCAGTCTTTGTTTTTTTGTTTTTTTTTTATTTTAAAGATTATTTATTTATGCATAAAAGAACTGGGGTACAGGCCAGAGGTACAGGGGTGAGGAGGGTGAGGGATTCACCAAAGACAGAGAGGGGAGAAGAGTAGATGGAATGACTGAAATACACCCTAAGGGGAGCAGTGCGGTGGGACAGTAGAGGTCTGCTGTGCCACGTGGGTCACCTCTCTGGTCAGGGATCAAATTCATGCTGCAGTGACTGTGGACAGCTCCATACTGCTGTGCTTTAAAGCCACCAGGGAGGGCCCAGTCTTTGTTTTTCTTCATGCCTGACAGTTGCTGTTAAGGAGCTCACACTGCTCCTCCCCTCTCTGTTCAATTCCTTTTCTGAGGAAACTGTAGGGTTTCTCTGGGGCTGGGGGTGCCCACTTTTCTCTCTTTTTGAACTTTGGTCACACCCATACTTCTCATGTTCCTCAGTGGTTGCTAATACTTCTGTCTCTGGTAGTAGGCCAAGCTCTGACTGAGAAACACAAGACCTTTTGTGCTTGAGTACTTCCCAGCCCTGCCAGGTGGAGTGATGCCCTGGCCAGATGACATCATCGAGAGATGGCCCAGCATGAGTGGCCAATTGTTCAGGGGGTCAGCTTGGAGCAGGACAGAGGATCAAGCAACCTGGGAGGTCAAATGCAAGGCCAAAATGCTCATGAGCCATTTCAATTCCATGAAACCGTCCCTCCTTCCTCAAGTCAACATAGATAAGAGCTGCAGGAAAGAGATGATGAGTCTGAGGAATTGAAACAATTTTGTTTTAGTTTCATGACTGACTCCTTACCTGAACCCAACCTTCCTTTTGCTTTTTAAAGATTTGTTTGTTTATGCATACAAGAACTGGGGTATAGGGCAAAGATGTGGGGGTGAGAGGATTCACTAGAGACGGAGTAGGGAACAAAATAGGCAGACTGATAAAAATATACAGCTGAAGGGAGCAGCAGGCAAGACAGGAGAGGGCTGCTGCACCATGTGGGTCAGCTCCCTGCCTGGGGATTGAACTTGTGCTGCAGTGGCTGCGGATAGCTTCACAGTGCTGTGCTTAACCTTTGTGCCATCAGGGAGGCCCCCACCATTCTTTTCTTCTTTTTCTTCATCACCCACTACATGGCAAATTTATTGAGGGAAAGAGATGCCTGCATAGACACAGGCAGGCAGTCTTAACTGACAAGGATTGCCTGTTCTTTTCTACTGTAGAATTATTTTCTCTATCCTCTTTTCACCTCTGTCACTAGCAGTTTCCTTTTCTCATTTGTTCTCCTTTTTATCTTTTCTCTACAAAAGTTGAGGTCATTACATTCAGTCTTAAAGGACCCGATAATAAGATTTAACCAGCCTGTTCCTTTTGGGTCAGGTTTGTTACTTTCTATCTAGTCTATCATTGAGATAGAGTTGGGTGAATCTGGAGGGAAGGTTAATGAATATGTTTGTTAGACCAATGTTTTTCAACCATTTTATCTAGTGTTTGTGACACCTTTGCTGTAGTTCACATAAAGCTCAGTCTGTGCATTTAGAACCCAGTTAAGAACTGTGGCTTTTTACATATTTAAAAACTAAGGTGTAGGCCCTCCCTGGTGGCGCAGCGGGTTAAAGCGCAGCACTAAGAATCGCAAGCCACTTCTGCATGAGTTCGATCCCTGCCTGCCCCGGAGGTGACCACATGGCGTGGCAGACCTCTCCTGACCCGCCCGCTGCTCCCCTCAGCAGTGTACTTCGTTGATCTGCCTGTTCTGCCCCCCACTCTGTCTCTGGTGAATCCTCTCACTGCCCCTGCAATCCTGGCCTGTACCCCAGTTCTGTATGAATAAAAACAAACAAACAAACAAACAAACAAAAAACCAAACCAACCAACCAAACAAACAAAAACTAAGGTGTAGGGCCTCCCTGGTGGTGCAGGGTTACAGACTCAGTGCTCTCAAGCTTATAGCAGTGGGCTGACCACATGGTGCCGCAGACCTCTCCTGTCTTACCTGACTTCTCCTATCCACCCATGGCTCCCCTCAACAGTGTGTTTTAGAAGATCTGCCTGTTCTGCTCCCCACCTGTCTCTCATGAATCCCTCACCCCGTGAATCCCTGCACCTCTATCCTACACACCAGTTGTTGTTTTTTTTTTAAATACAATATTTTATTTTTACATCATTTTGTGCCATTTTCCATCTCAATTGTAATCCCCATGGGCTTCCCACCACCAATTCACCTGTGTGCCATCACCATAGTCCAGTGTACTTCTCCCCCCCCCCATTTTTGATCCTATTCTCCACTCCACCCCCATAAAATGTCTCTGGTATATCATTGTTCATTATTATTATTATTTTCTCCCCTAGTCCTTTATATTCCTGCTATGAGTAAAACCATCTGTATTTTTCCTTTTCTTTCTGGTTTATTTCACTAAGCGTGATCCTTTCCAACTCTGTCCATGTTGGTGCAAAAGGCATGTTATACTCTAGTTCTTATATGCAGAGATAAATAAAATAAGTCTTTTGCACAAATAAATAACATAAATCTTAAAAAAAATTAAGATATCAAAATTGAATTTTTCAAGGCATGTCAGAAAGCTGACATGCAGTGTGTCCTTCAATACCAACACTTCAATGAAGATGTGAATGTCACACTTGTGTTCTCATTCACATTTTCTTGGTGTAAGATGCACCAGTCAGGAATCTTCTTATTGTGGGTGACATCAAACCTCAAACAAACTAGCTTAAACAAACGGACCAAAACTAAAACAACAACAACATGAGAGGAAAGGAATTCACTGGCTCTTGTCACTGCAAAGACCCATAGGTGAGTGACTTCAGGTGAGAGGTGGCAGAACCCCCTGCTCACACAGTCTCCCTCTTGGCTCTGCTTTGCTATGTTGGCTCCTCTTTAAAACTCCGTGGTATTGTCCCTGGAGTCCTTGGCTCTCATATTCTTGACATAGAATCTTATGTAGGATGAGAGGAAGCTTCTCTGTCCCATGAACCCAACAACTTCTCTTCCACCAAGGAAATTACTGTGGCTAAAAGACTGCTAAATTTATGACAGTGGTGGTGGGATGTGTGTTTCCCATGGCATGGGAAGGGGGTGCTAACTTTATCTGTGGACTAAGAGAGGGTGGGCTTCCTGGAGGAAAACTGGAGTGATGTGATTGAAGTTGCAAAAAGTGATAATAAGATGTAAAAATAAACATGCCTACCTCATGATTTAGATGACTATGGATGAAAACAGGGTTTTCTCAGAAATTAATACTAAACATGCTTGAGGTTTTTGAATTTTGACACCCCAGAACTTTGTATCATATTATCCTGAAGAAAGAATTTGGAACTGAATAAAATAAAGGCAGGGGTTATCAGTTACTTTAACTTTTTTTTAAGATTTATTTTATTTATCTATGTATAGGAGAGCTGGGTATAGGCCAGAGGTGCATGGGGTGAGAGGATTCACCAGAGACAGAGTGGGCAGTAGAACAGCAGATCTACAGGAATATACTGCTGAGGGGAGCAGTGGGTGAGACAGGAGAGGTCTGCCACGCCATGTGGGTCACCTCCCTGGCCAGGGATCGAACTTGTGTTGCAGATAGCAGCATAGTGCTAAGATGTAACCCCTTGTGCCACCAGAGCGACCAATAGCTTTAACTATTAAAAGAACATTAATTTTTACTGGTTACTTATTAGATCAGTCACTGGTAAGACATTAGAGTGAGTGAACACATGCAGACAGTGTTGGCTCTGATGTAGTCTGTTAGCAGAAGCGCTTGAGATTGTTTTTAATTCAGTAACTAAAAAAAAAAAACCCTAATGCACTTATGCTAAACTGCATATATTTTAAATATGTAGCCAAGGTTAAATTCTCACAGCTCCCAGAGCACAAAAAGAGAAAACATAGTGAACTTTATTTTGGCCTTTGTATTCATAAACAGTTCAACTGTAGATGACCCAGCCTGAGTGAACAGAAGCAACAACTGACATTGAACTGAATACCCAGGCTGGCTGGAGCCAGGAAAACACAAAGGCAAAGGGCGAATTCAGAGATGAGGGGCCAACAGAAATTCAAAACACTAATTATATGGGGAAAAAAAGTGGCTTCATTATTTGTTGGGGGCGACTGTTGTGTGAGCTGATAATACAACTACCGGACTAGATTAGGGCGATAATAAACTGGGCCTCGAATCCAAGGGTGATAATTATCTGGGCCTCCTGGGCCTCTCATCTGGGAGATACCGGTGGGACTAGATAAGGGCTATAAGGAACTGGGCCTCGCATCAGGGGGCACAGCGATGAGTCACCCCTTTGGAATCTGAACCTAGAATCTATATAAGAGACCCTTTTCCCCTATAGCTCTGGCAGTAGCTGGGGACCCCACCCTAGGGAGCTCCAATCAACTCTACTTGTTCAGCCTTTCTGCCTCCTGTCTTTCTTCCTTGCGGCGGGTCACAGAGGTCGGGACAAAACATAATTCTCCATATATGAACCTGTGAATAGCCAAAACATTTTAGTCAAGTCCATATTTCTTTACTCTTGGCCTGCTTGTTAGGTGATAAAAATGACCTCATTTGTTCTCAACATGCTTCCCAAAATTTGTATCATCTCATTCTCCTTCCTAGCTGGAGTCAAATTTGAGTTTACCTCCTGCTTCCTTTCCAACTGCTTTATAACAAGTACTTTCTTTTACAAATCCTTGCAAAGAAGTTTAAATTGCTTGAAATCTTAAAAGATTTCTTGCAGGAATAAGACCTCTGCTTAACCATAATCATATTGTCATTCTTATAAGTTAGTCTATGGGATAAAGAATCACCTTCAAATCAATTTGAAATATCAAGTTCAATAATTGGATTGAAGGATAATTGGACCAAAGGAAAGTTAATTTTAAATAATAAAAAAATACTAATCCTTTTGTTAAAGATATACATGAAATTCACTCACAGCATTCTTTCTATAAATTCTGTTATTAAGGAGTATTAGATTTTGATGAAAAATGAAGTTATCACTTTTGTTCATGCAGTTTGTACCCAGGGAAATTATTCATTGGGAAATAGTCTTTCAATCTAAATTTTCCCCTTTGAATTTAGCCATAGGTTTCTGACTAGTTTTTTGCTCCTGCCAGGATTTCTAAATTGGAGATAACCTGGGTCATGTCAGTGCCAGTATCAGCCACTCCCCCATTTACCTGTTTCCTTATACTCTGCTCTGCTTTCTCGATAACACTCACTGCAGCCTGTAATTATTTCTTTTTGCCTGTCAGCCCTTAGAAAGAATGAATATTTGTGTAAGACCCTTCGATGTGGTGTAATCCTAAAGGCAACTGGAGCTCTCTCCTTTCCACAGAATCATCATCTGACCTGTCTGTTTCTTTGGCCTCTTAGCCTGTGCTTGTCCCAGCCCCTGGAACACATCCCCATCCCCGTGTGAACCATGTCTTCTCTTTTTCTCCACATGCTCTTTCCTATTTTCAGGATTTTTTCCTATTTGATTCTGCTTCACTCTTGACTCTTCAAATCCTTGGTCCACTGGCATGAGTAAGGACCTCTTGTTTTGGACTTCCGGGTCTCCCTTTACTTATATTATTTGCCTGGAATCTGCTACTAGACAGAAGTTGGGGGCAGAAGCCTACATTGTTTCCAGTATCTCTTCTGAGCCTGGCATAGGTGTTTACTGAACCAATGAGTAAGTCAATGGAACACCTGCAAGTAGCTTAACAATGATCCACTTTTGTTAACTGGAAGTAATACAATTAAGTTATTGGTTTTTTTAATCACAATTATTCTACTAAAAAGCAGTATAAGAAAAAGACCTGGAATCTAGGACATGGAGAAATTATTTTCCCAAGTTGAGGTCTGTAGTAAGTAGGTTAGAGTTTTTCAGTTGGTGATCAGTGCTCTAACTTATGTGCTTATTCTAGGATTTCTAAAGCATTGGACAATAGATTCTAAAATACTCTCAGGGTCAGAAAAAAAATGCAATTGATTGCTTTTGGACTTAAAAGCTTTGTGATCCTGTTAAGGGTAGGATGAGGGGTACCAAGACCACCCCCCCCAAACCTGCCCATCCTAGATAGTTTCTGCCATCCACCACATTAAGACAAAAGATATTCTCTGCATAAGACCTTCAGTGGAAAAGAACCTAAATACAATTAGTGTGCAACAAAGAAAAGACAAAGAATATGGTTTTCAAATCAAGTTCCCATCCCCATGTGGGTAAATGTCCAGCCAAACAGGGTTGGCCAAAGCAGGGCCACTGAAGCCAAAAACCCACATGTCTAAAGCACCTTTTGGTGGAGACCCATAGAAAAGGATCAACTGGGCCTTCCTGGTGGCACATCGGATTAAGTCTCAACACTATGAAGCTATCAGAGTTTGATCCCCCACCAGGGAGCTGACCCACATGGGGCAGCAGACCTCTTCTGTCTTGCCCACTGCTCCCCTCTGCAGGATATTTCCATAGATCTGCCTGTTCTGCTCCTCCCCACTCTATGGTGAATTCTCTCACAACCCCCACTTCTGGCCTGCACCACAGCTCTTATATGCATAAATACAGGAAATAAATCTTAAAAAAAAAAAAAAAAGGAAAAGGGTCAGAAAGAGACAGAGAAGTCTGGAAGGAAAAGAACAAAGTCACAAGCAAGATAAAGCTGCCATTGCTAACTTCCACTCTCTTACCCATGTCTTCTAACCAGTCCAGGGCGAAGAGGCGAATGCTATTTCTTCACGAGTCTCTGCTCCATGTGCCTCCTCCAGGTCTCCTTCTGGTTCTCCATCCTTTCTTTCCTCCCTTTTCCAATCTCTGCTCCAGCTTCTTTTCCTCCCTGCTCAGTTCCATTGTTCCCTGGGTGGGGAACCTCCCCTTTTCCTGGGGACCACTCTGTTACAATCTTATACTTTCTAATTTCTTAATACCATCAATTACACTGGCTTAATTAATCTGAGCTGAGATGAGGTAGAGCAGGCCAGATTGTCATCAGGAAGGTTTCTGAACTTCTTCCTATAGACCATTTGTGGAAGGGAAGGGAATATACATCAAGGATTTTAGCTGGGTGCTGAGGCTGCCTGGGTCCCTATTACTAAAAGACTGTAGATCCCGGACTCAACCCAAAAGGATGAGGCAGTGGCTGAGAAGATATTTGAAGCCAGTCAGCAAGAAGGTTGTCAGGTGATGCTCCCTAGATAGGCCAATATAAATAATTTGTCTGGGAAATAATGACATAGACATTAGACATAGGACATGTGGGAAATTTAGCTGTCAAGAATCATACCAGAGTGAAGAATGTTAAGGGTCTTAAATGGTTTTGAAGAGTCTCAAGCCTCCTGCCCAGCTCTTCCATGCTGTAGGCTACAAAGGGCTTTTAGAGTCTTCTTCCCAATGCTTTCCAAGTGCCAGAGACATTGTGGAACCTTAAGCCGGAAGGAGTCATGAGACCCTTACATGAAATATGGAGGGCCTCCATATTGAGGGCTTCACACTTTAAAGGTTGGGGTGACTTTGATTTGTATCTGTTCTTGGGAGCTCAGAGGACTATAGCCACCATATGTCTTAAAGATCTGATTTGGAATAACATGGGACATCATTCTCTTGATGTTCTTAATAAGGGAAGGTTACTGGGAAAACCTGACTGCTGGAGGGCTCCTTTGGGACTTTTGATCAGATTGGCAGGGGGGCCTAGTGTTTTCTAAAAAGTGGACTGAAAAGACTCAAGGTCATCTGGGCATGGTCTCAAATGTGTGGAGAGATCCAGGCAGAAATGTTTCTTTTTTTAAATAAAGATTGATTTTTATTTATTTATGCATACAAGAACTGGGGTGCAGGCCCGAGGTGCAGGGGGTAAAAGGATTCACCAGAGACAGAGTGGGAACAGAACAGGCAGGGTGAATGAAATGCACTGCTGAGGCGAGCAGAGGGTGGGCGAGGAGAGGTCTGCTGTGCCATGTGGGTCAGCTCCCTAGCTGGAGTGTGAACTCTTGCTGTGGTGTGGCTGGTGATGGCTTGATAGTGCTGAGACTGTAACCCTTGTGCCCCCAAGGAGGACCCCAGGATGGTTTGTTGTCTCTAGTCTTCACAGTTATTTTTCTTCCATTTAAGACAGAGATTGTTAGAAAGTATTGACTAGCATTAAAATGTTGGAGATTATGGGTTTTAGTTCAAGAATTAATTTTTTCTGTAAGGAATTGAATTACCTATTGATAAGTTAAAATCCACCCAATTCCCCTGGTTCTCCCCTGGTTACTTGCTCTTTTGGGGTAAATTTTAGCTTCCAGAGCCAGTGAATTGCCTGAGGCAATAGTTATAGACACCGAGCCATCAACATTCCCCCAGAAGACAGCCTTTTAGTTGAAGGGGAATATTTTGGGCTAGAATAAGGGAATTTTGGGTGAGGGGGTGGGAGGAGTAGAAATGTGAGGGGATGGTTCACGCTTTCTTACTGGGAGGATTCTGGAGTTACACCTGCCGGGTTCCACATGCTGCTTGTATGATATGCATCTTCAGAAAAGAGGAAAACTGCAAATTGCAAAGTTATATACACCCATTTTCAAACTCTTAGGAAAGTAAGCTTTTTCAGGTACCTGTTATAAGGACAAACTGTGATCTTAGAAACCAGAAGTCTGAGCCTCTATAGTAGAGTTTGAGGAGAGACCTTATTCTCTGATTATAAAAAGTTTGAGGAAGGTGGGATCATTTCCTGCATCCAAGCCTGGGCCTCCAGTGAGTCAGAGCCTTCATTTTACACCTTATATTCTTCATCAAACTAAGAATTATCTAGAATGCTTGGGTCCCTTCTACTAATTCGTCATCATCCACTATATAGAGGTCAACAGTTAATGAACAGCTACTCAGGATTCTCAAAGTCACTGTGCTTTCAGAGTATATGTGTGTGTCATAAACCCATACTTACAAAATAATCTTCCAGTGGTCTCTAAGCAAAAGCTTGAGAGGATAGAAAGGGAAACCCACCTTCAAGCCTTGTGACCTCCCAGTTTCTCTTTGAAGATTCATGTGTGAGATACAAGAGCCCTTTTCTAGCAACCTACTCCTGATGCATTTATCTATGTGACTTTGCATTTAATGCCCTTTTGATCACGGGGAAGCAAAGCTGCAGGGTGTGCAGCTTTTACCTGAAAAGCAAGTTGTGTTAAAGCAGGTGAGGCTCTATTCATTCACCTTTTAGTGTTCTCTTCCCTGCCCCGCCTCCACTGCCCACCATTTGTGACTACGTATGAAATCCACTCCCCTACCTCCTCTTCCCTGTCATTTGCCGGGCAGTATGATTTGTGTTGTGGTCCTTCTTGGGAAAGGCAAGGCTAAGAAGGGACAATTTATGAAGCCCCATGTTTGCCTGTTCTGAAATTTTGGAATCAGTTTGGGTGTGAAAGGACAAGCCCCAAAGGACAGCTTTGATTTCTGCAGTGAACTGTTGCTCTCTGCTACCCCCTGGTGGAATATTCTCAAACAGGTTCTTCCCACCACTGCAAGAGGCTTTTGGGAGTGTTTCAAATAGGACAGGGTACGAAGGAGAGTTGCATTGGTTAGATTCATGTACTGGGAAAAACGGGAGAGATACTTAGAAACCTCTAGAAAAATCCATGTACTTTGTCCCTTCATCTGCAGCTTCAGTAACTGCTGTAGCCTCCACGCATGGGGTTGTCTCTATTCTTATGGCCTGACTTTAAGATCCTATCTCAAATGAGACATTTTAGTCTGAATATTAACATTATTATCAGTTCTTTACTGAAATCAATATTCTGTTTCTCAGCTCTGTAGTTTAGAGGTTCCACTTAAAGAGGTAATAAAGTTAGGCATTTCTTGATCTTAGTAAACAAAGCACTTTCTTCTTCCTTCTTCCAATAAGGGGAATTATCCTGGCTAAGAAAGGAAACTTGGAGTCTGCAAGGTAGAGGAGAATGAATACAACCACCTCACCTCAATACCAGATACCCAACAACAAACATTCCTGTAAAACAAAACCAAAAATCTGCTGAGGGGAAAACTGATAACTGCAGCTGCGCTATGGGAGGGAAGTAATAAGGTGGGCCTGGACCAGCCAGAGGCTGGACTGTTCAGTTGGTCACATAAGTAGCCTATCATCTACTAACCTCCCTAGAGTTCTTAAACAAAGAATAACATAATGGAAATGGAACTTAAACATAATGGGACAGCGTCAAAAAAGAAACAATCAAAAGGCAAGGCAAATCAAAGAACAAGAAAAATAACAAAATGACAATGAACATTTACACCTCAAAAATTACTTTAAATAGACTGGGACCTCCCTGGTGGCACAGAGGTTGAAGTCTAGGTTCTATCACGCTGTTGCTAGCCACTGAGGCTTGAGTTCAATCCCCAGCCAGGGAGATGACCCACATGACACAGCAGACCTCTCCTGTCTCTCCTGCTGCTCTCCTCAGCAGTGTGTTTCAGCACATCTGCCTGTTCTGCTCCCCACTCTTTCTCTGATGAATCCTCTCACCCCCATACCTCTGGCCTACATTCCAGTTCTTGTATGCATAAATAAATAAAATAAATCTGTTTTTATTTTTTATTTATTTATTTTTTTTAAAGATTTATTTATTTGTGCATATAGAACTGGGGTATAGGCCAGAGGCTCAGGGGCCGTGAGAGGCTTCACCAGAGATAGAGCGGGGAACATAACAGTCAGATCAACGAAGTACACTGCTGAGGGGAGCAGTGGGCGGGTCAGGAGAGGTCTGCCATGCCATGTGGTCACCTCCGGGGCAGGCGGGGATCGAACTCATGCGGAAGCGGCTTTAGATTCTCAGTGCTGGGCTTTAACCCGCTGCGCCACCATGGAGGGCCTGTTTTTATTTTTTAAAGGGAGGCCCTAAAACAAATCTTAAAAAATCAAACAAACAACTAAATGTACTGAAGTGACCAGTCAAAGGATGTAGAATGGCTGAATGGATTTCAAAACATGGTCCAACCTTCTTCTGTTTACTAGAAACTCACCTTATTAACAAAGACAAGCATAGATTTAATGGCAACCAAAAAAAAATATCATTAACAGCTATACTTATTTCTGATAAGGTACATGGGGTAAGTCTCAGCACTATGAAGGTATTGGCAACCACAGCAGCATGAATTCAACTCCTGGCCAAGCAGCTGACCCACATGGCACAGCAGACTTCTCCTGTCTCGCCTGCTGCTCCCCTCAGCAGTGTGTTTCAGTATATATACCTGTTCTGCTTCCCACTCTGTCTCTGGTGAATCCTCTTACCCCCCACACCTTTGGCCTATACCCCAGTTCTTGTATGCATAAATAAATAGACCTTGAAAAAAAGAGAAAGAAGTATGAGATATAGAGGGACACTGTTTTGAGTAAGGGTCTAATGCAATAAGGAGAAATAGCACTGTATGTTATCAAATAATAGTACACCAAGATACATAATACAAATAACACAGCTTAAGAGTGATATTGATAACAATAATACTAATATTGATAATAACACTACTAATACTTTCATGCCACATCTATAACAATAGCCAAATCAACAAGGCAAAGTATAAATGAAACATGAACTTTAAATGAAGAGTCAGAACAAACAGATCTGACATCTACAGAACATTCTGCTTCCAAATTGCACATACATATTTCTTTCAAGTGACATGGAACATTTATTGAGATACAAGTTTTTGAGATACAAGTCAATTATCTGTAAAATCACATAGCTCAAAATTATATATAGTAGATATTCTGACCAAAATGCCCTAAAATTAGAGTCAACTATAAAGAAAAAAAAGCAGGAAAAATGGTCACTGCATGGAGACTATGTTGCTTCCTAGCAATTGAGTAAAAGAGGAAATCACTAACAACAACAAATGTTGGTGAGGATGTGGAGAAAAAGGAACTCTCCTGCACTGCTGATGGGAATGCAAACTAGTACAGCCACTATGGAAAACTGTTTGGAGGTTCCTCAAACTGCTTAACATGGAGCTTCCCTACGACCCAGCAATCCCACTCCGAGGTATCTACCCAAAAGATACAAAAACACTGATTCAAAAAGATACCTGCATCTCCATGTTTATTGCTGCTTTATTTACAATTGGAAAGACATGGAAACAGCCCAGATGCCCAAAAGTAGATGACTGGATTACAAAGATGTGGTACATATATACAATGGAATATTACTCAGCAACCAACAAAACAAAACAAAACAAAACAAAACAAAACAAAACAAAACAAAACAAAACCACATGCCTTTTACAGCAACATGGATGGAGCTGGAAGGGATCATGCATAGTGAAATAAGCCAGAAGGAAAAGGAAAAATACCAGATGGTTTCTCTCATAGCAGGAGTATAAAGGACCAGGGGAGAAAATAATAATAATGAACAACTATATACCAGAGACCTTTTATGGGGGTGGAGTGGGGAATGGGATTAAAAATGGGGTGGGGGGGTTAGTGCACTGGACTGTGGTGATGGCAGACAGGTGATTTGGTGATGGGAAGCCCACGGGGATTACAGCTGAGATGGAAAAAGGCACAGAATGATATAAAAATAAACTATTATATTAAAAAAATAATAAAAAAGAGGAAATCAAAGCTGAAATAAAGAATTACATACTGGGGTCAGAACTCCTTGGGTTCCAGTCCCAGCTCCTTTATGAGAGAGTGACCAACGCCTACTTTATGTTGTAAGGATGAGGTGAGATGATCTATATTCACCACCTATCACGTAACCCATACATGTTTTGTTAGCTTCTAATTTATCACAATGCATCCATTAACTACTTTGTAGAGTCATTGAGTCCTTCAGTTTGCTGGTTACATTCTCATGGTTTTCAAATGCAGGCATCCAGGGGGAAATGCAGTCACAGACTTGGCCCCTTGGGGCTGCGGGAATGTTGGGGAAGAAGCTGTCAGTCTCCATTCCTGAAGTAACAGGGGTTAAGGCCACGGCACTTTTGGCAAACCACAGGTGTTGCAGAAAAGCAAACCTGCTGTGCTTCCAATATGTCTAGACACCTTGCACAATAAAAGCAGAAATACAAACAACGCATGTCACACCTGAGATAATCAGAAGTAGCAGAATCACCCTGACTGGTCTAGGTCTCCAAAAAAAATGGTAAACATTTCTTGTAAACCTGGGATCCCCAATGAAAACTAGTTTTAGCAGTAATTTCTACTCTGTGAGACTGGCTGGAGCTCTGACAGCAGTATTGTGAACATAACAGCATGTGAGGGAGTTGCTGCTTTCTCACCATAAATGAGTTAATGTAAGCTTTGTACCTAGATAATGCCAAGTATTTTTCTTTTAAGTTTTTATTTATTTTTAATATGGTGAGCCAGTTCTATGATGTATGACTCCTTTGCTCCGTTTAAAGATGATTTTTCTCCCTTTCCTTTTCTAAGTGCTTCTTTCTCTGAGTGTTCCTTTGATACCTGCTGTGCGTGGGTGTTGCTAAAATGCAAAACTGCAAAGATGTCCTGTCTGGTCCTCTTTGTTATTAGGTTGTGATTTATTTTTATTAAAGATTTATTTATTTATGCATATAGAACTGAGGTACAGGCCAGAAGTGCAAGGGGTGAGAGGATTCACCAGAGACAGAATGGAGAGCAGAACAGGCAGATTGATGAAGTACACTGCTGAGGGGAGCAGCAGGTGAGACAGGAGAGGTTTGTTGCACCATGTGGGTCACCTCCGGGCTGGGGATTGAACTTGCACTGAAGAGGCTGCAGCTAGCTTTGTAGTGCTGCGCTTTAACTCATTGCACCACCAGGCAGGGCCCTAGATTGTGATTTAAAAACAAACAAACAAACTTTATTTTTTTGTGTGTAGAAGAACAGGGGTATAGACCAGAGATGTAGGGTGTGAGAGGATTCACCACAGAGGGTGGGGAGCAGAACAGGCAGATCTACTGAAATCCACTGCTGAGGGAGCAGCAGGTGAGACAGGAGAGGTCTGCTGTGCCATGTGGGTCGGCTCCCTGGATGAGGATTGGACTCAGGCTGTAGTGGTGGTAGCACTGAGACTTACTAACCTCTAGCTCACCAGAGAAGCACTAGACTGTCATTTAAAAAATTGATTTTGAAATAACTTTAGACATACAAGAAGTAGCAAATAGTGAGCTCATATAGATCCTTTACTTAGCTTCTCCCCATGGTAGCATCTTTTATAACCATAGTGCATTATCAAGCCAGGAAATTGACATTGATATTAATTCCTATCTCACCAATTTTTACATGCACTGCTTTTCTTCCCGAGGGTGTCATTCCATGACATACATTCAGGATACAAAGCTATTCCATTGTCACAAAGAAACTCCATGAAGTTACTCTTTTATTGTCATGCCCTCACCCTAACCTAATCTCTGATGGCCAGTGAGCTGGTTGACTTTGTCATTTCAAGAATGTTATATAAATTGAGCCATACAGTGTATGAACTCTGAGATTGCCTTTTCTGTACTCAGTGCATTTGAGACCCTCTCAAGTTGCTTCATGTTGCCATATGTTTCTTTTGGTAGCTGAGGAGTGTTCCACTTTATGGTGCACTGCTGTTTGTTTATCTGTGTGCTGAGACTTAACCCTAGGCCACCAGGGAGGCCCACAGTTTATTTTATAATGAGTCTTTGTTGTACAGAGATTTCTGGACAAACGGAGAGGCTTGGGGCCTCAATTCTATTTGAAGATGTTATTGACTCTTTGGGAAAATTTCAGAATCTCAATTTAATTAAGTTTGCTATGGAAAACTAGTTTATTTCCTTAGCAGGTTGGAATATATAAAAGGCTAAAGTTTTCTTCCTTTGAGAATATCTAATAGTGGTCTACAAGTCATCAAAATTGAGATTGTGAAGATATCTAAAATTCTATTTAATGCTATTTTTGTTAATTATTTACTTACAATAGAATTCTCAGGAATGTTTTCCTGGCTGCAGTCATACTTCAAGTGATTATTTCCTTTAGTAGGCAGAACAAATTAACAACAAAAACTACCCACAGGATTTAAAAAGCTCATTGTATTTTCCCATTCTTTAAAATTCTATTTTAAAATGTCCTTTTATCTCTTCACATCAGGAGCTTTACATTGCTTTTTTTAGTGACAATATCATTGCTGTCTTACTCAATTTTTTCTGATTTCTTCATGGATTAATTTACCTAAGAGTGTTAATGACTGAATTAAAAATAATTACATACATAAAAAACATAATGCCTTAAGAATCCTCTATTTCACACAAGACCCAAATTTAAAAAATAAGTACTTTTCATTTTAAAAATGATTTATTTATACATACAAGAAAATGTGATACAGGCCAGAGGTGCAGGGAATGAGAGGATTCACCAGAGACAGAATGGGGAGCAGAACAGGCAGACTGACTCAAATACACAGCTGAGGGGACCAGTGGGCGAGACAGGAGAGGTCTGCTGCGCCATGTGGGTCAGCTCCCTGGCAGGGGATTGAACTCACATTGTAAGGGGTGTGGACAGCTACACAAAACTGCACTATAACTTGTTGTGCTACCAGGGAGGGCCAAAAATAAATACCTTTGACCCTTTTCATTAACCTATGCCTTAGCATAATACTGGTTAATTAACCTGGTGAGCGACTCCATTCGCCAGTGACAGTAGTCAACCAGTGTCTGAAAGGGACTGAATCTCTGGCAACTTTTTCTTGTTCTTTAAATTGCTATGCTCTTTCCAGAAGAGCAGGCTTCCCTTTTTCAATTGTCTGTGTCAGTGCCAGGAACTTCATTGGGTCAAAGAGATGTCAGTATGGGCAAGGATTGTTCAAGTTGTCTTAACTCGGTCAATGGGTCAATATTTATTTAGCACAACTGTTACAGATCAAGAGTGTAGCCCCTGGCTGCTAGGAGCTTCTGATTTAATGACAGACACATAATGGCAAGACAAAAAAAAAAAAAATGAGGTTCACATGGAAGTACAGCAAATTCTTTTGCTCTCTGTCATTATTTCAGCAGTGTTACCCAACTGCCTCCAAAATTTCCCTCCTGGCATCTTTCAGCAGAGTTGTAAATCACACACAGTTAAGGACTGCCTGGCAGTGGCCCTGGGCCAGCAGGGTCTACCCGGTCTTCCTTGAGGGGGTTGAGAAGCTTCTCTCTGCATCTTCTCTGGGGCAGTGCAAAGGAAAGAATATGGGTTTTAGAGTCAGGTTTGGCTTCGTCTTGTAACCCAAGGGTAAGCGTATAGCCTCTCTGAGCCTCAGTCTCGTCTGTAAAATGGGGATGATAATACTACTTGCCTCATAAAGTAGATGTGATGATAAAGTGGAAAAACTGCAGACAAAACACTTTCAAGCAGTGCCTGGTGTGAAGTAGGTGCTGGCTTGTTCTGTCTTTCCTTGTAAGCCCCCCAGTGGGAGTTGCTGCTTTCAGAACAGTACATTTCCCTCTGGAAAAAGGTTACATTATTTGTTAAGCTGCTCCAGTGGTCCAGTCAATAGCCTAAGAATTATAGTCCTCAGAGTCAATCGACCTATTGTTATTAAATTGCCTTGGCCCTGCTAGTTTCTGGAGTTGTCATTTTGCACTGTAATTGATTTACAGTTTCCCCTCTTCCCTGCTTTAGCAGGTGCTGTTATTAGTTACTAGGGACACTAGATGGCACCATTTTATCAAGTAACAGTGACTTTCACATAAGGTACACCTATTCTTTTGACTTGTCCAGTGCTAAATCCAAAAATCAAAAACAGATTTTTTTATTGCATGCATCTGGATAGCCATATATTCTAACACATAAAAGAAATCCCTTTATATTTCTGAGTCTTTTTCATTTATAACTGGGTGAGCATAATGCTTAGAAACCCGAATATTCACATATTTGATTTGATGCCATGGTTTAGGAGAACAAGAAAATTTGGAGTAGGTCTCAAGGGAATTGGATTGAAGTGGGAAAATGAAGTGTTTGAGGAAAGGTCAAATAAATGTGGATTATGCATTTAAAGAATGGATAGGCAAGGTCATGGTGGGCACTGACAATGAAGTGTTCCTAGGGAAGGCAGATCTTTTCTACCACAGGGGATAATAGAACAAGAAGAAAGGGACTAACTCATGAAAGGGACTTAATGACCCTTTCATGAGTTAGTTGCAAGAAAGAATTTCTGGAACCAAGAGTGTGCAATATCATGGAGAAAATTGTCCATTAAAAATTAACATTGGGGCCCTCCCTGGTGGCTCAGCGGGTTAAAGCACTGCACTGAGAAGCTAAAGCCACTTCCGCATGAGTTCGATTCCCGCCTGCCCCGGAGGTGACCACATGGCGTGGCAGACCTCTCCTGACCCGCCCACTGCTCCCCTCAGCAGTGTACGTCGTAGATCTGCCTGCCCACTCTGTCTCTGGTGAAGCCTCTCGCCGCCCCTAAGCCTCTGGCCTGTACCCCAGTTCTATATGTACAAATAAATAAATCTTTAAAAAAAAATTAACATTGGGCCCTGGATCAGAGCTTTATCCCTCGCCAGGGAGGTGCCCCACATGGTGCAGCAGACCTCTTTTGACCTGTCCACTGCTCCCCTCAGCAGTGTACTTCATCAATCTGCTTGTTCTGCTCCCCACTCTGTGTCTGGTGAATTCTCTCACTGCCCCTGTACCTCTGGCCTGTATTCCAATTCTGTATGTATAAATAAATAAATCTTCAAAAAATTAATATTTAAAAATTAGGTAAGGCCTCAACATATATAGATTGGATTATTTGCAGTCCTGCTAAAATATGGAGGGATGTTCCCTTCCATATAATAATGCTTATTGGAAGCTCAGTGTCAGTTAGGATGATGCTCATTGCAGATCATTAACTGAATTTAGTCCTGGATATGACTTAATAGGATAAGTAGAAATTTCAAAAGTATACCATTATATACATTTGTCTTAATATCAGAGACCTGTAGTCACTAGACAATGAGTATGGGGGGATAGAAAATCAGATGTCTTCACTGACACTTATTTTTTAAATTTCCTCTTTGTTACTTATGATCTTCAGACTGTGCTTTTACATTGTTTGTTTGCTATTCCTTACATATACCTGTAATATCTAGTAAGTTATAGGAGAACTATCAATAGTTAAGGTCCTCCAGTGAGAATGGAACATATTAAAAAAACAACAGATGTTGGCAAGGGTCTGAAGAAAGAGGAATTCTACACAGCTGGTGGGAATGTAAACTGGTCCAACCACTAAGGAAAGCTGTGTGGAGGTTTCTCAAACTACTAAAAATGGAGCTTCCATATGACCCAGCAATTCTACTTCTAGAAGTCTACCCAAAGCACCAAAAAAATATTAATTAAAAGGATATCTGCACCCCTATGTTTATTGTGGCACTATTTACAATAGATAAGACATGGAAATAATCCAAATGCCCAAAAATAGATGACTGGATCAAGAAGATATGGTATATATACACAATAGATTATTACTCAGCAGTAAGAAAAGATAAACTCATACCATTTGCAGCAACATGGATGGAGCTAGAAGGAATTATGCTCTGTGAAATAAGCCAGAAAGAAAAAGAAAAATAGCAAATGGTTTCACTTACACTTAGAGGAACCAAATAAGGGATCAGGAAAAAAAATTATAATTAGTCTCTCTTCCTCTTCTCCTATCCTGTCAGTCTTCACTCCAAGATCCCAACTTTTTCTTCAAGGAATGAAATATGACTTTTCATGTCCTTCAGTTTCTCTGTACAGGTCGTATATAAAACACTAAAAATTTCCATTCCTGTTAATGATTTTTCTTCATTTTTGGGTTTAGCTGTATTATGCAAACAATGCTTATCTTTCCAAAGACTATCTACTAGAGAGGTGAGGTGGAGTTAAAAAGAAAGAAGGCATTTAAAAAAATGATTTATTTTTAAAATTTATTTATGCATACAAGAACTGGGGTCAGGGGTATGGGGTGCCAGAGAGGTGGTAAGAAGATGTACCAGATACAGTGGGGAACAGAACAGGCAGATCCACTGAAATACACTGCTGAGGGGAGCAGTGGGCAAGACAGAAGAGGTCTGCTGTGCCATGTGGGTCACCCCTGGGCTGGGGATCTACCTCATGCAATTCATGCCTTCCAATAGCTTGATAGTGCTGAGATTTTAACTCCTGTGCCACCAGGGAGTCCCAAAAAGAACATATTGATGATGAAAAATTGGGATGAGGTGGAGAAAATTCAGCCTCACTGTCTCTTCTCCCCTTTTCATTATAAATGTTAATACACTTTCATTGTAGAAAATTTGGAAAGAACACAGACTATAAGTGAGTATAAAATGTACTATGATAGGTCCTCCCTGGTGGCACAAGAGGTTAAGTCTCAGCACTGTGAACCTATCCGCAGCCACTGCAACATGAATTGGACCCCTGGGTCACCCAGGAAGCTGACCCACATGGCACAGCAGACCTCTCCTGTCTCGCTTGCTGCTCCCCTCAGCAGTATATTTCAGTGATTCTGCCTGTACTGCTCCCCACTCTGAGAGAGAGACAGATCCGTTCACCACCCCACATCTCTGACCTGTATCCCATTTTTGTATAAATAAATCTTAAAAAAAGCACTATAATATACTATATAAAATCTACTATATACTATAAGATATGTAATGTGCTATAAAATATAGGTGAAAAAAGAAAATGAAACTCTTCATAATTCTACCACTTACAGGTTATTCAAATCAATACTTTGAAATGTTTCCTTCTATATAGCTACAGGAATTTCAAAAAGAGTCAACAGTTCTTAGAAAGCTAAGTTGGAGGATCAACCAGTTTAGGAGAAAGAATTCAAGAGTAGGAGTGTAAATCATCTGCCTGTGGACTGTTGGGTGGAGAAAATTTGTTTTCAGGAAGAATAGTAAAGGCGGGTTCAAGAAGAAAAGTATAAGAACTCAGAGACTGACAGACAGCTAACGTGTCCTTAGTGTCCTGTGCTTCTTCTGTCTCAGTGGCCAGGATGAGGCCGCTCACAGCACAGAGTGTGTCGCAGGTGCTGTGAGTGGCTGCACAGCAGTTTCAATAACCCGAACAAGTGGCTTCTCACTACTTGGAATCGAAGACCTCTGACTGGGGTAGTCTCCAGAATATTGAGTGCATAATAACATTTGCTATTAAATCAACTAATAAATCATAACAAAGATAACTTTTCGACTGTGAGAAATATGGTGGATACCAGAGGGGATAGGAAAGAGCAGTAAAAGGAGGGCGAGAGGAGTGTCACTCTGACGGTGGGAAGGGCACTAGAACGTTGCACGTGGGAGAGGTGAGGCTAATTGTTGCATCATCATCTCAAGACGTACCTTCCTTGCTCCTGCTCCAAATGAAATGACAAAAACTTTTTCCTCACTGTTCTTAGCATCACTTGTGCATTCTGGGTTTTAACCTTCCCAGCACAATTCCTATTTAGGAATTGTGTGCCAGCTCTTGCATTTAATCTTGGTAATGGGTCCCTTTACCCCCTCTGTGCCGTCGGTCCTAAATCTGAGTTTTTTGTCTAGCAGCATCAATCCTTAATCTCTTTTCTTCTTTCCAGGAGTAATTTCTAGAAATAAGTTCAGAATTTTATTTTTGAAAGCCCCATTCTGGTGTCATCTTTGCAGACCCAGACCATGGCTCCCTAAGTTTATTTGCTTCCTGCCATACAGTTGGAGGGCTTGCCTGGGCTCACGCCTCTTCTCTCTTCCCTCACGGCCATCACTTCAGGCTGACAAAGTCCTTTTGTTCCCCAAGGTTCCTGTCACTTCATCCTCACCAAACATTTCTCCCATGTTGGTCCAGAGGAGTGTTTCCTCATTATTTCCTCCACCTCTGAGGGATCATACTGTCAGGCTGAATTTGTCAGATGTACTTTCATAATAGAATAGCGCGTTGCCTTTCTAAGACCTTTGTAATCGCTTTCCTAGCACACCGGGCAGCTCGTCCGTCTCATGTGGACCTTTGTAGTATGTGATCATTTGTTCTTTTATAAGCATTCATGAAGCGAGCTTGCAGAAATCCACCTGAGAGGAGAAATGAAAGGGAAGGAGCGAGCGCGTGTCCTGAGCCGACGGAGAACGTGGCCACAGAGGCACACACTCTGACTTTGGGTAAATACCTTTTCTAAGTTTTGGTTTCCTCGCTTGTGCAATGAGAGTAAGACTACATAGCTCAAATGATTTTCTGTGAATTGTAGACTGCTAGAGTCTTTTTGGACACTCCTTTGTAGGGCAAATCTGTCTGTTCCTTTAATCTGGTTTTATGATTGCTTCACCACTGAAATAAAGCAGAAATGATAATGTGCCATATCTGGCTGAGAAGGCTGGTCGCTTCTACTTCCCCTTCATAGGAAAACTTTTTTAAAATTTTAATATAATAGTTTATTTTTACATCATTTTGTGCCTTTTCCCATCTCAGTTGTAATCCCCGTGGGCTTCCTTCCCATCACCAAATCACCCATGTGCTATCACCATAGTCCAGTGTGTTTCCCTCCCCCCACTGTTTTTGATCCCATTCCCCACTCCACCCCATAAAATGTCTCGGGTATATAGCTGTTCATTATTCTTGTTATTTTCTTGCCTGGTCCTTTATACTCCTGCTATGAGTGACACCATCCGGTATTTTTCTTTCTCTTTCTGGCTTATCTCACTAAGCATGATCTTTTCCAGTTCCATCCAGGTTGCTGCAAAAGGCAGGCATTTTT
>NW_004567114.1:48403003-48462390 GCF_000260355.1 Condylura cristata
GTTTTTGTGTCTTTTGGGTAGATACCTAGGAGTGGGATTGCTGGGTCGTAGGGAAGCTCCATGTTTAGCAGTTTGAGGAACCTCCAAACAGGGAAAACTTTTTTTTTTTTAAAAAAGATTTATTTATTTATGCATACAGAACTGGGGTATAGGCAGAGGTGCAAGGGTGCTGAGGGGATGCACCAGAGACAGAGTGGGAGCAAAACAGGCAGATGGAAGAAGTATACTTTGCTGAGGGGAGCAGTGGGTGAGACAGGTCTGTTACGTCATGTGGGTCACTTCCGGGGCCGGGGATCGAACTCGTGCCACTGTGGTTGTGATAGCTTGATAGCACTGAGACTTTAAGCCCTGTGCCACCAGGAGGTCCAGTGACTGAATTTCTGATCCATGAATTATGAGATATAATGAAATAGTTGCTGTTAAGAGATGTTAAGAACTGGGGTGATTTGTTTCTTGGCAAATAACAGATAACTGGAACAGAGTCATGAGGATTAAATGAGTTTCTTAAGCACTAAATACAGTGTCTAGAACATTGGAAGTACTCAAAGCATGTTCTTTTTTTTTTCCCCCAGGGGAGAGCGTGAATGCAGCCCCTTCCCACTACCACAAATCATACAGTCGAGTTTCCCACATTTGGGGAAATCGCAGGGGTCAGCACATCCAGAGTGCAATGGATAAGCCTCACCCTGGGGAAACCACCTTTGTGATGATGGTATCTCCCCTGCCAGGTAAGTAAATATACATGTTAGTGCTTACCAATGTTATTCTGATTCTCATTATTCCCCTTAAACCACTTCCAAGGCACCAAGTGCCTTGTCCAGCATCCATCTTTCACCAAGGATTCATTGGGTGCTTAATCTGCTTATCGCCTTGGGCTGGGTGCTGTCATATGGCTGCTTGGCCTGCACCCCAAGGACTGAGGTCAGAGCATACTTTCATCCTGAAGCTGTGTGCACATCACCTGGACCATATTCCATGGCCCTCCATGCAGCCCTGTTGACAAGCTAAGTGCACATCTTGCACTGTGTTAATTTCCATTAGTGGATATGTTGCTTAGAGGTGATTTACAGTTGTTTCACGTTCTGTGGCTTGTCTTCCCAGTGGGAGTGTCACTTTCTGAGGGCTGGGATCTTGAATTCGGTGGCCTTTTGTCTTTCCTCACAGAGCCTTCTTGGGGCCATGCACTTGAAAATATTTGAATAATTTGAAACTCTCAATAAAAGTGCCTGGAATTACTGAGCCACTACATGAATAAGAGGGGAAAGGAATATCTTGTTGTTTGTGATATTCCCCATTATTAAAAGAATTCCTTAAAGAAAGGTGATGGTGATCAGAGAACTGGCCAGCCCTTTTCTTTAGGAAATTTTATTTTTGTGAATTTTGTGAATTTTGAGGAAAAGTATTTTTGGCTGGCCCACCAGTGCCTGGTGGTTAAATAATACCTTCACTGTTTTCCATGTGGGGCTGAATGGGTACCTGATCTTTATAAGAAGGGAAGGATTTTGGATAGGAGGGAGGGCCCAGGAGTCAAGACCACAGGAGAAGGAAGGAATAGTATGGGGTTGTCCCTCTTCTAGCTCTTTGAACTGTGTGGAGTCACTGTGGTTAGGGAAGCAAAGGCCTTAAACAGAAGGAAGGAATAGTATGGGGTTGTCCCTCTTCTAGCTCTTTGAACTGTGTGGAGTCACTGTGGTTAGGGAAGCAAAGGCCTTAAACAGATGGGACTCTTTAGGGACTTGGGAAAATTCTATGCAAGTGAATGGAACTGTTCAAGAGAGACTTGGCCAAACTCTGGGTACAAACAGAATTGCTTTAAGCTCCAGGTGATAAAGTGTGGCAGGAAGCCATTCTCCTTGCCTCTACCCAGATTCTACTTACCCATCATGAGAGTGTCAGAACGTAAAGGAGCCACTACCATGCTTTGGGGAAAGGAGAGTCTCTAACAAATGGTGCTGGGAAAACTGGACAGTTACATTTAAGAGAATCATCTCCAACTCCCTGCACAAAAATAAATTCTAAGACTACAGACTTAGTTATAAGATCTGTGCCAATAAAAGATATAGAAGAAAACATTGGCAATGTGTTTCATGACATCAACAATAAAGATGTTTTTGGAGACTTGCCCCTTGGCAAAGAAAATAAAAGCAAAAACAAACAATTGGTATTATTTCAAATTAAAAAGAGTTTTGCACAGTGAAAGAAAATACAAACAAATTAAAAAGATAGCCTACTGAGTAGTAGGAAATATTTACATACTACAGAACCAAGAAGGGGTTAATATTCAAGATATATAAAAAATTACTCAATTTAAAAATAAAAAATGAAAACAAACCAATTAATAAACAGATCTGGATAGTTCTTCAAGGGAGATAATCAGAAGGCAATAGACACATAGAAAAATGTTTCATCATTACCTTTAATATGGGAGATGCAGGACAAAGAACAATGAGATATAATATCACACCTGTGACAGTGGTAAATATTAAAAAGACCTCTATGGGCCCTCCTGATGGGGTACAGGGTAAGTCTCAGCACTATGGAGCTATCGGCAGCCACTGTAGTATGAGTTCAATCCCTAGCCAGGGAGGTGACACACATGGCCCAGGAGCTCTCTTCTGACCCTCCTGCTGCTCCCCTCAGCAGTGTATTTAAGTCAGTCTGCCTGTCCTGCTCCCCACTTTGTCACTGGTGAATCCTTTTCTCATCCCCCTCCCCCAATATCTGACCTATACTCCAGTTCTGTATACATAAATAAATCTTAAAAAAAAAAAAAAGACTCCCAACAAGTGCTGGGGAGGATAAGAAGAAAGAGAAACGACTACACTGTTGGTGGGAATGTAAACTGGTGATCTGAATTTATCTTACAAAACTAAAAATGGAAATATCATATGACCCAGCAATCCCAGTCTTGGGCCTCCAAGATTCCACTTCTCATTCCCCCCAAATGAGAAACCGTCCACTGAAAAAATTATATGCTCCACACATTTTATTTGTAATGTTACTTGCAATAGCTAGAACATGGAAACAAAGTGCCACTGACAGAAGATTGGATCAAGAAGGGGTGGCATATCCATGCTATGGAATACTAACCTCATTCAGCTATGAGGGACAACAGAGTGTCGCCACTTAGGGCAAAGTGGAAGACACCAGAGGGAATGATGTGTACAAAGCAAGTCAGAATGTCAAAGACAAATATTGGACATTTAAACAGTGGAGGATTTGATAAAACAACATACTTTAACCTATATCAGTAAGCAAAGTGAGGTAGGCTAGGTTTAGAGGAGAGGGAGGGAGAAAGGGCTGAAGGGGGTAGGGGAGGTCGCAGGACAAGACCAGTGGGGCATGAGTCAGCAGTGTCTCTCAGGGAACTTCAGAGCAAGCCAGAGCAGGAATAGAGTAGGGAAGATTGGAAAGTTAAGGATAAGAACACTTAGTTGAATCACACGGAACATATTTCTTGAACTTTCCCATTAGGGAAAAAAAATAAAGAAAATTGACAATAAAGATACAAAGAGGTAATTTTCAATTTAAATTTGTCTTTCTGAATGCTGCCTCTTTGGTCACTTGTGTAGGCTAAATTACATTTGAAATGCAATCTTTTAAACAAGTCATCTTTTGGGTAGTTATTTTGCACACCTTTAAAATGCATTTTACTTATTTGTGGGGGGTAGGGTAGAGAGAATTCTGAAGAAATTGAGAAGAAAATAATTTCAGGAGGTAATGGATGAACTTGGTCTGAAAGATTAATCAGGGCAGCGCGTGAGAGTGGCAAATGCATACGGGAGTAGAGCTAAATATCTGATTGTAATTAAAACTTTAGGTTTCTAATAGCTGCATGAAAGATATTTTAATAAACGTGAAATGCACTTTCTAAATGGCACGCTAACTTTTAATGACTTGGGTGTTTTGTTTGATTAGTAACCTGGACTGTTAAATTAAAGCCAACTGCAAGTGCATGATAAAATATTGATGGTTTCAGGCAAATGGATTGGGGGAGTTATGCTTGACAGATTTTTTGTATCATTAAGGATTTTAACTGGTGGAAAATATATATTGCTGGTGCTTAAAGATAGTTAAAGAGGATCTTCCTGTTTATATGACCTCGTTTTAATTTTACAGTAATAATAAGGGGGGAATCTGAATTATTCACAGATGGTTGGTCAAGAGAGGTCACTTAATTAAAAAAGTGTTATTTTAATTACACCTGTTTCACATTCCTGGAATAGGAAATTAAATATTTTGAAGCATTTGATTATTTCTGTTTCATAGAGTACCTGGACTTTTGCTGACTCTTATGAAGACCTGAAATAATTGTGTGTAAGGCTTTAAGGAATAGGGTTTAAAATGTTTTCATTGATAGTTTTAGAAATAGCACAAGAAGAAATTATTCTGTGGATCTATAAATATGTAGATATGTCTACATACATACTGTGTTCTTGTATAAGCAGGGCAAATTCTAGAAGGAATATTCTAGAAAATATGAGATATGAGGCCTGGTTACATTTAGGGAGTTGAGCTGGGAGTCAAAAAGGAGGGGAAGGATGTTTCTTTATTTTTGAGAAATAGAATATACTTTGTAATGAAAGTGCCTTAGTTTTAAGAAAGATTTCCTTTTGGAGCCCAGACTTATCTGGGTAGTATAACTATACAATATACTATACGATAACATATACTATACGATAAAACATACTATACTATACTGGACTGTTTCTTTTCATGTCTTCTTCCATAATAGAGATTTTTCTTTATTTTGTCAGTTGATATGGATACTTTTAAAGAGTGAGAAACTGACAAGGATCAAGTGAGTTCCCTTGCTTCCTTCTATCCCGTCAAGCATTCATCCATCCTGAAATATTAATGTTTAGTATCTTTTACTGTTTCTTTATTCTAAGTAAAAAAGAACTTTTAAAATGGACCTCAGTGGCATTCTCAGAGTATCTTTACCTCTGGTGGGACTTTGGCTATGTGAAAAAAGGAAAAAGAGGAAACTCTGAGAAGATGTAGGGATTTTCTAGAGGACCTTAGAACAAAGATTCAAGGGACCCCAGGCTCTGTGTGCCAGAATATTTCCTCACATGGGCTAATCCTAGTATCTTCTACATTACTGAGAGACTTGTAAAGTGCCGGAAGGGCAGCTCCCTCATCAAGGGGAGGCTCAGCTCTGCCCCCAAGTGCTGATGTTGGTGTTGACTTACATGAGCATAGTCAATAGAACAAGGCTGAAAAGACACAGGGAAATTTAAGAACAGCATTACACATACACACACACACACACACACACAATCTCTCTCTCCTACACTTCTCTCCCATAGCTTGTTTCTCAAGTAATTAAACCTCAAGGGAGTGAAGGCTATAAAATTAATTTGAGTCTTGCCACTTACTGTATTGTTCTGAATTTCTGGTTTCTATGTCTTTCTTAGCCTCTTGACTACAAAATGAATATATCTGCTTTAAATCAGTGTTTTTCAGATCAATAACCTAATCCTAAATTACTATACTAAAGAAGTGTAGTGTTTTTTTTTTTCTTCTTTTTAAAGATTTATTTGTGCGTACAGAACTGGGGTACAGGCCAGAGGCTCAGGGGCGGTGAGAGGCTTCACCAGAGACAGAGTGGGGAGCAGAACAGGCAGATCGATGAAGTACACTGCTCAGGGGAGCAGCGGGCGGGTCAGGAGAGGTCTGCTATGTCATGTGGTCACCTCCGGGCAAGCGGGAATCGAACTCATGTGGAAGTGGCTTTAGCTTCTCAGTGCTGTGCTTTAACCAGGGAGGGCCCGGGTGTTTGTTTTTTTTAACTACCTCTAAGGAATTGTGGTCATTTGCATTTTATTTTTAAATAGCTAATTGCCATAACAACTAGCAGTAACAATAATAACTGCTATAATTTATCAAGTATTCACTGTATGAAATAGATTCACATACATTATCTTACTTAATTTTTTCTGTAACCCTATGGAGTGGACTGTCTTACAGAAGGAGAGACTGAGGCTTACAGAAGTTGAACAACTTGTTTGTCAATTATAGAGGTAGCGATTAGAACCCAGAGCATTAGATATGTGCGCACATGTATTTACGCAGTTATTGGGGTCTCAGGCTGCTCTCTTTTTTCTGTCAAACTCAACATGCAGTTTCCATTTCATTCCAGATGGTTGTTCCAGTTGTCCACATTGAGATCAATAGGGAGGAAAATGAGGCAAGCATGATGCGAGTTCCTTACTAAGGACATGGCCTAAATCTCCTATTTCACTTAGGCTCCCATCCCACTAGTCAAATCTGGGGCTCATGGGCAACTAGATAGAAGGGAGTTTGGGGGACATTTGTCTCTATTCTGGTTAGTCATGAGTCCCACTAAGATTTTGGGTGTTTTTTCCTCCTAAGAAGAAGGGGAGATTGGATATTGGAAGAGTAGCAGTATTTTCCTCCTCTATTTTTATAAGATTCATGAATTTATGTGTGTGAGCTTATTATGTAAAAAATAGCAATATTAGTGAAAACTTAAAAAAGTTATCATAATAGTTTATTTTTACATAATTTTGTGCCTTTTTCCATCTCAGTTGTAATCCCTGTGGGCTTCCCATCACCAAATCACCTGTGGGCCATCACCATAGTCCAGTGCATTTCCTCCCCCTCATTTTTTGATCCCATTTCCCATTCCACCCCGTAAAATGTCTCTGGTATATAGTTGTTCATTATTATTATTTCCCCCCCTGGTCCTTTATGCTCCTGCTATGAGTGAAACCTTTTTTCTTTTTCTTTCTGGCTTACTTAGTGAAAGTTTTTTAATACATACAGCTATTCAACCATAGAAAAAAGAGTGAGCTATTTTTACTAGTGGTCATTCAAATAGACCTTGGTGGATAGCACTGCTGTATATTTGCAGGTGTTTTAATAATATATATTATTTAGTATCATGCTCATGTGGGACAGTCTTCTGTTTCTTCCAATTTGGAAGTTCTGTTGTTCAATTAAACCTGCTTGGTGGCTATACAGAATATGTTGACCTGACAAACACAGGCATATAAGAAACCATAAACAAATTCTTGAACTCTCCTTGCAGAATGTTATTGATAGATTTAGATCTATATCTGAATTTCTAAACTTATACATCTCATGCTGAGCTTAGTCATCCCCATTTCATCTTAAACCACTACCTGCTCCCTTTCTAAAGATGCTACCCCTGCTTTTTCAGGCTTCCCACTAGAAATTCTGACCCATTTCTCCCGATTACCTTCATTGACCCAACTATCATCCACATTGTGTAGATTTTGCTCTGTCAGCAGGTTTTTCTATTTATCAGCCCTCCCTCCATTCCTTCTGCTGCCCCAAAGGTCAAACGCTCATCTTCATGTGTCTGAACTGCCATGCTGACTTCTAATGACCTGCTGTCTGCAGCTGGAGCACTCTCCCGTCCAGCCTTCATGCTGACATGCTGATTCATCTCCATGGCCTTCATGGATGCAGCTTACCTATCTATATTCTACCCATATGCATAGGGAGCTATAAATGGACCTTTGTTTCTTTCTGTGCATAAAACCTCTGGCACCGGAGATCTTTCACAATTCTCTGTTCATAAAATTAGTGTTGCTGTAATTCAGGCTCCTGGTCTTTTCTATGATTTGACTTTCTTTCCAGAACTAAGTATAATCTTTGCTTATCCTCACATCACAAATGGGCTTTTCAATCTTTCAAACCTGTCTCTAGCCTCTAGGATCATTTTCATTTCAGTTGGCCTCATACACTTCAGATGGCCTCATGGTCGTTCCTGGAGAAAGGAGAGAATGACCCAGGAAGCAGAATGGAGATGGTTTACTGCTTGAACTTCAGAGTAAGACAGACTTGGAGTCAAATTCCAATTCCGTTAGCTTGTGATCTCCCCACTTCTGTGATCTCTCAGTTACACTTACTAGCTCTGTGGTCTTGCCATTCATGCTGACTAGTTATATGAACTGGAGAAAATTTCTTAACTTTTTTGAATCCCAGTTTTCTCATTTATAAAATGGGGGTAAAGTTGTCATAACCTTGGCTAAATGAGAATAACATACAGTATGCCATTAGAGCTGTTCCTGGTATAACTATGCTGGTGTGGTTTTGGGGTAGACTGTCAGGCTAACTAAGTTCACTTGAGAGGCTCCTCCTAAACCCCAGTGTTGTGGTGGTTAACAGTCAAATTTGGGTCAAATTTGCTATTGGTCATGATTCTCTTGGACTGCTGTGAATGCTACATCCACAAGTGCCAGAAGTTCAGTAAGCTTCTGTGACCCCCTCGCTCTGGGCTGCTGTTGGATCTTTAGAGAGGCTCAGCAGATATTTATTGCTTCATGGTGGGGATGGTAGGGAGAATGCCAGCAGAAAGGACAGATAGACTGCTCAGTGCCATTCTCTCGCCCACGTGTTAATTCCACTTTTGTTTTGCTTTGGAGCACAACTCGATCTGCTCTGCGAGGAAGCTGCGAGGAAGGCCCATGGCCTTCTCACAAGATTTTATGAATGGGAGTGAGAAGTGGAGGAAAGCCAAAGATAGCAGCTGGGCTATTCTCTCAGACTGTGAAAGACTAAAAAATCTTTATGGACTAGGGTTTGGGTCTGTTGGGCTCACTGCAGCAAGGGTAAGTGTTGTCTACCATCCCCTCCCCCACCTCCATCCCTATCCTTTGTGAGTTTGGGGAGGGAGCACTGCCCTGATCACAGGCCAGGGGGGCCTCACAAGGCTGGGGGTGCCTAGCCTAACACAGGCCTGAGGTGCCTAGCACAAGCCAGGGGTACCTAATGGTACAGGCAGAGAAGAGGAATGCCCTTCTCCCAGGCTTCCAGTCTGGCCAGGCAGGAAATACAGCAACTGCAGAGAGAATAAATATGTGTACATGTGGCACAGGAATGTGGCTGAACAAAGCCCCAGTCGTGACAGGTCATTCAAAGGCCACCGGACTCCTGTAGCCAATTATAGGACTAGTGTGTATGGCAAAATGTGTGGAAGGAGGCCATATAGGTCACACGGAGGGGTGATTCAGAGGGCCAGATTAGCTGTCATCATAGGAAGGCTAGAGGTGGGAGGGTCTGGGTACCAGGCTGGTAACAACTAGAAAGATGGGCTTGGGGGGACATCCTGGTGGTGCAAGGGGTTAAGTCTCAGCAACTCTGAAGCTATCAGCAGCCACTATAGCACCAGTTCCATCCCCGGCCAGGGAGCTGACCCACAATGTGCAGCAGACCTCCCTGACCCACCCGCTGCTCCCCTCAGCAGTGTACCCAATCTGCCTATTCTGCTCCCCACTCTGTCTCTGATGAATCCTCTCACTTCCCATATCTCTGGCCTATACCCCAGCTCCTGCATGCATAAATAAATACATATTTTTTAAGGGTAAAATTTTTAAAAGACTTATTTATTTATGCATACAGAACTGGGGTACAGGCCAGAGGTGCAGGGGCTGTGAGAGAATTCACCAGAGACAGAGTGGGGAGCACAACAGGCAGATCGACGAAGGACACTGCTGAGGGGAGCAGCAGGGGAGATAGAGGTCTGCTGCGCCACGTGGGTCACCTCCGGGGCTGGGGATCGAAGTTGCACTGGAGCCGCGGCAGCTAGCTTGCAGTGCTGCATCCTAACCTGCTGTGCCACCACGGAGGGCCCTGCATCAATAAATAAATCTTAAAAAAAAAAAAAAAAAGATGGGAGTTGGAGAAAAGAAAGATCAGTAATTAGTCAGGAATTAGGGAAGTCACCCTGCAATGAGGTAAGATTTTTTTAGCCACCAGCACAGTCAGGTGTGTTTGTTCTGTTTTTATCTTTTACTTGGTGGTGGTGGTGGTGGGAAATCCCTGACCACTTTGAGAATAAATTTGTGTCATAAAGCCCTATGAAACTGTGATTTATAAAAATGCATATTTGATTATTCAGGTGATCAAAAATATATTTCTCACACAACCGTGGTTTTCATCTACGGCTCCTGGCTCACAGCTCCCTAAAGTTTTGGAATTTCCTAAGTGTTGAGAGTGGTAAATGTCCTATTGCTATATTAATGAGGCAACTTTGTGGCTCCACCAGAGGGCGCTAGTGGCCAGGGGAACAGGTTACCCCTGTGATTTGGACGTTGTCATTTACAAGGGAGAGGCACAGGAGACTGAGCTGAATCACCAATGGTCAATGAACTAAGGAACTTCCTTTGTAAGGAACTTTGTAAGGAACTTCCATAAAACCCCCAACAATGGCGTTCAGAGGACTTCCGGATTGGTGAACAGGTGGAGGTGCTGGGAGATTGATGTCCTGGAGGAGGAGGCCAGGAAAGCTCTGCCCCTTTCCTCACATCTTGCCCTGTGCAGCGATTCCATCCTGCTATTACAGAATTATATTCATAATGAACCAGTGACCTAGTGAGTGAGATGTTTGAGTTCTGAGAGCTGCCTAGCAAATTCATCATATCTGAGGGAGCCCTGGGAACCTCTGATTTACATACAGCCCATTGTCAGAAGCACAGGGCTTGCAACTGAGTATGAAGTGGACAGCAGGCTTGGACAATTGTCCCCTTTTCAGTGCAATATTTGATACTGCCTCTGGGAAGAGAGTCTCAGAGTTGAGTTGAATTGAGTTGGATCTCAGACACTCTTCGCCTATCCAAGTATTGCTCGTGGGTTGGTTTGGGAAAACCTGTACCCACACTTATTTGGAATTGGGTAGAGGGGCCCTTTTAATCCCAAACCCTCATTTCCAGCTTTCTTCCAACTATATTCCTACATCTCTTTCCCTGGCCCTCTGTGCCCTTCTTCCTGGCTAAGAACTGGCTCCATTTACACACTAAACAGTGTGGGACCACCCACACTGGCCACTGAGGGACCACCCATACGAGACCGGCTGGCTGCCAGGCACAGCCCCACTCCTTGGCCATTCACAGCTCCGAAACAGAAAAGAAACCTCACACTTCCTTCGATGCCCTTTTGTAATAGTGCTTTCCTCTGGTTGGTGGATTAGTTAAAATTTCATCAGCTTCTCTTAAAATTTTTTCCCTCCTATTGTCACATGAAAAGAGAAAATATCTCTTGGAGATGTTTGCTGCGCTCAAGAAATAAGAAAGAAAATAATCAGATATGTGCCTATTCTGGAAACCTAAATTGTTCTTACGGGTTTAAAAAGAATCAAATGAGGTGCTGTGAAACAAACAAAAAAGAAAGCCCATTTTTATTTTTCTTGTGGTTGTTCAGTGACTTTACTAAAAGAATAAATAAGAAACTCCTTTGCCTTCTCATAAAGACACTACTTCAATGCCCCCAGTGTTCTTTGGGCATGAGAGTGAGTAGGGTTATGGACTCTGGCCAAACAAACAAACAAACAAACAAAAACATTCTGAAAACCAACGCAAAACAGCCATGATGAGATTATGAGACCAAACCAGTAGGGGGCAGTCTGACACAAGCAAATAGAGGTCTAGCGGTTCATAAAATACCAGAAATGACTCTTTGAGACAACAAAGACAAAAACTGTGCTAAGAGCTGTAAATCTTGCATGCTAAATTCCTGTGCAAGAGCCAGTCATGGTTGTATCATAATTAAACATGCTACTAAAACATAAATCCCTTACTGATAAGGTCCTCTTAGTGGAGTGAACCGGTGGCTGGTGGCCCATTAGCATTATTGAAAAGGTTTCTGGTGTAGTCAGCACAAACTCATCTTTTGTGTATCAGAAACAACAAAAGAAAAGTAAACCACCGTCCTCATTGCCACCAAGTGTTTCCCAACCATCTTTATGAACAGGGGGCCGTGGGGGTGACAAGTGCTGAGAGTTGTGGCTGACCCTCGTGTCTTTTTCCAAACGTGCAAGGCAGTGGATGGAGAAGGAAGAGCACTTACCTGTGTAATGTGTTAGCTTATCAGGGCCCTGAAAACAGTGCCCCAAACTGAGTGACTTACTGTCTCAGTTCGGGAGACTAAAGTCCTAGGTCAGACTTGGCAGGGCCAAGCTCCTTCTACAGTCCATGAGGGAGGACACTGGCCTGGTGCTCCTGGTGGGCCCACTGATCCGTGGTATAAGCCCTTGGTTTGTGGCAACATAATACCAATTTCTGCTTCTAATTTTACATGAGATTCAAGCTGTGCAAGGAGGTGCAGAGCTTCCATTTCCTGTCCATGCACTATTTCCCCAGCACCTCCATGTGTTCAGCCACCCAGAGGTCCTTTTGGGGTTTTATGGATTATTCATCACATAGGCATGAATGATTAGGATTGGGGATTTAATTCAATCTCTAGCTCCAATCCCGGGAAGTTGGAGTTGGGAGGCTCAGAGTGAAAGTTCCCACACTCCCATCAAAGTTGGTTCCCCTGACAACCAGCTCCCCAGGCAGAAGTTACTGAGGGGTTTTCCCAGAGTCATCCTGATAACATAAACTGAGGTGTGATTGAAAGTGCTTGTTATAAATAATAAGAGACACCTTTATGCTTTCGGCACTTAGGAAATCCCAAGGGTTTTGGGAGCTCATTGGCTGGAACAGGATGACAACCTAATATGTATTTCTTAATATGAATGACAGTATTACAGGCTGGCACAGGAAGAAGCTGGAGTTGTTGGGAATCATTTTAAAGACTGTCTACCACCTCCTCCATAGATTATTCATGAAACAGCTACCAGAGCAATCCAGTTAAAATGTACATCCATCACAAAATTCTCCTAACTTAAAAAAAAAATGAACTATGTCCTCCTCTTAACCAAAGTTTTAATGTTTGTATGGAAAATGAAGTAATGAGTCACGATAAACAAAGCTGTACTTACAATAACAATGTTGATGATCATTGTCTTAGGTGGTAGCTTGCGAATGGCTATTTTTATTTTTTATCTTTATTTGCTATGGGCCCTCTAATGAACACATTCTGCCTTTATAATAAGGAATGTTAAATTTTTCTACTAAGATATGTATGAATATGGGTATGCTTTTAAGGGTATGAAAAGGCACACAGAAATTGGAGAGGATATGAAAATAACAGTGATAATCACTTAGGATATATTCTTGCTCTTTTGTATCTTCAGATTTAAAAAGTAACATTTGTATTTTACTTTAAGCCTCTACTACATTTAAATTGTGAAAAAATCAAAAAGTTCTGAGGTAAATTTACATACTTAATAGGTAAAAAAATTCACTTTGTGTTTTGTTCAGTGAATTCTTTTGAAATTCATGAAACACAAGACTGCTGACTGCTAGCCTTGGGAGAGATGAGAGACAGAGGATCTAGAAGTTACAGGCTGAGGCAGCGGGTGGCAGCATATTTTGCTAATTTGGTGGTGCATCCCAGGAGGTCATTTTATTCAGACCAGGGACAGCTTTCAATGGCTTATCAGCCATCAGAGAGGGGTTGGGTTTCCTCCTTCAAGGGATGCCACTAGGTTTTCTATCGAGCTTTGTCATCGTAGCACAACTAGGATTCTGTTTCATACACCAAGAAGCAAGAGCTTCTTGTTGCCTCACTTTCTTTGGGTCGTCTGCACTTTCCTGCAGCTGCAGCTCATCTATATAAATACCCCAGCGGGCCCCCACTGGAGACTGAGACCTTGCAATTCTTAAAAGATTTTAAAAAATTTATTTTTGCGTGCAAGAACTGGGGTGTAGACCAGAGGTGTGTGTGTGTGTGTGTGTGTGTGTGTGTGTGTATGTGTGTCTGTGAGAGGGAGAGAGAATTTACCAGAGACAGAGTGGGGAACTGAGTGGGAGGATAGAAACATTGCTGAAGGAAGCAGGTGAGACAGCAGAGATCTCCTGTGCCATGTGGGTCACCTCCCTGGCTGGGGGTTGAACTAAGGTCTTTGTGGACCCTGCAATTCTTATGTTGCAGGATGAGATTTTCTTGTCTATTCCATTTTCCTTCCTGTCCCATCTCCTTCCTGTTACCTGGCAAGAGCAAGATCTTTATCAAGACAAAGGAGGAGAGAATAAAGAGATTTTGTTGGAATAATAATGTTGGGACCAGAAAAGCTTTGAATTGAGGAAGACCCCACTCCTTCCACTCTGGTCAGAAGCTCCTGGCTCCCCATTCAGTTATGAGAGACCTCACTCTGCAGGTCCTTTGAATCCAAAGACCCTTGACTGCAAAGAAAAACAGTTATTGGTGAAGAAACTTCATATGGCTTTATCAAGTCAATAAGCTACTTCAGCATATTTATTCCAAATAAAGATGTGCAAAAGAATGTTATTTTGGGGCCTCATGTGGTGCAATAAGTTAAGTCTCAGCACTAAGAAGCTATTGCAGCCACTGCAGCATGAGTTTGTGTCTGGCCAGGGAGCTGACCCACAGGGTGCAGCAGACCTCTTCTGAGACTGCTCAGGAGACTGCAGTGTATTTCAGTGGATTTGACTGTCTCTGGTGAATCCTCCCTTTCCCTGAAACTTTGGCCTATACCTCATCTCTTGGATACATAAATACATAATCTTTAAAAAAATGTTATTTAAAACTATGATGAAGAATGGGGAATTGGAACACTCCTCTATGTGTATGCTTTCTTCTTCCTGCCTGTGGATGTTAACAACAGAGATTTAAGATTTGGGGTTTGTGTTTTTTATTTATGCAATGTAGTGTTTTCTAGATTGTGATATGTGTACTATGTGCACTATAGGATATTTTCATGTGGTATATGGGTGAACATTTAAAAAATTTTTAATAGTGATATGTTTGTTTTAATAGATATTTGAGAAATATAATCAGCATAACAAATCCATGATTTGTGGGTATTATTACATATGAAATCTAATTTATTTAAGTTTTTTTTTTAAAGATTTATTTATTCGTACAGAACTAGGGTACAGGCCAGAGATGCGGAGGGTGAGAGAATTCACCAGGGACAGAGCGGGGAGCAGAACAGGCAGATCAATGAAGTGCACTGCTGAGGGGAGCAGCGGGCGGGTCAGGAGAGGTCTGCCGCGCCATATGGATCTCCTCCAGGGCAGGCGGGGATCGAACTCATGCGAAGTGGCTTAAGCTTCTTTGTGCTGTGCTTTAACCCACTGCGCCACCAGGGAGGGCCCTAATTTATTTAAGTTTTAAAAAGTAAGAACTACTAATAGAAGAACTCTTAGTACTGGATGAGGCAAGGACAGGAATGGAAGCCTGGGAAAGCCAGTGCTACCAGATGTGGTCAGGATTACCAAGAGAAGGTTCATTTGTTTTGTAGATATTTTATTCTACAGAACTCAAAAGATCTAAAGCTACCTCACCTGGATGGGGTCAGGAGCTTGTTCACAGATTCAGACTTCCCCACGTTGGACCTGGGGCTGTTGGGGCAGGTCAGAGAGGGAGGAAGGCCTGCGGAGCTCCAAGTGTCAGAGAGAGACAGGGAGACACCAGCCTTTGCTCTGTGAGGTAGATGCTAACTGGGTTTCCAGGTGACTGGTAATGCTTGTGTTACCATCTGTTCTCCTTGGGGATGGGAGATAACTCACAGCAAAATATCCTGTTAATGTACTGAGCCTACAAGTCCTCCTAAGCAGAAGCAAAGTCAGCTGTGGGCTGCTGGAGTTCAGTCCCTCTGGGGTTAAAATTATATAGAAGAATTGTCCACTGCAGCTGCAGGAGAACAGAAAAATGAACCCTAAGAAAGTGAGACAGCAAGAGCATCTGCTATGTCTCACCCCAATATTTTAGCTTGAAGCCTAAAATATTGAAGTCATGTTTACATTTATTTCAAATTATGACACAAATATTCAATAGTACACCAGGGTGAGTGGGCAGTAATGCATATGTAAACTCACTGTAAAAATGTTAGCAAGCAATTGAGGTGGAAAAAAATGTACAAAATGATGTAAAAATAAACTGTTATAAAAAAATGTTAGCAAGGTGGTAAGTAAAAAAGCAACTTATAGAACTGTGTAACACTTAGTCCCATTTTAAATAAAAAGTAGATATTCTGTGTCATCGAAAAAAGTCTAGAAGGAGACACATACACCTGTTCACAATGATTATCAGTTGGTAATGGGATTCTAAATGGTTTAGTTTCTTCACTAGTTTTTCAAAATAATGAGCATGTATCTCTTGTGTAACTTTTTGAAAGATGAAAAAATTCTTTTTATTCACTAACACATAAACCCTAAGGGAACTTTCTAAATGATTCCTGTAACCTTGGTTGTCAATTCTGTGTCTAAGGTTTCAATAGGGGCCCACAGGCCAAGGTCAGGGTTTCTAGCTGCTTCTGGTCAAGGAGGTTAAATCATAATTTCTGTGGCAAACAATTGTTCTATTCAGTATTTTTCTGAGGATCTGATAACTTTTAAAAATAGAACTTTTCATCAATATCAGTTATATATATGAATATACACACATATTTGAGAAATACTTTCAGTTCAGGTGCTCTTTGGTAATTAAATTTACACATATGTTTAATAAACATTTAATATTCAATTTAATTAAGCAACTCTTTCAAGCATTCTTACCATGCTTACCATGGTAAGCAGCATTCTTACCATAATGTGGCCACTACTTTTGCAAGTCTTAAAAATTATTTTGCATTAATAAAATGAACACTGTAGAGGACCTTATTGTACTAGCCATTAACTTATTTAGCCAACTTCACCTACTTGAAAAATGTTATCAAATAATTTATATTTCTGATAACTATTAATATCCACACTGATTTGCAATTATGACCAAATCATACAGCTTGAAGGGGATCAGATAGCGGAAGCCTGGCATTAAATTCATTTGATAAATATGTATTAGACACTGACAATGTGTGTCATGGAAAGATACCAGGGCTGAGTTGGGACTTGTAGCTTTCCAGTCCCAGCTCTGTCACAGAATGGTGGTGGGGGCTTTGGCAAGTTACTCTCTCTGGACCTTAGTTTTCTTATCTAGGAAATTACATACTTATGATGGGTTGAAATTTGGGTTAGACACTCTGGTGGAAGGAAAATTTAAATTGTGCTTTGAAAATTTGGGCTAAATATTTTTTAAGAATTAAAAATAACTTTAAAAGTAACATAAGCAATCCATATTCATTGCAGACAAATGGGATAAAAAAATAAATGAAGCCAAATAAGTAAAAACACATGTAACTAGCAGATGGGCATGATTTTGGTAGGCAGAGAGGGTGAGAAGCACGTTGGGCAGACGGCCAAGCCTGGGAGGTGGAGGTGAGCCTGCCTGCGGAAAAGGGGTGCTGTTCAGCTGGTCAGAGAGCAGCCCTTGGGTCAGATGGTGGGGTTCTTTACTCTGCAGTCAAAATACAGCTACATGAAGGGAACCTACTAGGGAAAGGAAATGCTTTTAAAGGACATGCTCTGGGTGATTTTGTGATGGGAAACCCAAGGGGATTGCAACTGAGATGGAAAAATGCACAAAATGATGTAAAAACAAACTAATATAAAATTAAAAAAGAAAAAAGACATGCTCCTTTGCAGAGAAAATTTCCTCACCCCACCCCTGTATATTACAAGTTGGTGTGGACTGCAGAAAGCTCATTTTGCTAATACCATCTTCCCCACCACCCCCTATCTGCCCTATTGATTATTGAGCCCCCCAAACAAAGGTACAACTGCATCTTGCAATGCAACTATCCTCATTTCTTACAGGTGGGCTGGGTTTTCTTGTGGCTGTATTTGTAGGCAAAACTGCCTGGCAACAGTCCCGCTGCACGTCTACAAATACGGGAGGAGCATTTCTGTGTAGACCCAAGGGAGTATGCAGAATCCCAACCATCCATAAAAAATATCTTGTTCTTCCATAAGGTGATACTTGAATTCCCCAGAATTCCTCTTGGGAAATGCACAGTGTTTGCTTGATTGGGATAAATACACTGATCAGACATTTGTGCTAAGGTGGGAGGACAAAAGGGTCATCAATCTAATTTCCTAGAAATGTGGATTCTGTTAAGTCTAAGCATGAATTTGGGATAAGAAATGGGGCAGAATGGAGCATGATAAGAGGGCAATGAATTGAGAGCTGGGAGGGCCACAGAGGGTGAGCGGAGCCAGGAAGTCGGGTCCTGTGTGGACAGGGTACACAAAGGAAACTCCCAGAACAGGTCAAAGCAGAAAAAAGACCTTGAGAAGAGAAAGTGCTGTTTGTTCTGGGGTGAGCGATGTTACTTCCTTTTTATCCATAAAGTGCCAGCTGAGCCTGCATCGCTCACTTAATTTTAGCGGGAATGTTCTTTCTGGGACAACTCACACAGAGGTGTTACTTGTTTAGCTTTGTGTGGGTGAGCACAGAGATTGTTGGAACAGATGCAGCAACAGAAGACGACATTGGAGTAAAATAGGCGATGCCAGAATATGAAGAGAACTGTTTTTATTGAAGAGAACTGTATCTTTATCCACTTATCTATATACATATGCAAACATGTATTTAATTTAAACTTGGATGGAAATTTGAAAATTCAGCAAAAAGTGTCCACTGAATTGTTTCCAGTCCACAGAGATGAAATTACTTGTCATAATAGCTGGTGTGGGTCATTTTTTGGTCCTGGTGGTTACCTGACATAAATTCTGAAAAAATCCTCTCAAAGAACTCTACAAATACACTTTTGTAATAATTCACCATCACTTAGACAATGAGTAATTTCTCCAAAATCATAACAAAGAAAATCCCACATCAGGGGACTTCACTGGTGGTGTAAACAGTTAAGTCTCAGCACTATGAAGCTGTTCGCAGACACTGAAACACGAGTTTGACCCCAGCCAGGGAGGTGACCCAAGTGACACAGCAGACCTTGCCTGTCTCAAGGGCTGCTCCTCTCAGCAGTGTACTTCAGTAGATCTGCCTGTTCCGCTCCCCACTCTGTCTCTGGTGAATTCTCTCACCTCCATCCCCTGCACCTCTGGCCTACACCCCAGCTCTTGTATGCATACATGAATGAAACAAATCTTAAAGAAAAAGAAAATCCCACATCAAACTGAGGACAGGGCCACCTTTGGTGGCTAGGTTTGGAGTACCTAAAAGCCACCACAGAACATGTTTGTCTTTTACAACATGCTGTCCCTCATCCCAGGATGTCTCCCCCCCACCCTCCCATTTAATGCTCATGCTTTCTTTAGGGGTCCTTCCAATGTTATTCCCTCACTGCAGTTTGGTTTCCCCTGGCTACTGTCCAAGGGGAGGTCACGCTCTTATCAGCACCCACATCGCACTTGCTGCCCAGCTCTCATGGCATCGTGTCATGGCGATCGCCCATGTTGTTCTCTCCTGCTACTCACATCTGTCCCCTTCTGTGACCAACCATGGGGCCCCTAGAGAGGAAGTGGGGCACTTCCTTTGCTGCTCTTCTCTGAAGCCCTTTTACAAAAATCCATTTTAAGGAGATGCACTGGAGGCTACTGGATAATGAAAGAACAATAGTCTGCAGAGAATAATTTATGTAACTACTTCACAGGCCAGACTCTGGGTTTCCTGTGACTCACTGCCTTGCTCCCGTCTCTTCTGAAGCTAGAGGCCGGCATTTCCTTTCACTTCTGCCCCCACCAGGCAGGTCTCCAGCACTGCTCTCCCTCAGAATTTGGGCCAAGCTCATCATTACACTCAGCCCAGCTCCATGGCAGGTGAGACACCTGTGCAGCTGAACCCCGCTTAGAGCACTTCACACTTAGCTCCATACTCTGTTCTTGCCATTCTCCATTGTTGAATAGGGGGCCCTCCTTTTTATTTTGGTCTCACAAGTGCATAACCAGTCTGGAGACCTTACCTATACAGCAAGGCATGAATGTATGGTCCCCACAAGGTAATCTTATAACATGCTAATTTTAGTGATTACCTCGTTTGAACGCTGTAAGGGCTCAAGGATTCCTAGAGTCCATGCTAACCTGGACTCATCCTGTTAAGATGTTTAAAATATTCATATTAATTTTTAGTAAGCTATTTTCAAATTTAGGAGGACCCCAAATGAAATAGACATCGCCCCTTAGGAGATATCAAAACACAAGTTTATGGACTAGAGTGATTCAGAATATCTATTCACTTAAGTCCTGATTCTGCCTTAGAGAACAGCTCGGAGATCCTTTTTAGTTCTTTTAAATCCAGTAGTTTCCAAGCAGGGTCCGGTGGGTCCTATGAACAGCATGATGAGTCAATCAGGATCCAGTGCAGGGGCAAGCTGGAGACCATGGAACTGGGGGTGAGGGTCTCCCATCTTGACTCCAGACAGAAACATTCTCACGGTTTCTCTTCTATTTTGTACTCACATTAGAGCTTTGCTGCTAATAAGAAATCTTGGGGACTGTTGACTTAATGTATTTCATTCTTCCATATGAGAGAAGAAGCAATTGGAATTTAAAGAGATTTAGTGGGTTGTCCAAGGTAACCCAGATTATTCAATGGCAGAGATAGACCTCAAATTTGACCTCTTGACTCCCAATGATACTCTGATATTTAATATTGCAGTGCATCCTGGTTGAATAATTTCATTTAAATATGGTTTTACAGAAACAAAAAAATGTTTGCTTGGTTTATACTTCCAGGAAAACCTGAATTCATTCATAGAGTTGCCACCTCTAATCCCACCTGGTCATCTCATAAATCTGTACATTTGTTTGCAAGAGAGGGTTGGAAGGTAAATGTCAGTGCTAGAAAAACCCTGATTAGGCAGTCATGGAGGAGAAATTAAGAGTCCAGGAAATTTATGAAAAAGTACTCAAAAGAGATATAAATTGTGAAAATCTGTTGTGTAATAGGTTGATAAGTATTAAAAACATTGACGGTCGATGGCCAGAATGGGCAAAGTAAATACTCATACTCTGTCAGTGGGAGTGTTGATTGACACCACTTTTGGGGAGGGCATTTGGAACACCTTCTTAGATTAAAAATCTTCTACCCTTTGATTGCAGTTTAGGAATTTATTCTATAGTGATGTCAATAATAGAAGATTTATTTCTACAAGGTATTCATTGTGACTGTGATAGCTTGGAGCAAAGTGGATAGAAGTCTCTACTCCTAGCTTTGTGTTTCCATGTAGTGAGGAGGCCACCAGACAGATCTTCTGCTCATCTCCTCACTTGCCTCTGCCCTGGGGAGCAGCATGTGCTATCACTTTGTGTTGGAACAAGAAACGAGCATTTTCTTCTGTCTGGTCGCTTACTCCATTTCTCCTTGGCTGAATTCACTTGCATTCAGTGAGGCTGTATGTTTATCTGCTCTTAATCATAGGCTTAACTCTGGCTTTTGTGGGGCAAACCTGCAGTTTTGATATTTAAGTTAAATTATGTTAGAGGTAGGTCTTATTAGCAAGCTCCTTTGATTCTCATACTTAACCTAGATTCTCCAGAAGCAGCTTAATCAGTTATTAAAAATTACATTTGAGTTTTGTACCTAAATCTTGTCTTTTTCTTTCAATTATTCTGAAATTGGATAGAAAAATGGAGGATATTGTTGATAGTCTCTTCAAACCCAGTAATAGAGAGGAACTCTAAACAAACTTAAAGTCTATTAAATAAAGGGTGGTACTCCCTTTTAATAGAACACTATGCTGTCATTGCAAGGAATGAGGTAATCTTATATCTAGATCTAGAAAAATGCCCACAATCCAATGCCAAGGGATAAAAAGGGCAACTTTTATGAGAGCTTACACAGAAGGAACTCATGTTTGTTTTAAAATGTTTGTATATGTCCTAGTAGCATGTTTGGGAAAAATGTATACTGACCTGTTAACAGTGTTTTTTTCTGAAGACTGCTGTGTGGGGCCTTTACCTCTGCAATCTATTTTGTTTGGCTAGAATCTTTTTTTTCCCCCATGAGCAAGAGTTAGTTTTATTTTTATCAGAAAAAGTTGTGATGATTCTATTCTGGTGAGATTGGATAATACAGTTATCAGAGGTTATATATATATTTCAATATTTTATCCCCTTTGGTTACAAAAATAAGTGAAGGCCTAGGAGGTGATCAGAATTCATGGTCCTTAGGCTAGTAAGTGATACATGGCTATATTTACTCTGAGTATTGTTTTTGAATTGGTGTATGATTCCTCATTTTAATTCTATGAACTCACAGGAGTCTTTTCTGTTTGTTTTTTCTTCTGATCATAAGAGTAGTATATATTGATTGCATACAATTTTTAGAAAATACAGAAAAACTTAAAGCAGAGAACTAAATGGCTTATGATTTCATTGTATGTAGAGGCAAATATTTTTTAACATATTGTGTCATTCATTTCCAGCTTTTTCTATATATATTTATGCATGGCTGATTTATTTTCCCAAGTTCAGATTTATGACCTGTTATTCTACTTAATGTTATATCATACACTTTTCTATCATGTCAGAAAACTTCATGAGCATCATCTTTAAAATTTCTAATTTTACCACATAGATGTAATTCAGTTAAAATGTTTTTGAAAACAGTATGAAAATATGAAAATATTAGGTGGTGCCAGGGTTGATCAGAGTGATAGATGGAGATCTCTGTGATTCACTAGGAGTTTCCATCATAGTTTTGAATTTCAAGTCTCTATACAATGCAAAAGCAAGACGGCAGGGAGAAAGCATTTTTTAAAAAAGTGTTCAATGTGTGTGTGTGTGTGTGAGTGAGTGAGAGAGAGAGAAAGAGAGAGAGAGAGAGATGAGAGGAGAGGAGAGGAGAGATTGGAGAAGAAAACTTTGTTAAGTTGTAATAGCCTTAAAAATATTTATGACCTTTGGTTTAATAATTCTACTTTAGGAATCCCATTAAGGAAGCTTTCCCTAATATTTCCTTGGCTGGAGCTAGGCCTCATGCTGTTCTTGGGCTAATGATTGCCATGATTTGCCTCTGGGATTTGGTTACTGCCACCTAAATAAGTTATCAAAGATAAGAAGAGGCATGTGATTATTGAATAGGTAACTAAAAGATTATTTTCTTCTTTTGTATTGGAAAGAATTTTGCATGTAAAATATTTGAGCTTAAGTTTTTTTCTCCTCATTTTATATAGCTCTCCATGGAAGGATTCACAGAAATAGAATAATCACTAGGTCAGAGGGTAGAAGTATTTTTATGGTACTGGATATTTAATACTGACAGGCATTTTGATGTTTTTCTTTTTTACTAAATTCTCAATTATGCAATACTAGTTTCCTACTACAAATAGAACAAAAACCAAGCACCACAAGTCACGAAAATTCATGTATCCTTAAGGTTGTTTTTTAGTAATTACTGAGTGAAATGAAATTGGACAAAATCATAATTACTCCTGTCACTGAAGAGAGCAAACTGTGAAGTGAACATCACTCACTGAGGAAGTAGAGCTGTTTAAGTTGATGTGTCTCCTATTCTCATTCTGCCTCCTTTAGCCCTTTTTATCATTTACTACTTCCACATGATTAGAGACCCCATGGAAGGGAAGACAAAGTGAAACTCATTCAATTTTTCTTTTTATTATTGATTAAGCAGATGGTAGAAAAGTAGACATTAAAACTTAGTTAAAAGAAGGATTTTCAAAATAGCAAAGGCTTTTGTTATATTTTCACTCTCTTCTTCAGATGATTAAGTCAAGTATGTCAATTTTTTCCTCTCTAAAAGCATTAGTCATACTGGATTCTTTTAAAAGAAAGACAGAAATACAGATAAATACCCAGGAGAACTGTTATCGGTATGAAATAAAATTTGGATTCCTAAAGAAAAGTAAAAGGATTAGTTGGCATGACTCTCTAATGGATGAAGGCTTTGCAACAGCATGTGCTAATTAAGTCCACTTCATTCTTCCATGTGAGCCTTTTCTCACTTACCTTGAAAAATTATAGTTGGGCTGGCACTTTAACAAAGACCTCGGCCTGCATTTATGCAATTGACAGGGCCACTGATGAATTTGAAGTTCCACCCCCTCAAGGATCAGTTGAGATTTCTCTCACATATTTCTTGTTTTATCTTAATCTTGTGTAAAAGATAATCTTTAGAAATTCTTTCCTCAGTAGACTGCTCTATTTTCCTATAAAATACACTTGCAAATAAGTCTGAAGATTTTTCAACACAATGCCTGCAGCAACATCGTGATAAATCCTTACTGGGCTTCAGCTTTCTGTAACCTTCTCCATCCCTCACAATGACACTCACTTTCTCTCATTCATCTTTTATTACAATTCAATATTGTGCTTGAATATCATTAGCTTGTATGCAGCATTTGCTTCCTTTTTTTTTTCTTTAAAGGACAAACTACTGTTGTCGTGCACATTTCATCTGGAAATTGACTTTGGTGTTATAGGTTCTAATATATTTACACAACAGGTACAGAAAGGTATCGGAAAAAAGAAGAAATATTTTTAACATCGTAAACCTCTAGCAAAAATATGTGTGTAATAGAATCTGGTACTGTGGTATTACACACATTACAACTGTCACTGTGACTTAGAGCCTTAGTTTAGCTGAAAGAAAATCTATAACCCCAGAAATGCAACAATGTCTGAGTCACAGTTCAGGGTAATAAATGTTTTTCACAGAATACTGTAATCCATATTTCCAAAGCTGATGCAACAAAGGAATTTCTACTAGAAATCTTTCAATTTCATGGGTGGAGGCTCCAATGGCAGAGAGAAAGAGAAAGAGAGAAAACAGGATTCACAAAAAAGTGATACCCTTGAGTGACATGATAAACTGCAGGGTGTTCAGAACCCTTGGGCCCTGAATAGCATATTTGGTTGCTCAGTCTCTCCTGGGAATAAGGCCAGAGAGGGCAAACTTCATTTGACTAACTTTAAGGGTGGTGTGTTTTTCTCTTTCAATAGCATGTTTCCTTTAAGAGCATTGTTTTCCCAAGAGGACAAGAAACTGGGTAGAGGAATCCCAGACTTGGATCACCAAGGGCTTTCCTCACACTAGGGAAGTGAGGGAACAGTACAATACAATACAGTACAGTACAAGACAAGACAAGACAGTAAATACAAGACAAGGCTGTGTTTCATTGCCGTTGTATTGGTCTGAGAAGGGATTGAGAGTCTGAGGAACATTCTACTGTGCCTCTGACTGCCTGTCATGTTCTCTTGGCTTAATTGGGGGTGCAAGATAGGAAAAGTCTAGCATGGCAAACAGCAGATCCATTAAAGAGACATTAAAAATGGTTGGCTTGATTTGTCAGGTCTTGTTCTTGCATTTGTTTCAGGTCAACTAGAAAAGTAGCTTTTAAATTCTTACTTATTAAAATAAAAATGGAGTTGAAAAGATCTGAGGTACACAGCAGGGAGAGGAAAGGACGGGGTCAAACAGGGGAGGGATGAAAACGAGGGACTGTGAGGACACCTCATGGGTGCTGTGCAGTGGGAGAGCTGCAGAGACCACACCTGAGGGGAGAAACCAGTGACTGTCCAAAAGTGAACAATGAAATGACGTAAGAAAATAAATATAAAAATAAGACAAAAAAGGGAGTTAAAATGAAATTTAATCGACATCATATAACATCAGTTTCAGGTGTTTAACAATGATTCCATATGTGTACATATTATGAAATGATCCCACAGTAAGTCTAGTTAATACTCCTCACTACACATTGATGCAAGACTTGTTTCCTTATAACGAGGGCTTTTTAGCATGACTCTCTGAACATCTTTCTTTTGTTTTTAAAGATTTATTTTATTTATTTATGCATACAATGGTTGGGATGTCGGCCAGAGGTGTGAAGGAGTGGGGGGCGGTGAGAGGATTCACCAGAGACAGAGTGGGGAACAGAACAGGCAGATGACTGAAATACACTGCTGAGGAGAGCAGTGGCCAGACAGGAGAGGTCTGCCACGGCGCCATGTGGATTAACCCTGGCATGACTTAACTTGTGCTGCAGTGGCTGGTGATAGCTTGATAGCACTGAGACTTTAACCCCTGCACTACAAGGGAAGCCCCCTCTGAGCAACTTTTAGGTATATAAAAGCGTTAAGTATATAATACAGGTATAATTCCCATGCTGCACGTTATAGCCCAGGGCTTATTTATTTTGTAACTGGAAGGTTTTTCTTTGGATTCCCTTTATATATCCTTGATAACCTCTACCCTTTGACACCCTCCTACCCCTCCTGGCTTGATAATCGCCAATCTGAGTTTTTTTTTAAAAATTCCATATGTAAGTGAGGTCATATGGTATTAGTCTTTCTCAGTTTGACTTATTTAACTTAGAGTAATGCCATCAAAGTCTATCTATGTTTTACAAATGGTAAGATTTTTTCTTTTTAATGACTGAACAATATTCCATTATATAGGTACCATTCATTCATCATTGGCCACTTAGATGTAACAAATATGGTGGTATCTATATCTACATATCTTCTAGTTAGCATTTTCACCTTCTTTGGATAAATATCTAGAAGTAGAGTTGCTGGACCATAAGGTATTCTATTTTAAAAAATTTGATGATCCTCCATACTGTTTTCCACAGTAGCTGCACTTATTTACATTCCTGCTAACCATGCACAAAGGTTCCCTTTTTTTCCAGAAAGCCCCCCCCCCCAACTTTTCTCTCTACCTGAGTCTGCTTGAGTCTTGGAGTATCTCTTGATATCTGAGTGAGAGTATTTGCTTGAACCTTTGAATTTGATATCAGAAAACAGATCTGGGAACCTCACCACTTGTGTGTCATACAATTTTCTTGCTTTTTCTATCTTTTAAACTCCTGTTCATTCCTCAGAACACATTCTTTTCTCCCACTTCTCAGTGCCCAAAGCAGGTTATTTGTATTCCATTTATATATACGACTTATGACACTCTAAGTTTAATTGCTCACATGGGCAGCAGATCAGTTTGCTGAAGATCAATTCCCAAAGTCATTTAGCCAAATTAAATTCACGAAAAGTGAATTGAGGAAATCTATTTGCTAAAAGCAAACTTTTCTACAAGTCTGTGATTTATTTGTCATCAGCTTCTTGAAGGCAGAAACCTTGCCTGATTCATGCCTGTTGCTCCCTCCTAACTCAGCATATTGCTTGGGGTGTTGAAGAAGTTATGAATGCTTAATACTTATTGAATTTAATTGAATATAATGCAGATAAAATATCCTAGCTTTCTCCATGTTCACTTTTTCTCTCTTGGTTATTATGTGCAGGCCACACCTAGCCAAAGTAGATCGTTTTCACAAATTTGTCCTGCAGGTATAGAGTTTGCATAGATTTATGTGAGAAATTCAGCTATTTATTGGATTTAGAACCTCTTGTGTTCTATTTGTTTTGTTATAACTTTCTTTCATTTAGTTTCATTGTTGCTTCCTTACATAGCTAACTTACTACCACTGGTTATGAGAAATGGAGTGGACAGCTTTTCAGTTTTCTCTGAGAACTCACACCTCTGATGTCGATAGTATACAGTCTGGGAAAACTAGGGGAGCCACTGGCACCTCTGTGAGCGAAGGGGTGACGGGTGACGTGGATGTGGTGAGACTGGTAGATGCTCACCACCAGCTCTTCCATGCTGTGCCTGCCAATGAACCCCATTTTACTGATGGACTGGGTAGCCAAATGCCCCAGGGAGGGGCTCTCCTGAGAGAGAGAGGAGAGAGAGGAGAGAGAGAGAGAAGGGAGAGAGAGGAGAGAGAGGGGAGAGAGGGGAGAGAGAAGTAAGAGAGGGGAGAGAGAGGGGAGAGAGAGAGGGGAGAGAGGGGAGAGAGAAGGCGCATCGCTATGGTCCATGCTCCTAGAGGGAGAGCAGAGATGTGAAGGCTGAGTCTGAGGCCACCCTGAGGTTGACGATGTTGCTGCTCTTTTCATGGGCTGGTCACAGGAGCCAGTATCTCTGTGAACCTTCCAGTGAATGAAAATATTAGCTCTTTCTTAGAACTCCTGGTGTCCAATCAGACTTTGTTTGTAGAGGCAAACTTTAGGATTTTGTCTCTGTATTTGGAAAAATGACAGATTCTTTGCACTTAAACCAACATTATTGACTCTATTTTCCTACTTCTACCTGAACATCAAAAATGTTGGTTTTATAGGTGTTTTATACTATTTTGTTAAAATTGAGAGTATCTTTTTTGAAATAGTTTGTTACCCACATATTTAATATGGAAGGAAAAGAAGCCATACAAATAGCTTGCAAACCAATTTGGGAAGTGACTGACAAAGTAAGAAACTAAATTTCATTGTCTTGACTGTCCCCCTAATTAAGTTTATTTTCCACCTAGGAGGCTATATATTGTATTTTTACAGTAGAACCCTGTGTCAGTCAGGTTCTCCAGAGAAATAGAATCAGTAATACGCAAGCAGATATATAGGAAGGGATTTACTATGAAAGGCCAGCTCATCTGATTATGGAGATTGAGAGCCCCACATCTGCCCACTGCAAGGTGGAGGCTCAGGAAAACGGGGCATGTTCCAGCTGAACATGAAAACCCGAGGACCAGGGTCAGTGTCCCCACGGATGCAGACCTCCCCTGCAGATGGTAGCAGAGGGAGCAGAGCTGCCCTGCCTCTGTCTTGGTGTTCTACTTGGGCCCTCAGTGTTTTTGATGTTGCTCACTCAGATAAACTAGATCTAAAATTCAAGTGCAAATTTCCTATCTTCCATGTTCAGTAATATTCATTTGAATAAAAAAATAGCCCATTCATTTGTGGAAAATCCTGTATTCAAGATCACAGCAAATAGTTATAATGTTAGTTTGATGTTGGTAGTACAGACATGGAAAACAGTATAGCAATTACTCAGAAAATCAAAAATGTAAATTCTACATGATCCAGTTATCTCACTTCTGGGTATTTGTTTGAGTACTACTAAAGCATGAATTGAAAGAAATACATGCACTTCCATGTTCAGCAGATATAAAAGACTGAGATGAATAATAATAGCCAACCTTGAATAATGCTTATTACATTTTTATATAGCATAAATCATCTAATGATTGGACACTTTACTGACCTGTTACTTTTAATCCTGGTATGACTGAACCAGGAGTGACTTGCTAGGGATGACAAATAGCAAAGAAGTTATGGTAGAATATATCTTCCAGTGATGACTGTGCCAGGATCTCCTTATTCTACATGCTTTTCTGCAATGTGACTTGCCATGTGCCCATCAAGAGATGCAGTCTATTTCTGGAGTCAAGACTGACAAGCAGAGCTTGGCAGAGATAATAATGTGCATTTTCTAGGTGTCATCTTTAACTGGCCTGTAGCTTCTTCCTGCCTTTGGACTTCAGGTATCATGTATAATAAGAACACCTTCCTTGAAACAACAACACAGTGAGAGCTCTCAGCCATGGTGGGGAGGTTGTGTAAGGAGACAACATGTGGAGAGAAAGAGAAGCCGAGGAGCACTCTCGAGTCAGAGTGTGAGTGAAGAAGTCCCTTTGGAAGTGGGTCCCCCTGCCCCAGCTGCCCAGGCTGACCCAGCACCCAATGGAGACGAGTCGTCCCCAGCAGACCTTTCTGGATTTCTGAATTTATAAAATTGTGAACAAAAGGGCAGATGCTTGCAGTCATTGTTTCAGGATGACTTGGTATGCAGCCAGAGGTGACCAAGACACTGGGGGTGTACCGTACTACACACTGGGTGTCAGCAATAGGCGCAGCTCTGTCTCCTGTTTGGAGTTACTTTCTGTTTAGCAGAATGGACCAGAATGAGAGTCACTACTGTTCATTGATGATTGTTCCCAGCTGTAAAAGTGTTCTGTTTTACCCGCAGGACATGAAAGTTCCAAGAAAACTTATTTGTACATCTCTCAGTTAAATTTCATGATTCTTTATGAACCTAAGGAAAATAGTAATCCCAGAAGAGCATCACATTTGTCTAGCATTTTTGCATCTCCCAAAGTGCTTCCTCCTCCCATTTTTAGATCTTCTTTAATGAATCTGAGATACATAGAAGAGGAGGTATTGTCATCCCATTTAATAAGTTATATATGACTTCTTTAGACTCATGTGGATAGGACGGGCTTAAGACTGGAATCCATATGTCTTGACGCAATCTATTTCCACTTCAGCAGCCAACCTTGTGAGTTGGGCAAGACAGAGAACGGGTAGGGGGAGTTGTGCTTCTAGCTGATGTTTTAACCATTAGGGTAGGTGTATGTTCCATGGAACTCTCTTGTTTCCAAGACAACAGGATTCAAACGAAAACCTCCATCACTCGGGAGGAGGCAGATTCACTGTCATTTCCATTCCTTTGAAGAATTGCACATTTTGATGGGCAAAGTGCCAGAAATAATTAAACCAAATAGCGCCACCGAACCCTGATGGATCTAGAAAGCAAAAGAAAAGAAACATATTTATGTGTATATAAATGTGGGTGGCATTTCTGCTGTGAGAGTGTTTCCACAGAAATCATGAACATCCCAGGATCTGCCCCTTATGTAAAAGGACAACAACCTGGAAAGAAGGAAAAGGGAGCATCTTTAAGCAGAGAGCTGGGGGGTGGGGTAGGGAAGGGATGGGCGAAAGACAAGGGGGAGCAGGAGCCTTGGCCCCTTTGGTTCCCAGTGGAAGCAGCAATGGGTGAAGGAATCAGATTTTACTTGAATTCTCTACATTTAGTCAAGTGGCTTGGAGCATTCATTTTATTTTTACTTGCTTGCTGTATGAGGCATCCACTCTGGCCCTAGGTTCCCATTTTGGAAGTGGGGATCAAGAGATTTTGAGTGGAGCAGAGATGGAGTACATTCTTCTATACTGGGTGTGTGCCAGATTTTATCACAGATTTCTGTTAGCTTATTATGGGATGAAGATTTGGTCTCTCAGTCCTATGAGGGGAGGACTCCTGATTCTTTCCATTCTGGTCTTCATTTATTTCACATTTAATGAGCTGCCATTCATTCTATAGAAAGCCTGCCCTAAGAATTGGGCATTCAGGAATAAGTGGGGGCCACTATTTAGTGGCTCATGTTTAATGTACCCACTTGCCTGGTCTTTGTAGCTAAATAGTGAAAATATCCTAGCCCTGTTGTGACTGCAGACTGATTGTCTAATACATGTCCTATACGTACCTTTTAGTTAGTAATATTGTCAACAAATAACTGCTGCTACATACTAAAGAACAGATACTATGCTATTTATTCAAGTTTCAAAGAATGAGCCAAAAGCAACATGTATAACAAAGAATTGGTATCCAGAATTTTAAAGAGCACTGCAAATCAATAGGAAAAGAATAAATTAGCTACCAGACAAAGGAGGATATGATATAAATATGGGATTTACAGAAGAGGAAAACAAAAGAGGCTAAAGGATGCCTGCCAAGAGGCTCACCCCCACTCGGCTAGGGGGAAATGCAAATTAAAGTCCTTAGAAGATGCTCCGTAATGCTGACCCACTAGTGTGAAAGGTGGATTAATATACAGTGTTGATGAGTTGTGGGAAAAGTGGGAAAAATTCCTTCTAGTGGGAATGATAACATTTTACCTGACTTTGGAGGGCAATTTGATAGTATCAATTGAAAGTGTTTGTATCAAGTACATTGGGAAACAACCTAATATCCCTGGAGTAGAAAGGATATGGTATTTTTCACCTGGTGCACGATTGCACAGATATTCAGAGGAAAAAACTAGAGCTACATGAGTTGATCTCAAAAATATATTATTGAGTAAAAAGAGCAAGTTGCCGAGTTAATGTATTCTATGACCATTTATGTGAAAGAAGAAATGATCCACAAAAGCCAATGATACACATTTTCTTTGAGGTAGGTAAATAGCCTAGTAAAGGTATGTGTCAGATTATCTGAGGGGTTATTGCTTGGTATTTGGCGAGGGAAAGGACTGAAGAGGTTCCAGAGGACTAGGTCTACCTATAACGTTATTTACTTTAGGCAAATAGATCATGTAGAATTTGTTAAAAATTAACTTGAGGAAAACAGTGGACAGAGTGTAATCCCTGGCTTTCAAGAGTTTATTGACTATGGCCTTATCTATGGGCAAAGCTGGGATTAGAATTGAGGTTTCTAGTTTTCCAGTGCAATGATCTGTCTCTTGGATATATGATAATTTTAACCGCCTGTGAAGAATCTCAGCTCTGTTTTTCTTTCTGCAAAGTGAAAGCTTTCCCAGTTGGTGTTAAGGTTAAGAAACTTTCTTTCTTAGGTGGGATGGAGTTTTCTTTTTCTTTTTTTTCTTTTAAAGGTTTATCTATTTATGCACAGAAGAACTGGGGTATAGGTCAGAGGTGCAGGGGTGAGAGGATTCACCAGAGACAGAGTGGGGAGCAGAACCAGCAGATCTACTGAAATATACTGCTGAGGGGAGCAGCTGGTGGGACAGAAGAGGTCTGCTGTGCTATGTGGGTCACCTCCCTGGCTCAGGATCAAACTCATGCTGCAGTGGCTGTGGACAGCTCCCCAGTGCTTCACTTCAACCTGTTGTGCCATCAGGGAGGATCGAAGATAGATTTTTCAATAAATTGTTTTTATTAAGAAATGAATAGATACAAGAATATAATTTATATGTAAGGAATAGGGAATAATAATACAATGGGCACTTACTAACTACCACCCATTGAAGGAATAGAAGGTGCATACATTTAAAAATGGAAGTTGGTGCAAATATTTGGACTGTCTCATTGGAGAGAAAACCTGAAGCATTAGGTAGTGTACATCAGCATCATTTCCACAACTTTTTAGCAGCTAAGTAAATTAAACAAATTACTCTGGAAAATTGGAATCTTCTTCCCTTGTATGCTAAGTGATTTATCTGGATGGTTTCAGAGGGTTAAGAAGTCACATGAAGTTTTGAGAGCAATATGTGTCCAAGTGTATTATTCAGCAATCAATAATTCAAACTTCAGAAAATATAAAGCATGGAGGAAGCAAAATGCATTTTGCTGTCTGGTAAGTAGTTGAACATTTATAGTTTAGGTGTAGCTAGTTCAGGGCTGGAAGAAGAGAGATCCTTGTTTTGGTCAGTGGAAGGATCAGTGATCTTTGGAGTTCAATGGGGAATTAAAAGACCTTTACCCATCTAAGTAAACCATTAAAAAAAAGATTAATTTGGGGTGCCTGGTGGGGGGTGTAGAGGATTCACCAGAAACAATGGGAAGCAGAACAGGTGGATCGACTCAAGTACACTGCTGAGGGGAGCAGCGAGCGAGACAGGAGAGGTCTGCTGAGCCACATGGGTTAGCTGCTTGGCCTGGGATCAAACTCATGCAGCAGTGGTTGCAGATACCTTCATAGTGTTGAGACTTAACTCCTTGTACCACCAGGAGGGTCCTAAGTAACCCATTTTTAAGATCTCTCAAGTCTTCATATGAGAAGGGATTTAAACTGAACAAGACTGTATTCAAAATGTAAAAAGTGCTGGTTGAGCAGAAACACACACACACACACACACACACACACACACAAATAGACGCTTGTGCCCAGGGGAGGAGATGAAAGAAGGGGGAGGAGGACTGAGGGAATAGGTGGTGTTCAAGGCTACAGTCTTGTCTTCTCCCATGTTCTCATAAGCTATTGGGGGCTTTAAACTTACACATATGACATAAAAGCCTCCCAGTAACATGCTGCCTTTATAAAATGACAGACGTTTATTCTATATTAATGTAGAAAATTGTTTGGTGTAATGTAAGAGGTCAAAATTAAACAGAGATGAGCCCTCCCTGGTGGCACAATGTGTTAAAGCACAGCAGTATGAAGCTATTGTAGCCACTGCAGCCTGAGTTTGCACCCCAGTCCCAGAGGTGACACACATGGTGCAGCAGTCCTCTCCTGTCTCGTCCGCTGCTCCCTCAGCAGTTTACTTCAGTCGATCTTTCTGTTCTGCTCCCTACTTTGTCTCTGGTGAATCCTCGTACCCACCCACCCTCACCTCACCCTGTACCTCTGGCCTGTACCCCAGCTCTGTATGCACAAATAAATAAATCTTAAAAACAAAAACAAAAAAAAACCTGAACAGAGATGAACGCGCTCCACAAGCTCTTGGAAGTGATTAGAAGTCATTGCTTTCCGTGTCCCCACTGTGGAGACGATGCTGGAGACCTTGGCTCCTTCCATCTCTACTGCCTGTTGGCTGCCTGATAGCATACGGGGTGCAGAATTTGGGACATGCTTAGACACACAAAATGACTTCTTGTGTACCTGAAATTCAAATTTAACTTTTGAATTTGAAATTTTTATTTTCTAAATCTGGCAACCTATGTGTGTGAAACATACTTGTCCTTGTTTCTCCCCCAAATCCTTTCAAAATTTTGATCAAGTCAAAGTTCAGCATCTTCTAAGACCTCTGTCTGCTTCAGAGGAGACTATGTCAGGGCATAACCTTCCTTCTTCTTGATTCAGAGTGTACCTCTAAGGATAGAAGTGTTACAGGGTAGCCCAGAGTGGACTGGGCCGCCTGTCTGTGGGGCCTCACCCACACGCTCACAACTCAATTATACTGCAGGTACACACAAAAGAATCCATAACGGGTTTATTTACAGAAGGGGAAAGGAATAGGAAACAACCCAGGAAAAGAGAGTGGAATACAAAGTAACTGGAATACCTTTATGGCTAGGCTGACTGAACATACCGAGTCACGTGGTCCTGAGAGCCATTTCCGGAGAGAGCGCAAGATGCAATCACGCCCTATTTATCCCCCAAATGTCCCAGAATTCCTGCTAGCTCCGCCCTTGAGTCCTCGCAGTTCTCTCCCTGGTACTGCTGGGAGTTGTAGTTTCCAATCACTGGAGTAGGGTGTAGGGTCCAGAAAGCTGGAGTAGGGTGTGGAGTCCACAAGACTCTGCAGAGTTCCTTTAGGACATCCTTCCCCTTAACAGAAGGACTGCACACTCTTTATTTCCACCTTGCCCAAACTTATTTTCTGCTAGCTTGAAGGCAACATCCATACTTTAGAGTTTCTGGTGCCTATTAGTCAAGAAAGTCTTTTAATGTCTTTACATAGTGTAGAGATTGGAAGGATACCCTCAGTGGAGAGATTGGGATGGATCTCATTGTGTTATGAATTCTCAGGATTAAGAACAAATGATAATCTTATCTCTAAGCCCGACAGTGGCTGGAGGGGATGGCAGAGTCTATTATCAGGAAGAACACAACTGTACTCATAGACATTCACAAACACACTGGGAGTTCGGAAGCTGGGCAAGGGGCAAGTCACTTCTCTCCTATCTCCTATCTAATCTTAGTTAGCCTTGGAGGAAATTCACAAAGTCCCTTCCACTTTGTTTGCCCTCCTAATATTTGAGGCCAGGGAGACAGTTTACCGTTGCTGCCCTGGGAAAGCAATATGGGATCCTCACCTCATCTAGAGATGAGGATCTAATCATGGGCTGGCAAATTATAGTTTGTATGCAAATCCTGCTTGCTGTCTGTTTTTGTACAGCTCATAAGCTGATGATGGGTTTTACATTTTAAAATGGTTAAAAAAGTCAAAAGAATAATAATTAGTGACATGAGGAAATTACATGAAATTCAAACTTCATTGTTTATAGTTTTATTGGTACTTTACCAGGCTCATTCTTTTTTGAGGCTAGCATGTGGCTGCTTTTGAGCTGTAAGAGCAGAGCTGAATGCTTGCCACAAAGACCATGTGACCACAACTCTTTACTATGTATCCCTTTAAGAAAAAGTTTACTAACCCCTGATTGAAGCAGTAAACTCTAATTAATTAAATAGTAGTTGCCCCTCAGAATGTAACTGTTACAGGACAGGGTGAGGGGAACCTGGAAACTCCCTCTTTCCTGGGGACCACCCTGTTATATAACTTTCAAGTGTGTCTACTATCAGACTACAAGATCCTTTTCCCACTAGGAATAGATCATTTAGAACCCCTTTGGATGCCAGAATTTGAAAAGTCAGTTTAAAAAATTTATGGAGCTTTCCTGGCAGTGTAAGGGTTAAAGCATACCACTGCGAAGCTATCTGCAGCCACTTCAGCACTAGTTCGATCCCTGGTCAGGGAAGTGATCCACATGGTGCAGCAGACCTCTCCTGACCCCCCGCTGCTCCCCTCAGAAGTATATTTTGGTCAATCTGCCTGTTTTGCTCCCCACTCTGTCTCTGGTGAATCCTCTCACCCCCACACCTCTGACCTGTACCCCAGTTTTTGTATGCATAAATAAATCAATCTTAAAAAGTTTTTTTATGTTGTGTTGAAGCTAGCTATGGTATGATTGTTTTAGTAGTTTCATTCACATTGAAATGAAATTTTTCATTTGGCTTGGAAAGGCATTAACATTATCACAAAAAAATTTCACACGATCTTTGTTTCTCTCCATCACCTTCCAGTGCGTGACCTCTATCACTTCATCTCTTCTCCAGGGCTTCTCACAAATGACCATGGTGATTTCAGACCCCATACATCCTCACACTACAATGGTTCCCAACTTTTGTTACATCATGGCAAATCTAGAAAATGATTTTTGTATAGCACATGGAGATAAAACAAGAGGCACTTGTGTCTACAACTGGAGTGGTAAAAATGAAACTGTATGATAGTTTTTATAATAATGATGAGAAAAAGAAAAATATTAGGGAAGATTAATTAAAGATGAGATTTTATAAACCTTACAATTAAAATCTTCCTGAAAGTTTAAACGAGAAGTTTGATCTTGCTTGTATAAATATAACATTTAATTTTATATTTAATGTTTGGTATTGTTGCCTGCAATTTCTAATCAAGGCTTTGAAATCATGATCTCTTCAATGACAGTCACAGGAAAAACAATTTGCTTATGCAATTAAGCAATAAAACATTTAAAACTTTTACTAAGTAATCATTTTAGCTCAGCTTAAACTGTATTTATTTTTTAATTGAAAAGTACATTATTAAAATTTTTAATAATGGTGACAGGGGAGGTGGGTGCTAGGGAAAAGAAAAAAAATCTTATAATTGTGATAGATTTTCAATCCAATAGAATTTTTTGCATATGAAGTGGGTAGATAGTTTGGGCAATTACTTGCAGGTAACTTGGCCACTAATAAAACGGCACATATGCCACCCATGGGGAGGAACAGTTCAGGTGAACAAGAGTTATAAGACCATCCCAGGGGTCAACTACTTTGGGCACCAAGCTGTTACAGGGCGACCCTAATGTGAAATGGGTTGGCCTGACTGGGTCCTCACCCAGGCACTTAAAAAAGCAACTTTTAATAAGACTCAACTCTAAGCACACACAAAATGGTCAATAGTTTATTTACAAAAAAGGGGAAATGAAGACAGGAATAATTTAGGGAGAAAAAAGGAGGTAAATTTGTGAATGTGTCTTACCAGTTCAGTTGAGTTGAGACTCCCAATAGCAAGCTGAAAACCAGTGAAAAACCAGTGAAAAACCCCCATCCCCCAGGCCCACATGTCTGGTCATTTACCAAGCCTGGCTGTTTTAACTTAACTCCACCCTCAGTTCCCAGCAATCCTTCCTTTGGTGGTGATGACATTATGGGATTTTTTAAATGATGTCTTGGATCTCTTTGCTCTAAGGTGGGCGTGGAGTGTACAAAAACTGTTTGTGGAGTTCGGTCAGGACATCCTTCCTCCCTCCCCCAGAGTCCCCCACAGATTTGGGGCTTCTGCCTGGAGTTGTCTCTAAGTCCCCAGACTCCATAGCCCTCCCCCGCCCCGCTGTCCAGCTGCATCTGGGCTGCAAGCCTGCATGCCGCGTTTGCTGGACACCTGGAACATGAATGTCCTCAGCAGCCCCAAGGGCCCTGTCCACTGTGATAGAGGTGTGCGACAGAGGGCCCTTGCGCTGAGATGGCCAGGGCATCACCCCTTCTGGGCTATCCCGGGTGAACCGTAGCCCACAGATGAGAGCGCATCTCCGAGGCTGCTGTCTGTAGGGACCGTGGGGACCCTGCTGGGTGCTGCTCCACTCTGCCCACTTTCTGAGCAGCGCTCAATTTGAGGGCAGAGGTGACCTGCCACTGGGCTTTGGTTCTTCCCCTCCCCCGTGCCTTCTTTTCTTGTTATGGCCAAGGTCAAAGGGATCAATATCATGCAGAACATCTATAACCCATTTGGGAACTACTAATGAGCTCTGGCTGGGAAGCTCTGCCTTAGCAGACATCACCGCAGTGCTTCCGGAACTACCCAAAGAAGGTGATTCAGGAGTAAAGTATCTTCCAGAACAGAGTTTAACTCCTATGAACCCGAGTTGTTTTAGAGACAGATTTTCCCATTTTTTTGTTTATTTTTGTTTTTTTTCCTGTCAACTATACCATATGTATGCATATATCTACATACATGCACAGATGTGTATGTGTGTGTGTGTTTATTAGTGATTGCTCAAGGGATTGTTATATACCTCCTAAACTTGTCACACGCTACTGCCAATTGATATTATTCTACTTCACTGAAGTATGAGCCTTACTGCAGTAACCTTCCATTTACCTCCTTCCTATCCTTTGTGTTAGTTTATTACATTTTACTTCTATATCTGCTATAAAGGCCATGATACAGTACTATTTTTATATTACAGTTTTTAAAAAATAGCTTTATTGGGATGTGAATTCACATATCAGAAAAATTTTTGATATATTATTAATTAAACTTTCGTGGTAAGAGATATAAAACAAAATTTGCAGCTAACATATGTGTATTTCAGTGGCATTCACTGCATTCACAGGGAGGTGGAGGCCTCGCCACTATCTTTGTCTTAAAGTTTTAGTTGTCCCAAATCAGAAACTCTAAATAACTACCAAGCTATAACTCCCTACTGCTTCCTCTCTTCTGCCCCTGGTAATTTTGAATCTAGTTTGTGTCTGTGAATTTGCCTATACTTATACCTCATGTAATTTGAGTCTAATGATATATATATTTTTAATGTGCGTCTGACTCATTTAATTTAGTATAATGTTTTCAAGTTCTTTCATGCTGTAGAATGTATGAGAACTTCATTTCCTTTTTTTTTTATTTGCAAAGATTTATTTATTTATGCACACAAGAGCTGGGGTACAGGCCAGAGGTGCAGGGATGAGAGGGTTCACCAGAGACAGAGTGGGGAGCAGAACAGGTAGATGTACTGAGACACACTGCTGAGGGGAGCAGTGGGTGAGACAGGAGAGGTATGTCGTGCCATGTGAGTTAGCTGCTTGGCCAGGGCTTGAACTCCTTCTGCAGTGGCTGCAGGTATCTTCTTAGTGCTGTGTTTTAACCCATTGCACCAGGGAGGCCCCTTCATTTCCTTTTACGGATAAATACAGTCCTTCATATGGCACGTTTATACAAAATGTATCTAGCACATTTTATTTATCCATTCACCACTTGATGGATTTGTTAATTATCTTTTAAGAAAATTAACAAATAAGAAAAAAATGGTTCTTATATTCTCATTTATATGTTTATAATTTATAGAACTTTTTCATTTGTTTACGTGTAACTGAATCTCTCTCTGGCATCTCTCCCTTTCATCCTGGAGCAGGGCAGGATGACTCCGCCCTGGCTCACAGTGCTCCTTTATTTTTTCTTGGACTAAAAGGGTATGAGTGGCTACCACAAGCTGCTTGTGTCTCCTCAGAGCCTTTGCTTACACGCTGACACAGAGGGTCATTGTTTCTGAGGTGTCACAGTCACCTTCTGTGTTGAAATGGATGTGGGTGCAAGGGCGTCTGCACCCTCCTGAAGCTCCTGTGACGGTCCCAGGAGCAAGTTGGGCAGGCCCGAGGCCAGAGGCCCCGCCTACAGCGGCAGAGTGCATAGAGGGGCCCAGCTATTTGCAGCAGGATTCTTCTCTTCCTGATATTTGCCTGCTCCTGAGGACTAGTGTTAGTAAGAGAAAAGAACACAGATAGCATTTCCTGCTGGCTGATACTTGGAGTCCTGTCTCAGGCTTTTGGGGCACCCCATGGCATGTAGCATGTTCTGTGATAGTGCTGGTTGTAGCTCTGTTGTCTTTCCCGCACAGCTCTCAGCCGGGTTATCACTCTTCTTATGGGAATGAACATGACTGTGGCTCTCTAGAGGTCAAAAGTCTTTTTTTTGTGTAACGCTCAGGTGGAAAGGGGCTGAAACAGAACTTTCCCTTAGTATTCCTTTATCATCCTGTTGTTCCATATTGAAGTACTACTATCTGGAAGTCATTCTTCTCAGCAGTAATTTGGAAGTTGCTTACAAAGGCATCAAACAGAGGGGACAACTTGGGTAGAATCAAAATGGGAGAGAGATTGAATTCCAGATTAAATCTCCAGTCTGTCCCTTGAAACTGAGGTAGATAGATGAGAAAGCAAACAGAAACAGTGGGTAAACATGCTGGAATGTACAGTGGGTAATGGATATTGAAGGATGATCTTGTCATGCATGCTAAACAGATACTTTTATGAGTTTAAATTTAATTAGCATCTGGAAATTAACAAGGCTAGATAGAAGGGCAATGTGTTTTTAAGTGATGGCGATGGATAGGTACTGTTTGGAGCATATAGATAAATGAATATTTAATTTGTAATGCATAATGAGCCAGGTGCCTATAAAATAATTTGTTTCTCAAGTTGCTACCATAGAACAAAACAACAGACCTATCCAAGGTCAGGCAATTACTTTATTACCACTCTTCTTTGGTTCAATATTAAAATCCACTTTGTAAGTGGATATTGTTTGGTATTTTCAAGTTAGATAATGAAAAGCCTTTTATCATACCTTGTTTCATCTTTTAAAGGATGGGGCATAAAAATAATTTTTGTCATATGGTGAGGTTACACCTCTGAAGGAAATGAAAATTGGCTTCTGTATCTTCTTTCCTAGTAACGTTAAATATTTAGAACTGCTTTTTGGAGGAGGACCTGACAAATGAACTTTTGCTAAAGGTAGAGAACAGGATCCCTTTCACTCTGAAAATGATGTGATTTCTGTCTTTCCTTTGGTTATAAGCCACGTGGATCTCTCTAAAGCGTAAGTTGAGGTTGTCCTTCACAGCCTAAATGGTGCTGAATTGGGGTTGAAATCAGGGTGTTGTAGCAGGAAAACTGCATGGGTTAGGGTTATAGTCGGAGGCCGTCCCACAGGGAGCATTTGCTCGGCAGCGGAGGCCAGCCCTTGCGTAGAGCACAGCGTGTGTGGGCTTAGCGATTGTCAGTGCTGGTTTTTTGTTTTTTTTTTTGGCAGATTTAATCGAAAATTAAGTAGCTCAAGCATCATCTGAGCTACTCAGGTAGAGAGTAGCTCATGAGAAGGGAGTGCCTATCTGTGGCATTGATCTACAGAGTGGAACCTACTTCAAGCATCAGCCTTGCAATTAGCTGCCCTTCTCTCTCTGAGAATTATGCCCTGTGAGCTGGGGGGAGGAGTTGCCTTGTCTGAGGGGGGAGACAGGGAAGGCTGTAATGTTTTTTATTTTTGCTGGCAATGAATTTGTGTTTCCATTTTATCATTTTTATTATTTTTTCAAGGACATATACTTGCATATGTGTGTCCAGCTAAGTGTGGGAAGGCTGTCCATTCCAGCCTCTCCTCCAGGTTTCCAGGGCTGGGTAAGGGTGCCTGCAAGACCATCACATGCAGCAAGTTACAAACCTGACTCTGCAACTAGGTCCTTCCAGGGAGTTCTGAAAGATTTAGTTTTCATGCCCTACTCCTGGAAATTTCGATTTAGTCATTCAGAGGCTCTAGACTTTCTGTTTCAAGAAAAGCGCCCAGTGGGTTCTGTTGGATAGCTGGATTTGGGGACCCCTAAACCAGTACAACCCCAGCCTGTAAGTGGGAATACCCTTAAATCTTCTCAGTCTCTGGCGCCTGCAAATGCCAGAAGACACATAAAATAGTGAATTTTGGCATTAGAGCCATTTTACCAATGTTGGGCTTTTATTGTCTTTTTGATCTTTTAAAAACACAATAGCAGCCTCTTTCTGCTTCCTGCACTTGGCAATCTTCCATACCACCCAAGTGTGAGAGGGTCATAGCTGTGGGACTCACGTTCTGGGACTATGTAACGTGCAACCTGTTTGAATGGGAGGTGAGTGAGCCAGGCCAGGCCGGATTCACACCACTCTTGTTTATAACGCATCCTGGAGTGTTGGCAGACAGGAGGTGGTCAGGTCCTGGTGCTGAAGAATCCACCCTGGAAAAGCAGAAGCCTGTAGGAAGTGACAGGAAACCATTGTTTTTACAGTGAGGAAAAGTATTCAGTAATTTGTTCTAATTGCTGCTCCTATACTCCCACAGTGGAGTAACAAGGACTAGTTTCCAAGGTATGGATGCTTTTTCCTTTGCTTGCATATTTTGAAATGGAGTCTCTGGGGCCTCAGGGCATGTAGTGGGAAGGGCAGTGAGACACTGGCTGCTACTTGGAGAGTACCTAGCATAAGAGCTGGGAGATTTATGTGGTGTTTGTGTGTGGTTAAAACCACAGCAGGGAAGCAGTCCAACTCTTTATCGACAGCCCTTTGTTTTGAGATAAATTTAAACAGGGCCATTAAGAGAGTTTTACGTTCCTACAAGAGCCTTTTATGAACAATAGTTTCCATCCATTTAATAATGACCTTGGCACTTTCATCACAACAGCACAGTTCCCGATCTGGCCCTGGCTTTGCAGAGGTCACATTTCCTGTTCTCCTTAATCACTTTGCCCATCTGGGAAGCACGGGGTTCTCCGGAAGACACCTGTTTTCTCGTCTGGTCCCCCCCCCCCCCCAAAGCTTGAGTCTCTGGCAGGTTCTGAGTGGTCCTGAGTGAGGTGAAGGGGGCCAGCAGGTCAGATCTATCTGACCTGAGATACAGAAATCACAAGGTGTCAGGGAGAGACCCCAGCATCTCAGAACCTGCCTGTGAATTCCCAAGAGAGGCTGGCCTGGCTCTTGTACTTTTTTTCATCATACAAGTGATTTTTATTCATTTCCACAAAAGAAATTCATTAAAATCAGAATGAGAAGAAAATGATTAAGAGAAGAAAAAAGATCTTATTTAGTTTAGAAAAACCCTATGTATTTTTTTTTTTTTAAAGATTTATTTATTTGTGCGTACAGAACTGGGGTACAGGCTAGAGGCTCAGGGGCGGCGAGAGGCTTCACCAGAGACAGAGTGGGGAGCAGAACAGGCAGATCGACGAAGTACACTGCTGAGGGGAGCAGCGGGCGGGCCAGGAGAGGTCTGACACGCCATGTGGTCACCTCCGGGGCAGGCGAGAATCGAACTCATGCGGAAGTGGCCCTAGATTCTCAGCGCTGTGCTTTAACCCGCTGCGCCACCAGGGAGGGCCAAACCCTATGTATTTTTAAGAGACGAGCACCTGTATTTTAAAAGATTTTTCTGGTTGCATCCCTGAGTATTTTTATTGTTATTTGGGAAAAAAAAGAAGAGGGTTTAAATGAGCAAGGATGTTGCCAAGATTTCAGTAATGATTCCATGCTTGGGAATCTGAGAATTTCACACTATATAGGCGGGATAGGGTGGCACAACGTTATTTATTTATTTATTTTTTTGCCTTCTCCTCAGTCCTTGTGTTGTGGCAGGAGTTACTGATAAAATGGCTCAGGCAACCTTCAGTGAGGTTTCTTACTAGCAGTCTTTCTTCACATGGACACTTGCTACCTATACAACTTCTCACAAGAGTCTAGTGGCCAGCACCTCCCATTCCTTCAAAAAAAGAAGCTTGTCTGGGACAACACACTGTCCCCCCATCCTACCCTCCTCCCCTCTTGTTGACCCTACCACCAGCTCGCTAGATTCCACTGTAGACTTAGGTGTTGAGTGTGTAGGCCTGACAGGTAGCAGAGAGATGGTGCAGGAAATACTGAAACAATATGAAACCCAGCCCTTACCCCCAAGTGCCATAGTGTCTACACTGGAATTCACAATGAAAAAGCCCATGAGAAAGAATTAAGAATAAAATACTAATTCCAGTAGGTTAGAGCTGATAAATTCAAACAACAAGGGCCTCCCTGGTGGCCTAGGGGTTAAGTCTCAGTGCTGTTACACTACAGTATGAGTTAATCCCTGGTCAGGGACCTAACCCACATATGGTGCAGCAGACCTGTCTTGTCCACTGCTCCCCTTAGCAGTATTTTACAGTAAATCCAGGTTTACTGTACTCTGGGGAATCCAGAGTACTGTGTTTCTGGTGAATCCTCTGAACCCCTGCATCTTGGTCTAAACCCCAGTTCTACACACACACACGCACACACACACACACATTCAAACAACTAAATATCAGGAATGATTAAGTGTCTTAAGAATAATCAACAAAGACATTCTAAAAAAAGAAAGCTTAAAAGTCAGATAAAAATAATAATACCACAAATAATGAGCAGGTGACAACATAATAAAATAATATGAAGCTATTTTTCTAGAACTCAAAACTCACTAAAAAGTTGACCTTGGGGCCCTCCTTGATGGTGCAATGTGTTAAAACAAAACACTATGAAGCTGTCCCCAACTACTGCAGCATGAGCTCCATCCTCAACCAGGGAGGTGACCCACATGGCACAGCAGATCTCTCCTGACCCACCTGCTACTCCCCTCAGCAGTGTACCTCATCGATCTGCCTGTTCTGCTTCCCACTCTGTCTCTGGTGAATCCTCTCACCCACTGCTTCTCTGGCTTATACCCCAGTTCTTGTATGCATAAATAAATAAATCTTAAAAAAAAAGTTAACTTCATTTGCTAAAGTGTTTATGACAGACAAGCATTATCCTGTTGTGGATAAGGAAATGGGATCTCAGAGGATTGAGGCTTTGTTTCTGGCATGTGCCAAGTAGAAGCCTACTCAGAACTCAGGTGGCAGAACAACTGGTCGATCTGCCACAGGAGCCTGGAAGCTCACCATCTCCCTCTAGCCTTTCATAAAGCTTTCAGTGTATTTACTGCATTTCTTATATCACAACACAGTGTCTTTTTGGGAGGGAAAGTGGTTGAGTAATTATTGGGGGTTCTAAGACAATCTACATTTTGTACATATGTACATGAAAAAGTGATATATGTCCATTTGTTAAGTGATTATTTGTGATATTTGCAATTTTTTAACCCCCTTGGAAATGACAGAAATGAGTATGCATTGTTCTGTATTAAAGGTAACTGCTTTAATGCAAAAAAAGTAAAATAAAAGAAAAAAATACTAGGGGTTTAAAATACTTTCTAATTTTTTTTGCAGTATTAGATTTTATTTCACAAAGTAAAACATTTTACTAAATACTAGAAAATCTAATTTACAGAAATCAATTATATTGCTATACCTCTTGTGTACATTATACATACTATTTTATAACTTAACCACTTCCCTTCTGTCGGGGCACCTACTTTTTAAAAAGTTGTTATTACAAGCAATTTAGAGTAAATGAAATAGGCTGAAATGAACTAAAACAAAAGTAGAAACAACTTACCAAAAGATTCTGAAAAATGGACAAAACACCTTTGTGAGAAATTTTATTCATCTTAAACCAAGTTAAATTTTGGACTAAATTGTGTTTTTTTAAGTAAAGAATGGAAAGAAAATAGCACATTACCTACAGTTATCCACAAATAGGTCTTTATAATACTTCTCACTTTTGTATTTTAATGGTTTTTAAAATCAGGAATGAATTAGTTACAGAAAGAAAGAAGACGTCTTTTTAAAAATGTTATGCTATTTACTTATCTGATGATTTTTCCTCTTTTAAAGTGATAGTTTTTATTTTATTATTTAAAAAAAAATTTATTTATTGGCCCTCCATGGTGGTGTAGCAGGTTAAAGCACAGCACTAAGAAGCTAAAGCCACTTCAGCAGGAGTTTGATCCCCAGCCCCGGAGGTGACCCACATGGCACAGCAGGCCTTTCCTGACCCACCCACTGCTCCCCTCAGCAGTGTACTTCATCAGTCAGCCTGTTCTTCTTCCCATTCTGTTTCTGGTGAATCCTCTCACCGCCCCTGCACCTCTGGCCTATACCCCAGTTCTTGTATGCATAAATAAATAAATCTTTAAAAAAATTATTTATGCATACAAGAACTGGGGTACAGGCCAGAGGTGTGGGGTATGAGAAGATTCACCAGAGACAGAGTGGGGAGTAGAACAGACAGATCTACTTTGTAATACACTGCTGAGAGGAGAGCAAGTGGGTCAGGAGAGGTCTGTCATGCCCTATGGGTCAGCTACCTGGGATGGGATTGAACTCATGCTGAAATGGCTTCAGATAGCTTCACAGTGCTACACTGTTGTGCCACCAGGGAGGGCCCCTAAAATGGTAGTTTTTAAACTGAGAGATCGTTGGTTCACAACACAGTGTATGATTTAGGGGTTCAATTCACCAAGACATCTATTTTAGATGGATAGTCTTGCCATAAAGTTGACCAATTAATAGGTGATTTCACTGAAGCTTTAAATAAGCTGGAAACATAGTGTGTGTGCATGTGTGTGTGTGTGTGTGTGTGTGTGCATGCATGACCAAATGATGGCCTGCCTGAAGGTCCCTGGAAGAGTTGCTCCATTTCTTGTTGAGTGCTTAAGTAGAACAATAGGCCAGTCTCACTCTCACCATGAAGATTATGAGAACTAAATGCCAACGCAATCAAATTTTCATTCAGGAAATATTTAGTGTTTCTGGCATTGTGCTCAGAATGGAGAATTTCAAAGACATATCCAGAATCACTTCAACTGTCTAGAGATCCTCTAGTTGCCCACAGGATATGTCTCCCTCTATATAGCACTTACCACATGATTTCACTATGATTTGTTCATGGATTTGTCCCCGCCGAGGGGTGTGCTGACCGCTACATTTGTCCGAGTATAGGAGACTTGGAGCCGCGAAAGAATGAAGCAGGAGCCTTGGGTCTGCAATCCAAAGTCTGTTTATTGGGACCACCCATGGGTATATATAGGGTCTGTATTTGCAGGGAAAAACAGGAAATGTGCCCCACTCAGGGAGTGGGGTGCATGTTTGTACCGGGCCAGGGGCTTCTTGTAGTGTCTGCTTGAAACAAAGTAGTGGGCTGCAGCTATTTGCAGGACAAAGTGCACTGTGCTCTGCTGACTTGTTTGCTGGCCATACTGGGGAGTGTGCTCACCCTGTTCACTGGCCATACTGGGGAGTGTGCTCACCCATGCACAAAATTAGGGTGGACAGTTGCACTTGAGGTCCTGTTGAGTTAGCCCACAGTCCCCTGCAGGAGATGGTGAACTTCCCTAAAGTAGTCCCCAGAAGATTCTTTAATGATATGTTTATTGAATGAAAGATGAGTGATCTGGTCATAAAGGATGACCACAACTCTGTCATGCCAAGAGTGGAGAAAGGGAGGAGCAAGTCCAGGGGAGATCCTTTTCTGGAGATGAGCTATGAGTTGGTGACAGGTGTGCTGCTCAACTTCTGTCCTCTGATTGAACATTAAAAGACAAATCTTTGTCATTCATCCCCCTTTCTCCAGGTCTTGATCTTTTTTTTCAGAACACAAACTGACATTGTTTCCTTCACCAAACAATTGCAGACAATATTTAAATAACCCCAATGGACTGTTCAAAGACTCTGTCACAGAGTTGGCAGTCGCTCTCTGTCCTCCCTTTCTCCCACCACAGGAGAAACCTAGACTTGGTTTGGTGCAGTGATGGCGACACAAACACTCTCTTTCAGTTTCTTTGCAGCTGTGGATTTCATGTTAGTTGAGTTCTGGCTGGTCACTGGAGCTTACCTTCGCCAGCTGTGGTGCACCACAAGGTAGCCTGGGGGATGGAAGCCAGTGGAACAGCAAGCTAAGGGAAGCCTGACTTCCTGATGGTGTAGAGTCCTATTCCAGCTCTGAACAAGCCAATCTCTACACTTTTTGAAAACGAGAGAAGATAAGCCAATATGTTTAAGCTACAGTTGTTTTGGAGGGATCTGATGTTATTCACAGCAGAACCCAAGTCTGACTAGTAAAGCAGCGGGACTGAGGAGGATATTTTGCTGATTTACTTCAGCCAGGCAGCCTGCAGTATGCCCCCAAGGATGGCGCCTGAACTTGGTGTGTGTGTTCACTGGACCCAGGCCTTCCCTGGGGAGCTTGTCTGATAGTGCAGTGTGACCTGGAGCCCTGACCACAGTGTGTAGCTGAGGTTACAGTGAGGCCTTTGGTCAGGGAAGAGCACAGGAACGGGAGAGAGCATGAGCTTGGGTCAGAAAGACCTGGTTTAAGACACTGAGTCTATCATTTACAGTTTGTGGATTTGAACTTCAGTTTCCGAGGTTGTGAGAATTGGCTATCACACTGTGATCGTGTCAGTGACTGATACATAATAGGCACTAAAATGTAGCTGTTATTATTAAAATGCATTAAATGTTGATAGGACCCTATAGAGTCAAGGCTTCTAAAACTTGCTCTTTTGATTAATAACAAGGCTTTGGTTAATGGTATCTAAATTAAATCCCCCTAGGTAGAAAATGTGAGTGTTATCAACAAAACCTAGAGGTGTAAACATTTCTTCTAATAATGAAAGGTTTTTTGCTTAAAATAAGCATAAAATGCTGACTTCTTCATTATATAAAAAATTAAAACAAGCCTCTATCACTGCATACAAATTTAAATAGCTGTATTAAGTGAGGATTCTTAATCTTACTACTCAGAACCATTGAGCTTAATTTTAAGAGAAAGGAACTTGACACATGGGTGTTAGTAGCTCCTGGGGTTCCCAGGAAGACCAGGGCCCTGACAATGGCAAGTGTCAGGAGCAGCCAGCCAGCCAGGAGGGCCCCTTCCATCCTTTCTGCCTCTTGTCCTCCATTTAGAGTCCTTCCTGTGGAGAAATAAGCCTCCCACTGCTTGCCCCTCACGGCTGGGGACCAGAGATGGTAACCTCAGCCCTGGCTGTTACAGAAGAGCAGAGACTTGATCACCACATCGACTTGTCTCCACATCCTTGTATCATCACTGCCCACATCTCACTGAGGCCTTTACAGTCTCTGTGGTGCTCAGTAAAACCTAGGTCACGTGCGGCACACTGGGCGTGAGGGCAAGGGAGTGTCTCCGGCTGTGGCACAGGAAGGAGAGGATGTCACTCCATCCTGTCATTCCAGCTGAGACCTTTCTAAGCATCACTTCCTTGCTTTCTGCCTCCATCTAGAGTCTTTCCTGTGAATAAATAAGCTAGGACTGCAACCTAGGAGAAAGCCAGTAAAACCTGAAGGAATGGGACATGGTGCCTCAAAGAGGAAATTAGAATAGGAAATGGGGTAAAGGGAGATGCATTAAGAGGCAATTGCTACCTTCTCTCCTCAAGCTGTACATGATTATTTATGGGGTTGTACACTGCTCTGAGGCCTTAGTGTATGCTGAGTCTGACAGAAGAGACACCCGATGTGTGGGCCTGAGTATGTGATGCCCAGAATACAAGTTTAGAAATAGTCCAAAGCAAAAGTTATAAAAGTAACAACTGGCTTCAATTTCTGCCCTCCCTCTCTCCCTCTGACCCTCTCTCCTTCCGTTCCTCTCCCCTCTTCCTTCCTTCTTTTTCATCCTTTCCTGGATACATATTGTACTCTTACAAGATACCAGGCTTTCTCCTTGACACTGAGAGCATAAAGATGCTTGTTTGATTTCCAGTTCTCCACAGGATGAGAGTGCCAGCATGGAGATTAGCACTGTGCCTCAGTGACTCAGAGGTGGGGCATCTAATTCAGAAGTGCCTTAGTGTAGGGTGTGGCTGAGCTGGATCTGAGTGATGAGTGATTGCTGGGGTGATAAAGAGTAGGTGATATTTAGGGGGGCAGAAGTGAGTGAAGGGGTAAAGGATAAGAAGGATGCTATGGTTTGTACATTTGGCTAGGTGGTGAATACAACAGAAGAAATAGTTTGGGAGAAAAATATTACTTTTGTATTGGGCATGTTGAGTTTAACGAATCAACATGAGAAGACATTTCAGTGCTTGTTGGCTGTTTCATATTCTGAGTTGAGCAGTCTGTAACAGGCCAATGTATGATTTAAATGAATGTCTCTTATGAATGGTGTTTATTAGTAATTATGATAGGATAATAATGATGATATGGCAGCAGAGTAAGTCTCTCTGTCCCCTTTACCTTTGTTCCTGCTAATCCTCACCACAGATGCAGAGGCAGTCTTTATTGCATGAAAAGCATCTCTGCTGTGCAAGGTAATCATTATTAGGTAGGATGGATTTGGAACTGTGAAAACCCAGGCCTGCTCCTGCGGTGGGTTGGAGGGTGTGTGCACCCCTAGGAAAGAGCTGGCAATAGTCCAGGTAGGGTGGGGTGCTGCAGTACGGCAGAGCTGGGACCCTGACAGAAGACCGAGGGGACAGACAAGGGCAGAGAACTGGAGATCAGGCAAAGATGAACATTGGGGGTGGGTGGGCTGGGTGTGGGCAAAGAACCTCCAAGGCAGTCTGTGTGGACCGGAAGGTGACCTGAGCAGTGAAGAGGCTTTGTGCTGTATTCTGTTCTCAGTGATCAACTAGCAGTGAGACTGTATTATTTCTGGTAAAGGATACATCTTTTTAGGTGTTTTGGTCGGTGCTTATAGCAAGGTAATAATAGATAACATTTACTGAACTAGTGTTTGTGCCTTAGACTTTGATATTCATAATAACCTTATGGCAAAGGTGTTGTTCTTCTCATTATATGGATGAAGAAACTGAGGCCAAGAAGGCAGCTACCCGGGAAAGTAACTAAGAATACTGTGAAAGGTGAAACTAGGAATTCAGATTCAACGTCTCTATCTTTAAACATTAAACTCTAAGAAGTTCCTCAGGATAAAGATGGGCTGGGGGGTGGGGCAGGAAGAACGTATAAAGGGAGAAGAGCAGATACCTGGACAAAGGGACAAGGGAGCCAGCAGTCTTCTAAGGGTGAGTATTAAAAGAGTCCCCCGAGAAGACTCTGGGTGCAGGGTGGGGCTAGGGGTGGAATCTGAGAGATGAGTGATTGCTAGGGAGATAAAGAGTAGCTGATATTTAGAGTAGGTGAGGAAGAGATAAGTCAGAAGGAGATGTGTCATGGCAGGCAAAAGAATGTAATTTTGATAAGGAAGGAATAGTTGACAAGCCAATACTGCAGAGATTTCAGGAAGGATAAGCGCAGAAACATTTCCACTGAATCCAACCAATTGGTGACTATTGGCATTGGTGATTTGGAGATCAGATTGGAGCGGGTTGAGGAGAGAATAGGAAGAGAGCAGGTAGAAACAATAAGAGCTGCCAACTCTGTGGAAGTTTGGCTGTGAAGGGAAGGAAGGTAGAGGGGTGAAGAAACTTGTGCCAACTAATACATGCTGGTTGAGTAAAGGAGATGGTGATGGTGTAGAGAAAGGGGAGGCAGGAGAGGAGAAGGCACAGAGTGGGGGAAGGCGAGAGAGAGAGAGAGACAGAGAGAGAGAGAGACACACACACACACACAGAGACAGAGAGAGAAACAGAGAGACAGAGAGAGAGAGAGACAGAGATAGAGAGAAAGAGGAAAACAGAGACAGAGATGGAGAGAGAGACTGCTAGCTAGAGCTAACAGGAGTGTACAAAGAGAAGCAGTTTGCATATAGGTTCCCTCTGTTGGGGTCAAGCACAGGCCAAATATAGGCACACAGAAAGAGCAGGAAGGAGCAGTTTTCTGAGCAGAAGCATATATTCGGGAGCGATAACCTCATGCTTGTTTGTCACCACCAGATTAACGCAAGCTGGGGCAGAAAAATGAGTTCCAATTCCTTGTCAGAATTTCCCACCAGGTCATTTCCCCACCCCCCACCCTAGGCCTATAAAAACTCCTCTTACCCCTCTTTCAGTGAGACTCTGACACCCCTAGGTTCAGAGCCTCGCTTGCAGGCAACTGGCCCTTAGTAAAATCTCTCCTCTCTGAGACCTTATATGTGGTTCTTGGCGACCTTTCACCCTCCATTGCTGAGACAGAAAAATGAGGTTCTGGATGGCAGAAGAGGAATCTGAGACTTCCTGTGTGGTATTTTCTAGCTGGCCTGTACAGAAGAAGGCAAAGTTATCTGTTGAGAGGGTGTAGGAGGTGCGGCTGGGGTGAGTTGAGGACAAGGTGGCAGTTTGCTGGATGAGGGTGGAGACTGGGTGTATAGCAGCTGCGCATATGTGAGAATAATCTCCAATCATTAAATAGTTAGGTAACTCCAAAGCTTCACTGCCTTGCAGGACAGAAAAGGAATGATTGCTAAAATTGAGCTTGAATTTTTTTTTAAAGGAAAACAAAACCTTTAACAATTCTCAGGGAGACACCTAGAACCCCAGACACCCATGGAGGTTACCTTCAAAGTTACTAATACTTAAAAAAAAAAAGTAACCGGTGTCAGTTTTTCCTGATCAAGATCAACTAAATTATTCTGCACTGACTCATTTTCTCTTAGCTGTAATGCTTTTGACCAAGTTGCTTTCTACCAAGTTAACTTTTAGTTGAGTTAGTAGGAGCTGGGTTTTAGAGGACCAGATGCAAAGTTTGGACCAAAAAAAAAAAAAAAAAGAACAAGGGAACTTCTTGACCAATCTTTAGTTCTTCCTCAAAATTCAGTTTTCAAGCTATGGCTCTTATCTTTTGGTATGAGATATTCTTATAGAGAAATGAAAACTTCATCTATTTTTTATTTAGGAACATAAGAGCCACCTTCTGCATCTAAGTAGCTCCGAGCCACCAGCCTAACACTATTGTTGGTTATTCAGTGGGTTTGATTTCTGGAAACCTCTCACAATTTCCAAACTCAGTGTGAGAAATACTGTTCTAAAAACAATTTCTACTTTATAAAATTTGAATAGTAAATAAATTTACCAGCAAGAGATACACAAACTCATTTGCAAATGATACTATATAAAACACCAAATTTTAGTAAACATTAGGGGCTTCTAAAATAGCAATTAAAATTTTTTTTGAAATTCAGTTTATGTGATAGGTAGTTAAAGTAATACTGTTACAGAATATAAAACAAGCCTTTAACAATTTCTGCTTATTTTCTTGTTTATATATAACAATTTGTTATATGAACACGAATAGCTTAGATTTTATTTCCTCCTTACCTTCCCCTAAACTGGCAGAAAAACCATAAGAAATAGAAATCAAATACAAATACATAGTTCTTGCATAAATGGGCAAAAGAGTTCAGTCCCTAGTTCATGTTGCCACCACAGATGGTGCATTAATTCCAAAATAAAACCCAGAATCTTGCAGATGGGGGGGCTTTCTCAGGGAGTTTCCCACTGATAAACAAGGCTTGGTTCTTGTTGTCAGCATCTACCCTAGTTCAGATGGAAAGCCTCTCCTTTGAGACCTCCAGTCATTGATTGCACAAAATCCAAACAAGTCAAGGAAAAAAATATATATTTTTAAATTTATTTATTTTATTCATACAGAACTGGGGTACAGGCCAGAGATGAGGAGGGTGAGAGAATTCACCAGGGACAGAGTGGGGAGCAGAACAGGCAGGTCGACGAAGTTCACTGCTGAGGGGAGCAGCGGACGGGTCAGGAGAGGTCTGCCGCGCCATGTGTTCACCTCCCGGGCAGGCGGGGATCGAACTCATGTGAAAGTGGCTTTAGCTTCTTAGTGCTGTGCTTTAACCCGCTGCGCCACCAGGGAGGGCCAGAATAAATCTTTTTTACTGGTCCACTTCAGATACTTGAGTTACCTGTTGGCCTGTTTTTCGCTAAAATCAGAGGCATTTGTCATTGGCTGGAAAGATCCAGAAACCCCATTGTGTGTATCGTTTCACAATGTTGCCTGTGCAGGACTTCAGCAGGGTTACCCAAATACACAGCATAAAGGGTGGGCTCAGTGGGAAGCTAACATTGGAGCAGAAGGGCTCTGGGGTGATGGGGGCCACCATATGCTCCCAAAAACCCAGGGAAGGTTGATCCTTGTGTCTTTCCATAGACTCTAGAATCTTTCCGTTTCACACATTTGTGTCCCTCAGAGAAACTCCCTTGGCACTTGACATGGAAGCAGGATATGCACTTTCCATCACTGCTTACATTTGTGTAAAGTTTTATGATGGAAATTTCCTTTATGTGCTTGTGTATTTTTTTATTGAAAGGATCTATTCTAAGCATTCTGAAATAAGTTTTATTTTGAAATCAACAAATGTGTGACAATTATAGCCTTTATGCCCATATTTAATACCTGCAGAGTTCAGATAAATTTTCTTAGCAGCAGTTTTTATTTAAACTTCTTATCACTCTGACCTGATTAGTTCCTACTTTGCTTCTTGGCAATTTCTGCCTTAAGTCCTACCCAGGGACTTCTATTTGAAGGCCACACTTTTCTGTGTAAATTTCCATAATGTCTTATTTATTATAGTTCATTACCATAGGCTTTCCCTCTACTATTTGCTATTCTTTAAGCATTTGTGCCAGCAGAGTAGCAGCAATTGCGTTGTTAATAAGAGCGGCGTGAGATTAAATGTAGTGGGTGCTCTGGATCTCAGGCCTCTTCAGTGATGAAGCTAACTGTTCCAATGCCAAGTGGGCCTCGGCTGATCATTGTACATCATGACTGCAAGGAAGCACTTGAATTATGTTTCCCCTTGGCAAGGGTGAGAAGTCAGAGTATGATTGATACTGCATGCTTTGTTTTTTCCTACATTGAATGTGAATCAGTCATCAATATCAAATGAGGGTCTTTCTTGCAAAAATTCTGTAAGGTAATTCCACCACTTGAGCGTTTTTAAAGTTTCCCCTCTCATTATCTAATCCATAGTTGATAACCAGTTATAGGACAAACCCAACATTCAACAGTTAGAAAAAATACTATGTGCCAAGAAACCAAGACAAACAAGATTAGGTATTTCCTTATCTTTGTTCCTTAGGGGAACTAACAGTTTGCTGAAGCCAATATATGTATTTTAGGTCCCATAGTTGTGTTAATTTGGTCTAAAGACTCTTCCAAGACTTCAGAAAGGCTGGCATTTTAGAAGGTTAGGCTTGGAAGGATGGTGAGGACTTTGTTGGGCAATTTGGTCAATTATATTTAAATATTGGTCAGGTCTGTTCATCCAATAATAAGAAACTTATCATAGTCTAAGTTAATCGCTTAAAATGTAGTGAGCATTAGGTGGATAAAGCAAGATTTCAGGGTATATGGATATATATGTCTTTCTAGTCTATAGGGAATCCCCATTCTCTGGTTACTACTGATCTGTCCCTCCCCCAAACTATTGGGTCGTGGCTACCATATTTTGCTCTAGTGGCCTGATTACTGTTGATTGGACCAGAGCCGGCATATGGTGAGGCCAGCTATAGTGTTTCCCTGGTTCTGACAACATAGATTGGTTGAAGAATGAAACAATATAGACTGGTTTAAGAATGACTATTTGACTTAAGTTCCCAGAGTTCCACCACAAATAATTAGATTTAGGGAGAGAGCAAAAGAATGTGTATAAGGGCAAGAAAGAGTATACCAGAGATAAAAATTAAAGTGGGTCATTGATATAGTTATAAAATTTATAGAAAAAAATAGGAAAGAATCTTTGTGACCTTAGATTGGGCAAGGATTTCTTTGCTAGGATACAAGTAAGGAAACACCAGAGAAAACATTCATAAATTGAACTTTATATATAAAAAGCTACTATTTGAAACTGCTAACAAAATCAAGACAAGTCACAGGCAGAGAAAATATTTGCAAAACACTTATTTTATGGAGGATTTAGATCTACAATATAAAGTAAAAATATAAAAACTCAACTCTCTAAGAAGACAAGCAACCTTCTAAAAAATTGACAAAAGAGTTGAATTCTTCACCAAAGACAAGAGATGGATAGCAAAGAAGTACAGAAGGAAATATTAATGATCATTACTTATTGGAAAAGTACAAATTAAAACCACAAGATACCACTGCCCAGCTGTTAGGATGGCAAAAATTAAAAAAGGACTGATAGAATGAGTGTTTAAAGGATATGAAGCAGTGAAGCAGTCAAAATGCTCACACATTGCTGGTGGAAAGACACAAGTGTGCCCTTTGGAAAGTAGTCTGAGAGTTTCTTATGAAGTTAAATATGAATATCATTTAAATACGACCCAGCAATTCCATTCAGAAATGTTTCTCCAAGAGAAACAAAACCACCAATATCTGTCCACACAAAAGCCTGCACATGAGAAGCAACTGTTCCTAGCAGCTTTAGTCCAAGAAGTCGTCAACAGGAAACAACCCAAATGTCCATCGACAGAGGCTGAACAAATTGTGGTATATTTATACAGTGTAATATTGCTGAGTAACAACAACAACAACAAAAAAACCCAAAAAACTAATCCCAATCTTTAGAGCAACTACACAAATCGTTGGTAAGTGCAACTTAGGATGGTTGAATTTAGGATTTTTTGACTTTAATGTGGTGAGAAAGTGATCTACGTATAGTAGAAGCTGTAGGCCCCAGACATACATTTTCATTGTATGACGGGTTTGTCTGGATATTATAGTCTCATCATAAGTCTACATCTGTATCTGAAAATCATGCAGAGTGAAAAAGTCAAACTATATATATGCCATGATTTTAGTTATATGAGATTCTAGAAGAGTCAAACTGTGAGGAATAGAAAACAGATCGGTGATTGCCAGGGCTGAAGGGCTCAGGGGTGGGTGAGGGGGAGGGGAGGGAATTAACTTAAAATAACAGGTATTTTTGGGGGGTGATGGATATAGTCTAGAGTTTAATTGTGGCAGTAGTTCTGTGACTATATACCTTCATGTACACTAATGAATAATTCACGCGACAGAGTAAGTTTCATTCTATATAACTGATACTTCATAAAACTAAACCCCAGCAGCTTAGGAGTATGAACCATGGCAACTGTTAGGGCTCTGTCTGCTGCCACATGAATCGCAAAGGAGAAATGCCTAATCTGCAGAGGCTGGCAGATGAGGGGAGGGGCAGAAAAGCTGTTTGGACCCCGGTTCCCACTCGCTCTTCTACCCCAGAGTCCATTCCTGCCCGAGATGCCTGAGCCTCTTATATCAATGCTCCCCTTTTGGCCTAAGTGGTCTCAGTGTATTTCTGTCACGTGGAGAAGTGGCCACCTCTGCAGGCCCCTGCAAACGGACACATCGGTGTTCTGCTCTGGCTGGTGAGTAGTCCCGCAGAAAGAGCTTATGCAGATGGATTGTAGCATCTGAAGATGAAAGCGTGTGTGAGTGTGGGGGTCATCTGTTTTAGTCAGAATGTAAATAAAAGGGCCAAGAATGTAAGCACACCTCCAGGATGATGGAGGAAGGAGCTTGGCCTAAAAATAAATGTTTGGAGTTGAAGTCTAAGCAGGGAGGCTGAGACAGTGCCCAGAGCGAACCTCTGTTACCCTTCATCCTCTGGCTCTATTTCTTTTCTATTGTACGCAGCATTTGTGTGATTCCTAGTAGAGTCGAGCATCAAGCTCCATGAGGACAGAAGCAAAATCTGCCTTGTTTACCAATCCTTTCAGGCTTCAATATCCACAGTTCACCAAGTTCTACCAGGGCATCCCTGTCAGCAGTAGTTGAAGGCGCCAGCACTCTGGACAGTCCACATTTCCCTCCCAGGAGCACCAGGTGGCTGCAGCCGATTCTTCCTTTTCCTCTCCCTACCTGTGCTCTGGAGCCCGGGGTCACAAGAGGAGGGAGAACCAATAGTGAATTCCCTCCCTCCATGTCTTTTTACAGCCAGTCTGTCTCTCCTGAAACGCAGGTGACAATGCAGCTGTTTGGCACTGCAGAGAGCTGGCTCCCCCTGTGTTATGCAGCTGCCTCCCTCCCTCCCCCCAGCAGTGCAGGGCTGTCCAGTCAGTACTCCTCACCTGGTGAAACTTGAGTGACTTACCACTGCCAGTCACCCACCTGCCCTTATTGTGAGGGGACTGGTCCTTGCACTTTCCCGGGCCTCCTGCCCTGGCTGCGCAGATTCAGCCAGCAGGGGGCGCAGCCAGGAGCTGGAGGGAGGGAGCTAGAGAGGGAGGGGTGAGGGAGACAGGGTCTCTTAGTGCTGATCTTTTTCGCTGAGGTGAGGTCTCTGTGTTCTCCGCTCTTACCTAGTAGCCCCTGTCCCACATCTCAGTTGTCTAGGGGAGTAAGTGAGGAGTGAGCTGCTTGCTTCAGCCCTAGGGTGGGATTGACTTCCTCTGAGGCTCTTCTCTGGAGTGTCTCATGTCCCTGTTTGCCTTTTGGGTCATCTTGCCTGGGTCTTGATTTTCTGATGACCTCGCTTGGGCTTTGTTTTCCTGCTAAGACCTTGGCTTGTATACAGGACAAGACAGTAAAGTGGTAGATGTGCTCTCCTCACTCCTCAGTTCCTGGCTGGGCCTTAGAGGGTGGTAGAACCACAGGAGGAAGGAGTCTGGGTTCCTTGGAGGTGATCCACCTGATGGCCAGAACTCCCCCACATCAAACTGTTACATCAGCACACATGAAAACTGATGTTGCCAGTTCACTAAAATGTGAGGTTTATTTATCAGAAACCTAGCTAGTGGCTAGGTTTTATTAACCAAGTGGGAATGGGGAGCTGAGATGCCTTTGCCCTGGGCCTCAGACTGCCCCCCGTAAGTGGCCTTGCGACATTGCTGTAGTAACTTGTTTGAAATGAATCAGGGTGGCCAGTGTCTAGGTCTTTAAATCACAGCACTATGAAGCTATCGCAGCCACTGCAGCATGAGTTCGAGCCCCAGCCAGGGAGCTGACCCACATGGCTCAGCAGACCTCTCCTGTCTCACCCCCTGCTCCCCTCAGCAGTGTATTTCAGTCCATCTGCCTGTTCATGCCCCACTTTGTCTCTCACCCCCTCCCCACACTTTTGGCTTGTATCCCAGTTCTATATGCATAAATAAATAAATCTTTAAAAACATCTGACTTTTCTCTACACAATTTTCAAGTCTATAGCCTCATGCTATACATTACATCTCCTTGGCTTATTTATTTTATTGCTGGGAATTGGTACTCTTTAATCTCCATCTCCTGCTTTGTGACACTGCCTGCTTCTATCCTCCCCACCCCGCTAGTCACCAATATAGTCTACGAGTTTAGGTATTTTTTTTTTTTTTTTTTTTTAGATTTCACATATAAGTGAGGTAATAAAGCATTTGTCCTTTTCTATTTGACTTAACATGATGCCCTATGTCCATTCATGGGTGGATACTTCGCTTGCTTCCACATCTTGGTATTCCAGATAGTGCTGCAATGAACATGGGGGTGCATAGATCTTTTTGCATTTTTTTTTTTTTGGATAAATACCCAGAAGTGGAATTGCTGGATCATATGGTAGTTCTATTTTTAATTTTTGGAGGAATCTCCATATTGTTTAGTAGCTGCTAAATTGTAATGTTCTTCATTTCAAAGCTATTTTACTTCTGAAATCATTAAACAATTCACTCATTAGCTTACTCATCAATTTCTTGAAGCATTTAGCAAATACTTGTCATTTGTAAAAATCTTTGCTAAGCTGAATTACCACTTATAGCTTTTAGAAAGGCAAATTCTCAAGAGAAAGGTCTTGACAGTAACTCTGAGTGAGAGAGAATTAAAATAAAAAAAAATGTAACTAGAAACCACAAATATCCCAGAGACTGACTCTTTGGGACTTTTGAAGCTACCTTGGCCAAATTAATCATTCTGGGGCTTAGTGAAGTGCAAGAAAATCCAACAACTTCTAGTGTTTTGTGCATTTTAGGTTGCTAACATCATGCAGGTTTCTGCTTTTTGGGGGTCGGAGGATTCTACATTGCCTTATTATTTTTTTTTTTTAAAGATTTATTTATTTATTCATACAGAACTGGGGTACAGGCCAGAGGCTCAGGGGCGGTGAGAGGCTTCACCAGAGACAGA
>NW_004567114.1:48462490-48520468 GCF_000260355.1 Condylura cristata
GGCAGGCGGGAATCGAACTCATACGGAAGTGGCTTCAGATTCTCAGTGCTGTGCTTTAACCCGCTGCGCCACCAGGGAGGGCCTACATTGCCTTATTTTTAATTTTGTGAGTGAGAGAATATGGCTATGAAGTGGACAAATGTACCTGTATGCTCCTGGCCTTTCCCCAGCTTAGAGATGTAAATAAATTTTTCCCTTTAATGCTCTAGAGAATATCTCACTCAGAGCCTGGTTCAGAAGACTTTCCTGATGACCTGTGTTCTGGGGTGCATGTTTGGCAGGGGTCATTTGTTGCCCTGGGTCAGCTGCCTGTGCCTTAGACAGAATTTAGAGCCTCATAGGGGACATCAGATCTAGCAGGGCCTTGAGAAAGGTCTAGGGACAATGTCTGGAGGTGGAGGGAGGCAGCTGTCCTGTGAATTGAAAGCCTGCAAACAGCTCTCTGGAACTTAGTGGAGGGAAATATGGACCTCATGGTGGCTGGAGTGTTTGGGAAATGCAGTCAAATGTCAGTTGTCCAAGAATTCAGGACTGAGTTGTTCTGGATAATTTCTTCTTCCTGGATGGCTAATGGCTTATTTATCTTTTAAACCCTCCAAACATTGTATGTAACCATAGCAAGAGGATTTTTCTAACACGCCTGGTTTAGGACGCCTCTCAAAGCCCCTCCATTCTGCTCAGCTCCCACCTATAGACTGAAAGGGCTTCACAGGTCACACAGAAACCTGCCAGAAAAGATTGTTCCCAAGACTCACATACTTTACATTTCTAGGATCATGATCTAAAAAATATAAATATCTCTCAAAGCATGACACTGGAAGCACTTGCCATTCATTTACATTATGAAAAGGAAAGAGAGACAAGAGGATCTTCTGGCGAGTCCCACTCTCTGGCACACAGTGAGCGTTATAAGGAGTGTGAAGAACTCACTCCTGGGACTTCAAGACTTAGCATGTCTCCTAACCCTCCCTTCCCAGGAGGGGTAATGAAATGCACTGGACATGAACCACTTTTTTTTTTTTTTTTTTTTTTATCTCTTTGGGTATCAACCTCTCTCCTTTCTTTCTCTCTCCCACATAGATCTTTTTAATGTGGGACTATTCCACACAATTCACCCATTTTAGGTGGGTGAATAGAAGAATCAAAAACTTTTTGTACACAGAGCTAAACAGTCTTCACTATTGTCAATTTTAGAATTTTTTTTTATGCCTACAAGAAATCCTGCACCTGTTAACTGCCACCCTCCAGACCTGTCATCACCCACTCCCAACCCTAGGTAACCAGTAATGTGCTTCCTACTTATGGATTTACCTGTTCTGGACATTTCATACACATGGAATTCTCAGTATGTGGTCATTTGTAATGGCTTCTTCGACTTACCATAAAGGTTTTTATGTTCATCTACATTGTGGCATGTATCTCTACTTCATTCCTTTTCACTGCCAAACACAGATAATATTTCAAAGTAAAAGCACATAACGTTTCATTTGTTCATTGACTGCTTGATGGACATTCATGTGGTTTCCCTTCATGGTGATTACGAATAATGCCTCTGCAAACATCCACGTACAAGTTGTCACGTAGACGTATGTTGTCATTTCTCTCTGGCATAGATTATGCTTAGGAATGGGATTGCTATAGTAACTCTATGATCAACAGTTTATCATGTCTCTTTAATTTCTATGGGTTGAGAAATTCCCTCATGCTTTAATTTTCCTTGTTTCCTTTTTAGAAATTTGAGTTAACCATGTGTGCACACTGGTTTTTGCTGAGGAACTTTTAATTCAACTCATTAGTGGTTCTGCCTGTGTAGGTACAAGTCTGTCCTATGTTCTTGTCAAGTAGTCCTCCTCCTTCCTTTCTTTTGTTCACTGAAGATTAATTTTTTTCTCTTTGGGACTGTGGTTTTTCAAAATTTTCTGAACTACAGAAATAAGGAATGAAATGTAATCCCTATTATACTAAGGACTGGGGGCTGGAAGGGACGTTAAGGGGGAGTGGAGGTGGCTTGTGGGAAGGAGTCTACTTCCTAGAACGCAGGAGAGGCACAAGGCTCCCTGCCGCCTCATATGCCTTGAGGTGCTGTTCAGCCTGGAGCCCAAGTCCGGAGCTCACCCCTCTCTTGGGTCTCATCTCTACGTGCTGCCCAGCACCCACGAGAAACACCTGCGCACAACAATTGCCAAGGGCTGAAGGGCTGTTTGAGACTCCATATCCTGTTTGGGAATTGTTTCAAATGCAATCAGTGACTCTAACCTGCATGAAAGCAGTCTTTTTTTAAGCAGAAAAAAGAGAGGAGAGCAACCAAGAGTCTTGCTTCAGAGTCCCTGCGAAGCCATCGCCCCACTCAGCATCGTGCACCCCTGTGCCCCAACCCTGTGCTCTGCTGCCTGCTGCCGCTGTGAACTGCTGGGCAGCAGTGAGATCCCCCCTCGAGGGGAGTTTGGGCAGCTGCCTCCCTCTGGGCGCCTTCTCCTTCCTTGCTTCTGTGTCAGCGTTCCCTTCGTTCTTATTCAGCCAACAAAACATTTGCTGTGAGGCCTGAGCCTACACTATGCTAGGTCTTAGGACACAGACACGCGCTGGAGTTCAGTCTTTTCTTACCCCTTGCCCCTTTTCTGGCGCACCGTCTATGTATTTTTTCCTCCTCCTAATGCTTCTCCCTCTGCCATGTTAAAGGGACACCTTTAAGAAGAGGTACTTGTGTGTGCATACTCATGCGGAGAGAATTATGAGTGAGCAGCCTCCTACCTTGTGTCTCTAGCGGTCTTCCCTCATCCTTGGACGAGCTAAGGTGACACCCCCACATCTACTGGAAATGTGGGGAACAAGAGCTCTCCACATCTAGGCGTCTGCTGCTGATGGAAGAGAAAATGGTGCTGCCTGGGGAAGCTCCAAGGAGGGATGAAGTGTGGGTGTGGGTGAAAAGAGGGTCCCTGGGGGGATGGCACAGAGAAGCACTGATAATAAATCAGCCGGAGGTGTTGGAAGTCCCTCAAATCTTTTTGGGTCACTCCACTCTGGTCTACATGCAGCCCCTTAATTTGCTCTTGAGAGTGCTTCCCCCCACTCCCTGTCATGAACACTGTCTGAACTCCATCAGGATGCATGGGGCTTAGGTGTTTTCTAGACCAGAATGGGGCCCCACCTCTGCCTAATCAGATCCAAGAACAGTTCCTCCTCGTGGACAGATGTGAACAGTAGGCTTTGCCTCTGCCCACCAGCCATTGCTTTTCCTTGGAGAGAAGGCACAGCTGTATTCATTTTTCCTCTAAGCGACATTCTGCCAGCTGGTTTGCCAAAGGGTCTGGGCTGGAGCATGGAAGGGAATTTAAAGTAGTGCTCTTCAACGACTGGTAATGAAGAGCCTATGTTTTTTTTTTTTTTTTATTGCCATTCATTTGTGAACTGATTTTTTTTTTTTTGGTTAAAAATATAATAAAGACACTAGAAAACTGAATGGAAAAACAAAGACATTAAATAGAATCTCTGATTTCTTATTATCAGATTTTATAAATATTCAATTGCCCAGAACAATTGTGAAAGTTCCTAAATACTTGCTCTCAGTTCCTATACTTGTAGACTACTAACGGATTGTGGGCTGGTCGTGGTCTGTGGGCCATATTCTGTTCCCACCGAGTCCCCATGTTCCTGGGCTCTGTCTGCTGGTGTAGCCAGTTCCTGCATTTGGTCGGAGGGAGGAAAATTGGAAGACGGAGCTCTGGCTGTGGAGGAGGTTTCTATAGCAGAGAGGAGTGGGAGCTCATGTCCCAAGCCAAGACTAATATATATTCTCTCTAAGATTTAGGGTTTCTTAGGCAGCATTTTAGTAAGGAGTTGAATCAATTTAGTTTTAGATACAAAATTTATTGATTCCATGGAAAAGCTTCATTGTGGTCTCATGCAGGTTAGAAGCCAGGATATTTCCAAAGACTTCAGCATCCCAAGTTCATGGGCCTTCGCTTGGCCCCACCATTCCATGGCTCAGTGTCCAGTCCTAGCCCCCACCTCAGGAAAGCTTGTGGAAATCAACTTCTGGAGAAAGAAGTTAATGGTAGTGCTGGGACCAAGGGTGGCTCTCGGTGTGAGCTGCTGCCGAGGAAGGCCTGAAATGATGCACCAATTTTCAAGCAGGACAAAGGTTTTAATAACTAAATTGCAGGGAGAAATTCCCAGTCTTGCCCTGTGCAATCAGCTCAACCCCTTGGGTCTCTAAGTGCATTGAAATGTTGCTTCCTTGCTCCTGGTCTAACTACTCACTTAGCAAACAGGAGTCTCCATGGAAGGCACTGACCTGTGATTTATGGGTCATAAAAGGGCCAGGGTGTTTGATGCCTGTACTTATCTGCTTCAGAAGAAACATCAAATGAGAGCTAATGGACCCTCGGCTCCTAATGTTGCTGCTTAATAATGCACAGTGCCCAAATGCTCCATTTCAGTCTGCTCTCAGGATGGGCCACGTTGGTTTTTATCCTGCAGATCTCAGTGAAGCTCAAGCACAGCCCACAGTCATAAGAAGCAGATGTAGAAATTCTAGAAACTTCGGTTTTCTACTTTCTATACATTCATGCCTGAGGGTCTCTTGCCTTGAAATTATTTTCTATACAAACCTTCAGCGTTAACATCAAAATGTGTAACAAAAATTTATACCGATGGCATCGTTTCAAATGAGGGTTTAATAGTCCCTAGTTCCAGATGAAAGTTCCAGGAGGGAGGCCACCTTGGCCTTACACGGAATTTGTAGAGGTAGGGTTCCTTTGATTCTAGAACAGCTTCTTTATGACTGAAGCAGATGGTGAATGAGTGTTCAGGCTTGCTTAGACTCTAGGTGGCACTGCAGTGCCACATTAGGACCGTGCTTACGCCTTAGCGTTCCGAAAACCAGGGAAGATTTAATGCTCAGAGAAGTTAAACACTTGAAGGTAAGGAGTCCCAAAACCACCACTTAGAGGTTTCTGTCAAAGTCTTGTGCCCACAGACCATCCTCTTCAGGAACTAAATGGCTAAATGGCAAGATGGTGTAGAAGGGAGTATTGTGGCCTGCTAAGTTCTGACACAAATAAGACTCCTGTGTACTGGACAGGACATGGTTAGAGAGAGCAAGAGAAAATTCCGAGAAAATAGAGTAAGGGTGAGAGAGAACAGGCTTGTAGAATAATTAAGATTTTATTTTGTGGGAGAATTCGGCCTGAAGTATATGAAGTTCTAGATTGATAACCCTGGCCATCGCATTGAGTTAATATTAACATAGTTAATTGTTGTAAGAGTCATGGTAGGTATTACAATTAAAAGTAGTATTCATGAATGAGAAAATGAATCATGGGAAAAAAAAAAACTAAGTGAAAATCACAAAACGACTTCTTATGGGCCACTTATCTAACATTTGGACTTAATAAGGAATAACTTAGCCTGCTGCATTTCAACGGCTTACACATCAGCTTTTTTTCTCTGATTCTTACTATCTTACTTTGCAAGGATTTGTTGAACCCATTTCTGTTACTTTTATTCTCAGTGAATTTTTATTTTTATTTTATGTAGTTGGTCTTGAGGTAACATTGGTTTACAACTCTGTATATGATTTAAAGGGATCACACACCTCCTCAGATGTACGTGGCCACACCACACCCACTGTACCCTGCGCCACGGGGCATTCTTCCGTTTGTTTCTCCCCCTATTTCCTGACTCCTTCAGTTCTGCAGTCAGGTTGCTGGGGTTTGTTTTTGGTTTAGTTTTGTTGGTTGCTTTGTTTTGTTTGTTTATCGTACACCCATGAGTGACATTGCTGTTTTTTCTTCTAGTGGTGGTCTCAACCTGTGGTTCTCAATGAAGCCAACAGCCTCAATATCACCTCCGGACTTGTTAGAAAAGCAAATTCGTGAGTCCTGCCTCAGGCCTTCTAAGCCAGAAACTCAGGAAGGGGTCCAACTGTCTGTGCATAAGCCAGTCTTCCAGGTGATTCTAAGGGATGCCCTAGTTTGAACACAACCACCCCAGAGTCCCTCAAATATGTGTGGGTGAAAAGTGAGAATAGATATAGATGATTCAGTCAGTAGCCCTGTATTTTTGCAGTTTGATCAGTGTTGCAGTTATAATGAAAAAGCGTGGCTCTCCTTTCCAGCAGTTTATAATTTAGTGGGGAAACATGTATACCTACAACTTTAAATGTAATCGCTGTTATGGGAATATATTAATTTTGCCAAGAAGTTAGGGAGGGGCAAGCTTTACAAGGTGGTGAAAGTAAATTTGAGCAGAGTCTTGAAGGATGAGAAGATTTAATAATCAGGAAAGGACTTGTGGCTTTTAACTTTAGGCCTTTTATTATTGCCAAAGAGAGCTCTGTCCACCTCAAAAAATTTAGGGGGTAAGTATGTGGAGAGAGACTATTTGATTCTTCCTCCCCCCTACCCTTTGGTTAATAATATGGGTTTGGCAAGTCACTTATTAAGAGGGAAACATCTCACTGGCCCTGAACTTTTATTGAATGTCAGAAGTCAATAAAGTGATATCTACAAAGTTCTTAGTAATCAGTGCCTCATTAATACCCACCAAAATGTTGGCCAGATTTTAACAAAACAGAGAATCCTGATTACACATCAACAGACTCAAGAAATACAGAATGCATGAAAACTTGGAGAAAAATTACTCAATGATAAAATTCAGCCTGTAAAATACAAATCAAAATATAGAACTCAGGAATGGGGTAGTCACAGTAAAAGCCAATGTGAACCTTGCTGGAGCTCTGGGTAAAGTGCTACTTCCCTCATCTTTCATAGCAGGAAGCTGATTTTTAAAAATGACTCCAGCCACATCATGCCTTTTATGTAATTGTTTTTTTCTCAACCTAGTGGGTTGTTTTAAGAAATAATTCCATATATGACAAAAAAATATTTTCCTTTGTTTTCTCTGGCTTCTTTTTCCTCTGTTACGATCAACTAGAACTAAATCTTCAAGCTTCCAAAATTAAAACTGGTCAATACAGTATAATCCCATTTAAATTAGCCTATTTTCCTATCTATTCATCCTTCTATCCTTCCTTCCACTCATCCATCTTTCTATCCATCCTTGGTTAATCTCTTGCATGCTCATGGTTTTAAGTGTCACCTTTTAGTTCATGATATTCAAATGATTATCTTTAGCCCTGATGACTCTTCTGATTTTGATATGGAGGGATGATGTGACCAATGGTGTCCTGGCCAGCTCTGTTTGAATGGCCAACAAGTACTGGGAGCCCTCATGTTGAAAACAAAACTTATTTTGTCTTCCAAATCCAAATTTTCTGTTCCTTTTATATTACATTTATATTTTAATTTATATCTAATTGTAAATAAAGCACCAATAAACATGAGGGGTGCAGGTATCTTTTTGAACCAGTGTTTTTGTGTTTTTTTTGGGTGGATACCTAGGAGTGGGATTGCTGGGTTGTAGGGAAGCTCCATGTTTAGCAGTTTGAGGAACCTCCAAACAGTTTTCCATAGTGGTTGTACTAGTTTGCATTCCCACCAGCAATGCAGGAGAGTTCCTTTTTCTCCACATCCTCGCCAACATTTGTTGTTGCTAGTTGTTTGAAGATGTGCCATTCTCACTGGGGTGAGGTGGTATCTCATTGTGGTTTTAATTTGCATCTCCCTTATTTCAAGTGATGTTGAACATTTTTTTCATATGTTTGCTGGCTTAATATATATCTATATGCTATTTAAATTTTATTTATATTTGTCTATATTTATAGTTTTAATATTGGTGCATGCCAATCCTAGAAAAATTGAGGATTATGAATTTGTATTTCCCATCTCTGTTCATGCTGTCACCATCAACTTGATCAACTAGTCAGAAACTTGGAATCTGCCTAGACTTGACACCTCTTATTCATCCTTGGTAACTTCACTTCTAAAACACTCAGTTTCCCTCTCCTTTTTAATCCTAGCTATCACTGACTAGTAATTACCTTCACCAAAGCCTTTGACAATGGCTTCTTAGGCTTTTAACTCCTTGGGAGTCCTTGGATTTTCCATTTTGATCTATTGTTTATATTTCTACCTAAATCATTGTCGCTAACACAAGATGATCTTGTTATGGTCCAGCTAACATCCTTGTGTGGTTCTCTGTTTCCCTGGGGGCAAATCCCAGGCTACTGAAAATGCGCCATCCTCTATTCCTTGACCAATACCTTTATCTTTAACTTGCTGTGATGTTTACAAATGCCTCGAATGCCTTTATGATCTAGCTGATGCCTATTTACTTATTGAAACACAGTTCAAGGGCCACTTCAGGAAGTTTTCTTAGACCTTGGACTAAATTAATTTCCTCCATGCTCTACAGTAACCGTTATATATCTCTATGCAGCACTTAGCATTTACGAGTAGTCTGTGTATTGGACTCTTTCCCTGTTGGGACTGTGTGTTTGTGTGGGTGTATGTGGTGTACCTGTGAAATACCATGGTGCACAAAGACTGGTGGAATAAAGCAATCTTGGTATATCTTCCTATATAAACTACCAGATATTCTCCCTTTTCCCTGTTGGCATAACTGGATAAACACTGCCAACTTTAATAGTGCTCCATTTTTTCTGAACTCTGGGCTTCTGCGGATACACTTTTCTTCAGATATGTTAATACTATTGATTGTCATAGCTTTCTTTTAGAGCAATCACATTCTAGTCATATCTCTCTAGACTTCATCCTAAATTCCTTAATTGGGTTTCTTCATTCTTTCATTCATTAGTTTATGTATTCTATTCATGGAAAACTATATTTAAGCGACATCTACTAAGGTTTTAGCAAAATGGTGTCCTTTGTATTACTGGTCTTCCTTCTGGAGCACAAAGCGTGGGTCCCACAGATGCTTCAGGAGGTGAGATGTGCACATAGGTGCGAGAATCAGCACAGGGGAGGGTAGGAGTTCTGTGGCTGAGTCCAAGCTCAGGTGAGTGCCTCAGGTTCCTGAGGACCATCTGGGAGAGAGGTGAAGAGCTCTGGTTTGGAGGAAGGCAGACCTGGTTCTGAACTTCACTCTGACAGCATGGTGGCCAAGTTCCTCACTGTTAAACTGTTTTGATCAGTTAAAAGAGATAAGGTGGAAAAATACAATGTCAGGTTTTAAACATGCAACAAGTGGAAGTTGACATTGTTGTCATCATCATCATCTCATTTAATAAATTGGGTGCTCTGACTGGTCTCAGGCTGATGGGACTTAGGGTCTCCTGATCCTTCTTCCCCTTGGGATAGGATTTGCTCAAAACTGATGGGAGCCTGAGAAAGACCTTGTGGGCATCCCAGCTGCCGATTACCTTCTTCTGCTTTCTCTGTTAGGAAATGCTCTGGGGTTTTAGTTTCTATAGGGATTATTTAGCATTTTTCTTCTCTGAAGATGCTGGCATAGCTTCAGTCTGTAATTCTAAAGAAAAGGCATTTAGCTATGCCTTTCTTTGTTTGTCGGGAACATTTCTGTAGATAAGCACCCTGCACAGTAAATAAACTGCATTGTTATTACATTGCCTAGCAATTTACCTGTAACAGACGGCTGTGCCTGCTATAATGACATGATAGCTAATCCATAGCCCTGCATGATTTTATCTTCTGCCAGAGGAGCTTGGCAAGTTTAAAGGGATACCCTTAAGGATCAGCTAGCGGAGACTAGTTCCAGTTTTTGTTAAGTTAGTTTTTTGCAGGAGGTACACCAAAAATCCTGTATCTGCGTTTTGAGTAAGCGCTTAATTTCAGCATCAATTACTCCAAGTGTCCTAAAAGTGGGTTCTACCTAAAGTGTCATTTGACTTAATCAAGGAAGTTTCTCAGTCCACAAGTCTGTGGTTAATGTAGAAATAATCTTGTTTTTCTTATTTTACCAGAACTTTTGGCTATGTAAATAGTGTATCACCAACTTGCCTTAAAAGTAAATAGTAATTGCCATTGGCAATGGCTCAATAATGCTGCTTTCTTTTATTTACCATCCTCTGTGTTTTTAGATGGAGCCCTCAACGTGACATTATTAGATCTAAAGGCAAGACTGTTAGTTCCATACTGCTTACTGAAGCACCAAAACCATTTATAGTCACCATAATTTCTCTGTAAACTACTGAACTGAACTTTCAATTGTGCCTTGTTTCTTATAGCTTTTCTGACTAGACTAAAAACTTCTGGAAGGAAGGAATGGAGCTTGGATATTTAGGGAGGCTCTTACCCCTCTTGAAAAAGACATAAACTTGGAGTTTGAATCTGGTTTGATGCTTGGTTTCTCCATCTATAATTCTGTAACCTTGGGTAAATTATTTCTTAATCGTTTTGTTACTGTTTCCTCAAATCTTGTTGAAGATAGGAGCAATCTTTTAGTAGTTATTGGTCTCAGATACACTTCATGGCTTAATTATTACTGGTAGTATTCATAATAAAGAATAAGAATTGTTTCAGATTCAGAAAACTTCTCATAGTGGTACCAGGTGCTTTCTCTCCATTCCTTCCTCTGCGACCTTTCTCTTATGAAAGAAAATGTGTCTCACACCTTCCAGTGATGAGTTAGGTAGGGCGATTGCTGTCTGGTCGACTATTTATATCTCTCTAATCTGTCTATTTCTCTGCATCTCCAGCATCACCAATAGCTAACATTTATTGAAGGCTTACAGTGGGCCGAGTGCTCTGCAGGCTTGATCTCGTTTAATCCCCACTAAAACCATTATTATTGCCATTTTACAGGTGGGGAATGTGAGGCTTAAAGAGGTGAAGCAAATTATCCAGGGTCACACAGCTAATTAGTGTTAGATCAGCTCCTTTTTCCCACCTAGACTAGTGTGGGGGACTGGAGGGAGGACTGAAACCTGTCTTTCTGGCATTTTGTTTCCTTCAAGTCCACCTGTGCTCCTCATGGAAACAGTGTGAAGTTTCGCAAAACCAGCATCCCTCCCTCACCCTCCATTATGTTAATAATCAGTCTGGTTTCTGCTGTCCCTGCTCTCATCTAGCACCACCTTGCCCTTGTGCTTGGGTTTTTGTAACTTTCCTTCACTTCTTTCTTTCATCTCTGTCCCCAGAGGCTTTGTAGACGTGGTCCCACTGTCTGGAATTCCGACTTCCCTTTGCCTGGGACCCAGTCATTTTCCTCATTCTTTCCTTCTCCGCCTTCTCCTGTGAGGAAAGTCCGTTTCACTCCGCCTGCTGATGGAGGCTGCTACTTGGTGGTGACCATTTCTAATCCTCCAGCCTCTGCTCCTTTTGCAGCTTGAAGATCCGCTTGTCCCTGACCTCAGACTGAGTTAGGTTTCCTGTTAGTGCATTCATAGCAGCCCGTTCCTTCAGAGTTTCAAAGATCTTCCTGTGTAGTTCTTTGGAGGTTTTATGAGGACAAGGATGGCACGTGCGAAACGGAACTTCTTGTGTCTTCAGGTGCTAACATAATATTTGGTACATGGTACTGTTCTTCACCATGTTAAATAAAAGCTGAGCTTTAGAAATTGGGAAATGCTAATGACTAGTCGGGTGGGTTTTTTTTTTTAAGCCTTTTCCTGTTCTTGGAGGAGCCTGTAGGCATGTGCAGCCATGCGGTCTTTGTAACTTTCATTTGTGTGTACGTGTAGCGTCTGTGCATCTCTGAATGTGAATGTGACTCCCTTGTGCACGTGCACCCACACACATGCGTGTGTACACACACACACACACACACACACACACTCTCCCTCCTTTTCTCCATTACAGGCAGCTGAACCACAAAGGTGAAGAATATTTTTCATGGCGTTATTTTTATGATAATCTATTTCGATGGTTAATTTGGTTTAGGACACTGATTTATCACCAGTTTATAGATCTTTCTCTCTCTCTCTTTTTATTGTCCTATTTGAATTATAAGGATGGCATGTGTGAAATGGAACTTCTTGGCCTATTGTTCTGCTTCTCACGCAACCGGTGTAGTTCAGACAATAAAAAGATCTATAAAATTAATATATACACAGAGTGAGAGAGGAAAGAGAGGGACAGAGATAGAGAAAATGGGTAATGCTTTGGAATTGGATACCACATTTCTCTCTCTCTGTGAAGTTAGCATCAAAATTTACATGCGGAGGAGGCATAAATGAGGTATGAAGGTGTTGTCCTCTCGTGTGGAAAGAGGTCTAGTAATTCTAGCTTACCTATGTTATACAGAAAATACACTCCTTTTAAAAAAATAACACTTTTAAGGGCTCACCACTGCTGGTCTAACTTTAGAAATATGTGCTGTACAACTGTGACTTTAAAGAAAATAAATACCAGGCTGTCGGAAGATGGATTTGTTTTTGTACCAAATTTGTTCCAATTATACCGCAACAGGACTCTTAGGTGGATATTTGCTTGTGAATTTTCTCCAGTCCCTGACACACACTGGGTACAGGTATTTGTAGGATAAAAGTAAAACTGAATGAGTGCTTCGGAGTCATGGCCAGGTAACTGTGGCTTGAGGTACAGCTCTCACCTCACTGGCCTTCCTCCGAGGAAGGCTGTGCACGGCCCATCACGCCTCTGTGGTCATGGTGTATTGAGGTCCTTTGCTGGCCAGCTTTCCATCTCTTTTGGCTCCTGACCCTCCTCTTGGTTTTGCTAGGCATCCTACACTAGCTATTGAACTGAAGGAGGAAAAGTTCTTGTGAAGTAACGGATCCTCACAGAATGTCTCCTGAGTGGAAAACAATCTTCATACCTTCTGAGGAAGTGTTTTGAATGACCAGGTGGCATTTCCCAGATGTGATTTCACTGGAGGTTCTTAGATTGACTCTTTATTGCTATGCTTGAAATTACGGTTATTATTGTTACAAATATTATTATGCTGAGGAAGCCAGCTTGCAAGCTCAGACAGCTGCATTGTTTACAAACATAATTAATGAGGTGATTTTTAATATCAACAGCTCAGCTCCAGTCTTTGTAAAGACTGTTTATGGCCTGGGACACAGAGCCATTTGTAACATCTTAGTTACTTCTATGACCTGGCTGCCTCCAATAGTCGTTTCTTTTGACTGGGCTCCAGTTTATTTTATGAATGAACAAAAATAAACCTTGTTGCAAGTGAGGAAGGTTTACCTCTAATAAGCACAGGTCTACCAAAAGATAAACACAGGGATGCTTTTTTTCTTTTTAATTTAACTTTATTTTTAAAAAAGATTTATTTATTTATGCATACAGAGCTGGGGTACAGAGGTGCAGGGGCAGTGAGAGGATTCACTAGAGACAGAGTGGGGAGCAGAATAGGCAGATCCACAAAGTACACTGCTGAGGCTGGCAGCAGGTGAGACAGGAGAGCTCTGGGGCGCCATGTGGGTCAGATCCCTGGTTAGGGATGGAACTTGTGGCTGCTGGTAGTTTAACAGTGCTGAGACTTAACACTTTGCGCTACCAGGGAAGGACCCTTGTTAATTTTTTGACAGTGTATGATTTTTCCCTTCAAATGTGGTCACTACAGTAGCTCTCCTACCACCAAAGCACTGGGTGAAGGATTTGAACAAGAGATTTTCTCTTCTCTAAATCTGGCCTGGAAAAGCCTTTAAAAATAGACTCTAAAGCAAGCCTTTCTTTGTTTTTAAGTTTCAAGTCAAACTCATCCTCTGTCCTTATTTTTCCCCTTGGACTCCTGATTGTGAATTTTGAAGTTCTTTCAGTATTTGGCAGGTGGTATACCCCACATTTGAAAGATAAGTTTGTTTTTCTGAACTGCCTACCATTGAGTACCTTCCCAAGCAAATAGTTGAATGACTCATCCACTGGCATAATAAAATAGAAACTAATCCCCCTTTTAGTATTTAAGACTAAGAAAATGGGTGTTAGTGTGGTTTCCAGGCTTGTTTCTTACATTCAGAGGCTTAAATTTCTTGCCTTTCCTACTCCACAAACTCCAAAAGAATTATTTGTTATTCTGTTCTCTCTTGGAATTACCTAGCTATGTCTGCTCAGTAAAAGGCCGCAAGAAAGGGAGAGATAAAAGGATTAATAGTAATAACAGTGACCCGAGATAATTAAAGTCGGCCATTTTGTATTTTCCTAGTGATTTCTAGGCAAATGCCTCTGAAACACAGTTTTATGATTCTGGCTCCAAGTATCCTTGTTTATTATCTTAATCTGTTGCTGACCCTGGATAGGATGTTGAGAACTTTGTGAATGCCTCAGGTTTTATAATTTTTAGTTTTGAATAAGAGTGTTCATTTAATACAACATGGTACTTACCGAGCATTTGGGAATTGTATACCATCTACCCTCAGGGAGCTTAGCCATCTCTCAAAGGAGAGAGAAACAAATTATTAAGGTCTGTTTCTGTAAGTGCAATAATATTTTTTAAAAGAGAGTTGTTTGGTTGATCTGTTTGACTGCTGGGATTTTTGTTCTGCTGATTATAGTAATAGTAGAGAGGAGAAATAGAAGGTGCAGAGGAAGTAAAGTGATTTTATAAAAGAAAAGACTATAAGACTGCAGGTGGGAAAGGAAAGAATGAATCTAGAAAGTGGCAAAGGAGAAGAGGGGGGTGGAGTTTGAATTGTCAGAGGAAAACTTGGTGGACAAGCTGCTATGATGACAGTGATTTTGGGGAACAGAGAGGCCTCATGGTAATTTTTATTTGTTTAAAAATTAAGATATAACTTACATAAAGTTCACAAATATTAAGTATACAGTGCAGTGCATTTTTACATATGAATACATTCTGTACACTCCCTCCCCATCAAGAGATAGGACATTTCCATCACTACAGAGGGTTTCTTCATACCTTTTTTTTAATCAGTATCCTGAGATAATCATTATTCTTTTATCCCCATAGAATAGTTGTACATGTTTTTAAGCTTTGTATAGGTGGAATTACATAGTATGTATTCTTTTTGTTTTTTTAAAGATTTATTTATTTGTGCATACAGAAATGGGGTACAGGCCAGAGGTGCAGGGGTGGTGAAAGGATTCACCAGAGACAGAGTGGGGAGCAGAACAGGCAGATCGATGAAGTACACTGCTGAGGGGAGCAGCGGGCGGGTCAGGAGAGGTCTGCCACGCCATGTGGTCACCTCCGGGGCAGGCGGGAATCGAACTCATGTGGAAGTGGTTTCAGTTTCTTAGTGCAGTGCTTTAACCTGCTGCGCCACCAGGGAGGGCCTCATTACTTAATTTTAATGAGGATTGCATGGGATAGTATACATGAAGCCCTTTGCACAGGGCCAGACATATAATTGTGACTCAAAAAATGGTAGCTTTTGTTACTATTAACAGAAGTAAGAAAATTCCAAGGGTACGGGTTAAGCACAGGAAGATAGAGTTTGGAAGACCTGGACCTTCCGTCCATCTCCACCTGCAGCTTCTCCTTTCATAGTTAACCCTTAAAATTTGGAGGGAGTTAATTAAAAGATGCCATTAGTTCTCTATTGCTAAAGTTCTGTGCCTCCTTTTGGTATCTAGTAGGCAACTGTGACTTTTCCGGCACTGCATTTTCAGACTTTGCTTGTATGGAGGCTTGGCTATGCTAAAGTATCCTTGTCATGTGACATCATCAACCTCCATGGAATAATTTTAGAACCAAGGTTTATGATAATTAGAAATCTTTCCCCAAGGAGATTGGAAATATATAAGGTAAGAAAAGACTGAGAAAAAAAACTTAAGAGAGAAAAAGGAAAAAGAAAAGAAGCCTATTTAATTTTATGGTTGATGCAACTTGTTACATGTGTGTCCTGCCAGAATAAATCGGATCATCTGATTTTCAAATTGCTGGGTCTATTGTTTCAGAAATAGAGGATGTAAATAATTTCAGTGCAATCTCCCGGATCTGGACCTCTCTCATCCAGAACTGTTATCAGCATTAGCATAATTTATGGTGCTATCTAATAATGAAATCACTGAACACTGATTGTACAGCTTCTTAAAGCTATAATTATTGCTCATTAGGAATGGATTTCATATTGTTTGCTCCCGGCACATAACAAGTTATTGAAAGGGAAAAGTTGTCAGAAGTGAGAAACCAGGGAGGCTCTCTTTTGGTTCTTGAATATTTTCTCTGATGAATCTGTCTGAGATTTTGTTTTCCATAATAATAGAGAACAACTGGTCATCCTAAATGCCATTATTATCTGATTTTTTCTTTAAAAAGAGTGTACGAGGTAGTAAGTGCTCAGTTTATGCTTGTGGACTGAATGAGTGTGTCAGGAAGGGAATGAATGAAGACAAAGTCCACACTGGGAATAAATTATAATGAGCTTTGTCCAGCTCCTACCAAACATTAACAAAAGAAGTGCCCATTACGTTTATCCAAGAGGTTGAAGTCGGCAGTTTTTCAGAGGCATTAATCTGCTGAAATGTCTTAGCATATTTGTCTTGAAGCATTTTAAAGTACATTTAAAAAAGTTATGGGAGCGGTACTTGACTTTTTTGGTGTAAAAGTTTCAAACAGTACATGCGTGAGTATTGAGTATAATGTGGGTGCCCTTTTATTCATTCTGATTGTTTCTCTTGCTGAGATAATGGTTGCTACCAGTCTACGAGGCCTTTACACCCTGGTGCTACCAGCCATGTTGAGAACTTTTTGCCCAAGATGACATAGGGGGAAACAAAAAAAGAGTGATGTTTACTGGAAAAAAAAAAAAAAAGATGTTGTCCAGCAAATCACTTCCAGATGGATTGTAGGACTAGGGAAGGCATATTTTAACTCTGAAGATGGAGATTTATTTGGTGATTTTTATTGAATACAATGGTTGGGTTGAATAGTGTAACATGGAAAGGAACATTGACAATTACAATTGTTTGCAAAAACAGAGGCGAATGTCAAATATATTCATGCTTCTAGGAATCGGAGAAGGGGCTTATCAGTGAAGAACTGTTTCATTATGAACAGTGCTTTTAGCTTGTGGTGTCATCACCAATGGGACATAGCTTGGTCTTGACTGGTGTATTTTACTTGACCTTTATAGCTTGAATGTGACTTCTGTATATGTCAGTTAATTCAATCTGGTGTTTTATCTAGGGTCAGGCCAGTATTTGTAACCTGGCATTTTTCCTTACAAAGTGCTAGCTTCCTTGAGTCTTTTGGTATGGAACCAGAAAGGGCTAAAGAAATCAAATGATTGTTTCTTTAATAGATTCTTTTCCTAACTTGTTGATAATGGTGCTTTCCCCCCCCCCTTAAATATCCTCTTATCTAGGGCTCCTAGTCTCTGAGAGTACAGGGAAAATGTCAGATATGCAGAAATAAAGAAAACCTTATTCTTTCACTGGAAAATTTCAAACTTTAGTAAAACTGTAGAAATGTTTAAATTGCCTTCCAATTTCTGAAAGAAATTGGTTTCCTTTAACGCTTAACGAGATAAACTGCAATTCGATTCAAGTCATTTTTCTGCCTCTTCTTGTTGACAATCTGAGCTCCGTTTTTTTGGTTTCCCCTTGCTTTCTGATTGACTTCAAGATTGCATCTAATCTTTTTATTCTATCTTGCACGAATGCAGCCAGCAATGTGTTGTGACAAGGAGCCAGACCTCCTATTAGCATATATTTATACTTTGCTGCACACAAAGTGGTGGTCGGGGATTATTAAACCAGGTTGGAAAGCTAAAGGCACATAAAAGGCATCTGAATCACTCTTTCCCTAGAAAAACCTCTGTCCCACCCATATGGAGACCTATTTGTTTGGAGAAAGGGGAAAGTGAGGAGAATGGTAAAGAGCAGTTGTGGGTGAAGTTCATATAATGAAGGAATTAACAGATAATCGCAGATATGGGGAGTCATGGGAGATGGCCATTATTCTTGAAGGCTCTGGAGGCACCTTGGAAGAAATTTAAGGGCCATTCTGGGAATCAGTTGATAACCTGATCAAGTTAGTCTGCTGAAGAAGGAACTGGAAATTGGAGGAGTCTGGGTAGATGTCTGGGAATAGCTCAGTAAAGCTGTTTATAATTTGTAGGATTCAGAATATGCATTCAGAGGGCCGGATGCCAGGTGATGGAGACAGTGACTAGAGTTTCCAGACAGGATCCCTTCTGAGGTTACTTAAGCAGAGGTGACAGGCAAAGTCTCCTCAGGTTCTATTTGTTTTCCACAAATGGAAGCCAACAGAGCAATAATTGTGAAACATGCCTACAGGTTCTTTGGTGTTCGCATTTTGTTTCAGTGAGCTTCTTGGGCCTCCTAGGATCCCAGAGTTTATGAATTACTAATATTCGTCTGCTATCAAAACTGGCAATGATCTGATATTAGTCATTCACACATGGCTTCGACCTAATTTCCACTTATGCTAACATCCCCCAGCTTTTCTATTTTAAGCTTGTTTTCTCTAATTGCAGAAAGACAGGCTTTGTCTCCTCTGAAAGAAAATTTGATCATTAGTTAAAAAGTAAGGGAGACGGTTTGGGGGGGAGGGAAGTCATTCTAGTTATTTGTATGCTAGGGATTTGGTTCAGAAGAGAAAGTATTTTTCTCTCTTGACTTCCTAATAGTTCTTGTACCCCTATGATGATGAGTTCCAGTGACTGTTCTTGGGAACTGCTGAGTTTTGAGAAATTTTTCATTATGATGCACATCATAGAGTCTTGGATATATTTGTCTTCTCCAGTTGTCTGTGAGCTCTCTGGGGTACAGGGGCCATGTCTCATATATATGTATTTTTCCATTGATAGTGGGTGTCAACACCCAGTTTTTTTAATGCTGATTTTTAAAAAATAATATAATAGTTTATTTTTACATCATTTTGTTCCCTTTTCCATCTCAGTTGTAATCCTGTGTCAACATCCAGTTTTTGAACTGGATGCAGTTCATCTCAACTCTGAACTTGGAGATATTTTGGCTTTTGAGATAGAAAGTGACATCCAGGTTAATATTTGGAGTATACTGGGGTGGGTTTGGGCTCACTTTGTCAGCTTTTCCTGGTGCCGGAGGTGGTGAACTGACCCTGTTTGTTCTGGGACTCAGGATCTGGGCCCACCATTCCTCAGCTATGCCTTCTTGGCACCAGGCAGATTCCTTGTCATCTGCCTTTATCTAGTATCTGTGGCGTGGATTGGTCTGTGTCCCTTATTTGACCCTTTCCTTTCCCCTCTGTTGTAAGACTCAGGTTGTAGACTGGGATCAGGAATGGCCAGAGAAAGGCAAAGGAACCTCTTTGGGCTTGGCTAGTTAGGTCTGAAAAACATATGAAAAGGTAACTTGTACAGTGTTCAAAAATCATTACTTTGCTTTCCTTTGTACTTATCTCCTTTGGCAGCCTTGGGGAATGAAATGGTAGCTGGGTTAAAGCAGGATTTAAGAAACTAAAATTGGATTTGACTATATAACATACACATTTATAATGGATGTGTTATCAGGCAGGAGAGGAATGATTGTATATGGTAGATGACTATATATGTTTGATTCCTTTGTTTAAATCTGTGTTCTGTGGAAATCAAAACTCTAAATGTGTATGAAAAGTGGCTTTTAAGTAACAAAATCAATTTTATAAGTCAAGTGTGAACATTGAACTCATTAGACATTTGGGGGTACTGTAGGGAGAGACTGAAACATGAAGACACCCTTAAGTTCTTGTTTAGTGGGGGCTATGGACATTTAAAATATTAGAAATATTAGGAAAAATAAATAGAAGTATGGATACTAATGAGTTAGTGAAACTAGTAACTATATATAACATTTAAACCAGCAGAATAAAATGTCAACTATTTAAAGGAAACTAGGGAAGAAGAAAAGAAATAAAAAGAACCTGGCAAATAGCACCCCATAGTGGATGTCAATGTAACAATAATTACAAGAAATATATGTGAGTGTGACCAATCAAAAGATAAAATCAGACTTTGAAAAAAATGAAATTTAGATATAATAGTTACAAGATTTTAAATCTTAAATATAAAAGGATACAGGAAGATTGAAACTAAAGGGATGTAAAAAGATACCCCAGAGACAGAGTGGGGAGCAGAACAGGCAGATTGATTAAGTACACTGCTGAGGGGAGCAGCGGGTGAGAGAGAAGTCTGCTGTTCACGTGAGTCACCACCTTGGCAGGGATTGAACTGTGCTGAAGAGGCTACTGCTAGCTTCCTAGTGCTGTGCCCAACATGTTGTGCCAGGGAGGGACCCAGAGGTTTTCTTCTTGATGAAGATTTGTCAGCGTCTCATTTTTAGTTAAGAGGTGCAGTAGCTTGTGGACACAGCCCAGAAGTTGTAGCCTCCATTCACTGGACAACTTATCTGAGAGCATGTTCAAGGGTCCTGGGGCCAGTCTTTCTTGGCTTATTTATTTATTTTTCTTTTATTGAGGTGATATTGGTTTACAGTACTGCATAGGACTGTCTAGGTTTAAATACCAGCTTTCTATCCTGCTGGTTATGTGGTCTTCAGTAAGGGATTTTAGTATCTGCTTATGTGGTTTTCAGTAAGGGATTTTAGTATCTGCTTCTTAGTTTTCTTGTATATAAAATGGACTTAATTATAATATTGTACTAGCTTTCTGCTGAGAACTGAATGAATTAACTACATAAAATCACATTAGGATATATTAAATCCCTGATAAATACTAGCTATTATTTGATCTGTGGGGTCACCTTCCCTGTATGCTGTTTTCCTACCTGAAAGATAATGTTAAAGATAATCACATGCAAAGCTCTGTACACCCAAACCTTACATTCAGTCTTTAGGGTCAAACCTTTTAGCCGACATGTTCTCAGTCCATTACCTAAGCAAGTATGTAAAAGCCATCATGTATTTTCACTTCCTGGATATTTATATTTTTACAAAAATAAGTTCCCATTTAATAATCTTCACACAATTACCTATACTTTAAAGGGTTATTTTTACTACTAAACTAAAGGTGGGGTCATTTCAAAGTTTAGATTAAAAAGACTGGATCCATTTTCAAGTATAGATTTTCATCCCAAATTTCTCCCTGTTTCATTGTGATTACTTTAGAAGATAGATTTTGAGTTAAAAAGGAGCAGGTATTAGAGGTAAGGAATCCTATACAAGATCAAAATTTTCCCTAATCCTTTACTTTTGATCATCCCTTAAGCCTTTCCCACCTCATCCAGTCCTTTCTATTCCCCAGAAGAAAGAAAAAAAAAAACAAACAAAAAACTGAAAAACAGAACAGACTGAAAGACTATGAAGGATGAGATCTATTTTCATAGGTGCAAAGGCAGAATAGAATGAATGTCTTTGAAATACAAACATGGGAGCTGCTGATTTTTTTTATTTTATAAATACACTTTTTACATTATTCTTCATTTTGTGCATTTTTCCATCTCAGTTATAATCCCCGTGAACTTCCCACCACCCCTTCACCCATGTGCCATCACCATAGTTCCATGTGCTCTTTCCAACCCAGTTTTGATCTTTCCAGCAGAATGTCTCTGGTTTATAGTTCTTAGTTGATGTTCTTTTTTACTTTATTACAATTACTATAAATACTATACACACACACACACACACACACACACACACACACATATATATATATATATATATATTCCCCCTCCCCACCCCGATCCCTTACACGCCTGCTACGAGTGAAACCATCCAGTATTTTTTTTTTCTTTATGGCTTATTGCACTAAGCATGATCTTTCCAGCTCTATCTACCTTGCTGCTAAAACATGACTTTATCCTTTTTGATTGCTGAGTAATATTCCCTTGTATATCTGTACCACATCTTTTAAATCCAGTCATCTACTTTTGGGCATTTGGATTAATTCCACATCTTTCCTATTGTAAATAGGACAGCTATAAACACAGGGGTGGGGAGCTGCTGATTTTTATCTTATTTGACCTGAAACCTTGAACATTCAGAAAAGTACAAGAACATATTTTAGTTTTTCAGTGATAATTTCATACTTATATTAACAGTTTTTATTACTTAGAGAAATAATTCTTTTAATTAGACTGTAGATTTTTCCTCTGCAAAATTCTTCTGTTCTATCCACCTACCTACCTGTCCATCCGTTTGTCCATCCATCCATCCATCCATCTAATGTTTTGTGCTAGGAACAATCTAAGACTTGGGAATACAGCTGTGAGTGAACAAAAATAGGTATCAAAGAGGTCAAAGCTCTTATGGAGCTTATAGTCTTGTGTGATGAGAAAATAAGTTGATAAGTATGGTATGTTGGGTGCCAAAGATGGAAAATTAAGCACACTGAGATAAATAAAACAAAGAAGATAAAGAAGGAAAAATAAAGTAAGAGGAGGTGGTAGATAGTGGTCCCTGTACCTGGATGTGTGCCACTTTGGGCAGGCCTCTCTAAAAGGGTTCCATCTGAACTGATACCTTAACATCACAAGGGAGTGAGGGATTGAACAACACAGATCACTGAGTGACATGAATCTGAACAGAGCGCATGGCAAGTGCTTGACACTAATTCTTTAAATTCAGTGATACTGAACCTGTAACTAAAAGCAATACTACTAAGTTGGAAGAGATTAAAGAAACACAAAAGTTTTTCTTGTCACTGTTACCAGATGAAATTTGATGAACAGTACTTAGAATTTCCTTGGCGACAAAATTTTCTTTATATGTATTTTAGTCACATCCATAGCAAGGTTGTTACATTTGGCGTTCCCCTTCTTAGAATATGTTAACGATCTTTCCATCATTAGAAAATTCTTCTTTTCTATATTCATTCTTTGCTTCACCTTGGGAGAAAATAGAATGTAGTGTTAAATATAACTCATTCTGAATGTTAAGTGCAGGAGGCAATGGAAGAGATGAGGTATTGATGGCAGTGAACGATGTAGTGGAGATGATGGAAGAAATGGAGGAAGTAGCATAGGAGGTTATAGAGGTAGAATAAGTGGTAGAGTTGGAGGTGGATAATGCAAGAGATGATAATGGAATTAGTGGAGGTAGAATTGGTAAGGGTGGTGGTAGAGGTGGTGGTGTTAAAAGAAGTGGTGAAGGTTATGGTTGAGATAGTTGAGGCTACAGATGACATGGTGGAAGTTGTGGTGGAGGTGGTAGGTATGGTTATGAAGATGGTGATGAAGTTGGAGAAGAGTTTTTGGAAAAGGTGATGAAAGTAGTAGGGATGGTGGAAGTAGTGCCCTGGAAGGTAAACAAGGTGCCAAAGGGAGTAGAGGAGATAGGGGAAGTAGTAGAGCAAGTAGAAATGGTGGCAGAAGTGAAGACAGTGGTGAAGATGGAAGTAGAGTTGGACAGTATATAGATAGAGGTAACAGGACAGGTGCAGAGGTGGCAATGGAGATACTCATGATGGTCACCAAGGTGGGGGAATGTTGAATACATCTGGGTTACATATATGTCTGATCTTAGTATAAGTCAAATGTGAAATAAGGGTGCTGGGAGAATCAGCAGTTATGTGTAGTAGTTTTTTTTTTTTTAAGTTCCTGCACATGGGTTTCAGATATTTTTCTTAGTAATTATTAAAGTTTTGTCCAAGCATAAAATAACTATTTTCTTAAATGACTCAGAGAACAATTGAACAGCATCAACCCCATTCATTTTTACTCTGATGGGGTACCAGGCTGGATCAAACATAGGTAATCAAACATGAAAACCCCTTAGTTCTTGTTGTCATTAAGGAAACAGACCTATAAACAGATAATTCTAATGCAATGATACTAAGTGTAATGATAGAGATGTAAGCAACCTTAGAGGAGTGATGACTAAGGTGGCAGTGCTGGAGCAAGGAAGACTTTCTAGAACAGGTAACATCTTAAAGCATGAAAGAATTGTGGATTAGTTGGATAAGGAGGATGAGTAATACTGGCAAAAATGACGAAGAGAAAAACAATGTATGGAAACCCATAGAAACATAAATAGTTCTCTAAATTTGACTTCCTTTCCATCTACCTGGTTATGTTCATTTCCTTGCCTTATTGTGGTATGTAAATTCAGACTTGAAATCATCTGTAGTTGCAAAAAAATGTATCTTAAGTGGACTTTGGTTCTGCTGGTGCTTAGTAGTGGCATGTTCAAAAGTGGTGACAGTAAGGGTGGCCCTCAGAGCTGGCATCGTCAAATTCTTTTACATTACTTCTCTTAGTTCAAGAAGTGAGTGGAGAGGATTTGAATAATTTTTCATATCAGAGGAAGTAGGACAAACATTATTTATGCTAGGATGGATGGGTGGACATACAGTATCTGTGTATCACTCAGAGACCTGATATTCAGGAAAAAGTCAGCCAAAAATATGAGTCACATATTAACCTCTTTAAAAGATGGAACAAGCCAAGGCAGGGAAAGTAAATAAGCTATTTCACTAACTTGGATTAAGATGTAACCTTAGATATAGTTCTGGAAGTGGAAAAGTTCTAAACACACACACTCTCTTTCTGTCTCTCCCTGTCTTTCATCTCTTTCTTCTCTCTTTCTCTCTCTCTCACACACACATCCTTGACCCGATTAAAATATAGTAATTTAAAGAGCAGGTAAGTAACACGTGGCTTGTCAAATCAGTGACTCAATGGAAAGGCATGAAGTATATTTGAATAGAGACTCTCAAAGGTGTTTATTTAAAATAGAGAACTTATTCAATCCTGGAAAATGAGTTCCCTGGAATGAATACAACAAATGACTCTTCAGACACCACAAAAAGGGAGCTCTCTTAGGGGTCTCCAAAGCCACACGTGGCCTCCTCCCCCAAAGGATGCAGAGAGGAAGATTTCCATGTATCTAGCTCATGGCGGCTTCTTTATGAACAAGAGCATATGCCAGGGAGGCTGGAGAGTGGTGTGTTCCTGTTTATGCAGTTTCTGAACCAGAGAAGCAGCTCCCCTGTCCAAAAGACTTGGTGTCTTTGCCCACCTACCCTGGAAAGCAGGATATGGATGGCACCAGATAAAATATTAGAAACTGACCTCTGAACCACATATTTAAATTCATTTCTGGCTTATTCTTTCCAAATAGTAATTGAGTTTGACTATTGTGATTCAGCCATCTGCAGCCCCGTTTATAATTGTTCACGCTATCATTGTCTCTGAGATTTTCCCCGTTAATATTATTAAGGGGTGGATATATGATTTCCTGGGTGGTTCAATTCACTCTTCTGGCCCGTTTTGATAAGAAAGTGCCTACCTGCAGCACCAAGAGCTTTTATTGGCATTTTGAATTTTTACTTGTGAGGATATAATATAGGAGAGCAGAACCACTCTACTGGTTTGCCTTTCAAATACAGAATTCTGTTTAATTTGCAAAAACCATTTATAAATTCTAACTATTACTGAGCCTTTTTGCCTGTCTTACAAAAGCAGCTCTTAGGAAATAAAGCATTTGGAACCCAGTGGGGATGATTCCAAGCTCGTCGTGCCAAATCTCCTGAGTTATCCGGACTCCCACCTGAGATTTTGGGATTTTCTATGCAGAAGGGGGTGGGAGGGATTGGCCCTATTTGCAACATAGATGATAGAGAGTAAATAGACTTGTCTGTTTTTCAAAGATAATTGTGGGTTATGAAACAAATCTAAGTAGGTAGCAAAATCCTACGCAGATTACAAAAGAGGCTTTACATTTCTGCATTAGCACATGTAATTTTGGGCCCCGAAGCAATGTCTGGTGGACAAGTTGAACGTGCTAGTTCAATTGTTTAATGAATCCAAGAGAAGAAGTGGTTGTAATTAGATCACAGAATATAGATTCCTAGAACTAGGAAAGACTTGAAAGATTTTCTACACAGAACCTTTTGCTTTACCGGTAAGGAGACAGAGGCTCAGAGTAACAGAGACTTGTCTGTTTAAAGGGATGGCCATGGGGGCTGGAGCCTAGGTTTCCTGATTTCTAGTGCTCTGCTTTCTTGTGGGATCAAATGGACCCTACATAATAATCTGCTGCTTTTCTGGTGGATAATCCCTAGAATTCAAGTTGCTGGGTGACACAGGACTCCTCACAGTTACTCCTGTTACTCAGAGATCACAGGGCATCTTGTGCTCAACTATTAGGGTCACATCTCTGTTAGGTGGGCAACATTTTCTGTATTGATGAACCCATAAAACTCAGCTGGGCCATTAGTCCGAGGGAGGCGCAGGGAGACCTGAGAGCGGGTTTGCAGGCTGGTACTTTTCTGCTCAAAGCTTCCTTTATCCTGGGGTTCTTTTGCAAGCAAGGAGAGAAGGAGGCAGCTTGAGGGTTTCTAATCTGTTGAAAGGCTGACAACACTTGCAGAGGTCTTGGTCAAGTTGTACTCAAACTCTCTGAGCTTTTATTTCTTATCTGTAAGATAAAAATAATAATTCCGGGGGTTTGTGCCAAGCATATTTCTGAGTGCAAGGGAGGCATTTAATAAATGTTTCTTCTGTCTTCCTTGGCTTTTTTTTTTTTTTTTTTTTTTTTTTTAAAGATTTATTTATTTATTTGTGCATACAGAACTGGGGTACAGGCCAGAGACTCAGGGGCGGTGAGAGGCTTCACCAGAGACAGAGTGGGGAGCAGAACAGGCAGATCTACGAAGTACACTGCTGAGGGAAGCAGCGGGCAGGCCAGGAGAGGTCTGGCTCGCCATGTGGTCTCCTCCGGGGCAGGCGGCAGGCGGGAATCGAACTCATGCGGAAGTGGCTTCAGATTCTCAGTGCTGTGCTTTAACCCGCTGCGCCACCAGGGAGGGCCCTTCCTTGGCTTTTATAATACACTTTCTGAATATGCTGGTTTTGGATTAGCTAAGGAGTATTTTTTTTTCTGTTTTTGGGGAGAAAACATCTTTATTATAGAGAGCCAGACAATGTTGAAAATTACGAATTCCCCTGAATGCCTACGTCCCAGAATAACTATTCTGCATAATTTCGCAACATTCTCCCAGTAGTCTCTCTATGTATCTATGTCTATATTTGTAGTTATACTTTTACATAAAATGAAAGCATTATATAAACACTCTTTTGCAGTCTACTCAACAGAGGTCAGTTCAAAGAAAATGCTAATAGATATTTCCTGCCAGATCTGGGAACTTTTTGGTCCCAAATGTAGGACACAATGGAAGACACAATCTCATCTCACAGATTGAAAACTTCACTAAGCATGATTGGCATGCTTTCCCCAATAGTGCTTTTCCTCTATTCTTCCCAATAGAGAGAAAATATGCCACAGAGTCTAAACAATGTAATTTCTGGAGTTTGGAAAAGGTTTGCCAGCTAGGGAAGTCTTCGGCTTTTATTTACCCTAACAAAGACGAGGGTGGATGCCTGGTGATGACTGCTGCGCCCCAGTGGGGCCCCAGAGTTCCCCTAGTTTCATCCTCCTTCTGTTTTCCTTAGCACCAACCCACAGGAGGGTACAGACAGTTGTGTACTTAAACCCAGTGGGTTTTGTTGCACTGTACTACGGGTATCTGTTGTTGTTTAGTCTGATTTCCGTGTTGGCCAAGTGGCTTACCCTTGCCAGACAGACAGATTGACATTAGTCATGCTCTATCCTTTGCCTGCCTCTCAGCTTTATCTCTATTCCCTATCTGTGTGGGTCTGTGTAGGAGTGACCTGACTGATGATTTAGTGCCAAGCCTTAGGAAGGCATGCATATACATTCTGCCAAGAGTTATATATAACCTAATACTGTTCGGTGCATATTCATGTCAGTACCCAGTAGTAAAAAGTAGAGCTAATTGTAAGAGTTGAGTCATAAGAGCAGGTGGAAAAGTTCAATATTATGTAACTCTGTGGAATATCACACCTCGAGGAAGGGTTCTCATTCATGAAAGAAGGATGTTCATATTCATGAGATCCCAGCTCACCACTATAACGTGAAGGGGATCTGTCTCCCTTATTGAGGGGATCTCTCTCATTTATTGAGGTAGCATTGGTTTACAACCTGTGTATGTTTTAGCAATACAAGTTCACCTCTCTTTGATTGTCTATCACCACACCATGCCACCATGGAAGCACCATTAGGTCTCTATCACTGTCTATCGGCCGCCTATACCCTCTGCTTCCATCCTCCCTCCCTCTCTGGTAACTGCAGTTCTGCAGTTAGATTCCAAGTATTTTGGCTTAATTTTGCATTGTTTCTTTGTATTCCATATAGAATGAAATAGTCCAGGATTTGTCTTTATCCTTCTGATTTATTTCACATATCATCTCTTCAAATTCCATCCACATTCTAGCAAATGTCAATATTTCTTCTTTTTACTTTTATAGCTGAGTAGTATTTTATTGTGTATGTAGGTATACACACACACACACACACACCCCATATATTCTTTGTATATTCTTTATCTAATCTTCCATCACTGAGAATTTAGCTTGGTTCCATGGCTTGGTTATTGTGAATAATGCTGCTGTGAATATAGAACATAACCTTTTCATACTAGTGTACTCATAGTCTTTGGGTAAATACCTAGAAGCAGAATTGCTGTGTCATATGGTAGAACTAATTTTAATTTTTGGAGGAAACTTCATATTATTTACCGTAGAGACTGCATTAGTTCCCATTCTCATCAATAGTGCATGAAGGCTTTCTTTAACCCCTTCTCTTGCTAGCACTTGCTTCTGGTCTTTTTGATATCGGCCATTCTCCTAAAGGTGAAGTAGTATTGCATTGTGGATTTGATTTGCATCCCCCTAGTAATGAGTTATGATAAATGTTTTTTCATATGCCTTGTGAATATCTATATGTCTTCTTTGGAGAAGTGTCTTTTTAGATCTGCCTATTTTTGATTGGTTTCTTTCTTTTTTTAGTTGTATGATGTACTTATATATCTTGACTATGAATCTCTTGTTAGATATATGATATGAAAATATCTTCTCCCACTTAGCAGGCTCTCTTGATACTTTTATAGTAGTTTGTTTTTCTTTGCAGTAACTTTTTAGTTTGATGTTGCCCATTTGTTCATGTTTGCTTTTATTTCCCTTGAAATCTAGTCCAGTTTCTGGGCCCTCCCTGGTGGCCCAGTGGGACACAGAACTGCAGGCTGGCTACAGCTGCTTCAGTGCAAGTTCAGTCCCTGGTCCCAGAGGTGATCCACATGGTGTGGCAGACCTCTGACCTGCCCGCTGCTCCCCTCAGCAGTGCACTTCGTTAATCTGCCTGTTCTGTTCCCCACTCTGTCTCTGGTGAATCCTCTCACTACCCCTGTACCTCTGGCCTGTACCCCAGTACTATATGCTTAAAAAAAAGTCAGTTAAAAAGAAATACAAAAATTTGGGCCCTCCCTGGTGGCGCAGCAGGTTAAAGCACAGCCTGAGAAGCTAAAGCCACTTCCGCATTAGTTTGATTCCCGCCTGCTCCGGAGGTGACCACATGGTGTGGCAGACCTCTCCTGACCCACCCACTGCTCCCTTCAGCAGTGTACTTCATTAATCTGCCTGTTTTGCTCTCCACTCTGTCTATGGTGAAGCCTCTCACCGCCCCTGAGCCTCTGGCCTGTACCCAAGTTCTGTATGCACAAATAAATAAATCTTAAAAAAGAAAAAAAAGAAATACAAAAATTCAGACCAACTGAATTAGAAAATTTTATGGGGCTGCGAGCCTAGCAATCTGATTTTATTTTTTTAAAAGGTTTATTTATTTGTGCATACAGAACTGGGGTACAAGCCAGAGGTGCAGGTGAAAGGATTCACCAAAGATAGTGGGGAGCAGAATAGGCTGACTGAGGAAGCACACTACTGAGGGGAGCAGCAGGTGGGTCAGGAGAGGTCTGCCATACCATGTGGTCACCTCCAGGGCAGGCCGGGATCGAACTCATGCGGAAGTGGCTTTAGCTTCTTAGTGCTTTGCTTTAACTCCCTGCGCCACCAGGGAGGGCCCCAATCTGATTTTTTAACAAGTCTTCCAGGTGATTTTCATGCATACTAAAATTTGGTAACACTCTAGGGCCATGGTCAGAGGGAATCTGATATTGATTGGGATGTGTGGAAATCTTGGTCTATTGGGGACATAAATCAAAGGTGTTTAGGAAACAGAGGGGCAGGTAGATGTGTTCTGGATTCCCATACTGTTCATCAGTGGGTTCTTCCACTGTCGCTGTCTCATTGGGAATAGGAAATGGAAGGGAAAAACTCCTGTACTGTGAAGTTGTGAAGAAACTGTTTTGGATGCCTATAATGAAGAAGGTGGGAAAAAAACAAAACAAAACAAAAAAACCACACCAAAACAGCAGAGTCAAATGGGAGAGGTTGCTGTCAAGATATATAGGAAAGAGTCTGGTGTCAATGTTTTCGAAAACTAAAGAAGTCTCGATTTTCTCATTGATATTTGGTGTTTAATGTCCCAGGCCTCATTTTGTTACAACTTAACTGTATCTCCTGAGGAGTACTTGACATGCCCTTATGTTAAGTAGTGATGATCACAGCACTTTTAGAGGTTTGCATGAGGAAGTGAATTGAGGTTGAAAGACAGGACTTGCCTTATTCTTATAACAATAGGAGGCAGTTACAAAACTTATTTTTTTCCATTTACAGAAGTCCTGGCCCTGAGTGTGCAGTGAGGCTTCTCCACGCTTTTCAACAGCAAGCTGGCTGCTATTGCCGAAGTGCCTTTCTGAGCAGGGATGCGGTGATTGATGACAGGAGAGAGTAAATAAATTTCAGTAAGTACACACAAGAGTGGATCAGGACAGTAAGTGCTTACTGTGTACAATCAATGGACATTATTTTAAAGGAGATTAAAATTTCCTGGACTTAATCCTCCTGCGAGAGTGGCGTTGGTGGCAGAGAATGAGTTACTGTTTTCTCCAGGGAGGTAGTGAGAAGAGCATCTGTGCCTGTTGAGTAGAAGCATGTAGTTAAAATAAGCAGTTTATAAATCTGCTCAGTTTGGAACTCAGTTCTCCAAGAAAAAATATGTGTTTGTGGTATATGAAGTGGATGTCGATGGTTCTGGGCTGCAAATGTCTGGAGATTGGAGGTGATGCCGCTTTATCTCCTGAGCCTTTTTGGGAATTGCCTGGATTTCTTTGTTTTACAACATATGTGATCGAATTAGATGTTTGATGGAGGGTGGAGCTGCTGTTTACTTAGCGTGCATGACACTCTTTACAAGTGACTGGCTGATGTTGTAGGGTGATTTAGCTGAAACTTGAAGCCTAACTTTTCTCTAAATATGAAGGCTTTTTCCTGAAGCAAGAAAGATTGTCATTTAAAATTTAAAACAGCGATATTTCCCAAGAGGTGAAAACTTGACCTTAGCTTTCGGACTTTTATTCTGTAAAAAACACTTGCGTATTTAACCATTGTTTGGGGGAAGAACTGTGAACTCGGGATTTTCCTGAAAGGAGAAAGATAATATCGGTTGGTTTCACTTATATGTAGTATACAGAGAAACCAAACAAAGGATCAGAGAAAGACAAACTTGAAAGCTGATCGTAGATATGAAGTACCAGGAGAGGAGGGAAGAGGGCAGAGGAAAGGAAGGGGTGAAGGAATGGGCAGGAGCACAGTGCACAGTGGTTCTGGCTATGGGTTCTTTGGGGGTGGGACAACTATGGAGACTCACCTGAGGTGAGACTCCTGTCCTGTGAAAAAGTTAACAAGGGTGTAAGCAAAGGTAACTCATTAAAATGTAAACAAATTAAACATAATTTAGAAAATGAAAAAATAAAATTATAATATTTATAAAAATGTTCCTGACAGTACACGTTTAGATATCACAATTGTACATTGTGTCTACATTGTGGCAAAAGTTTCCAGGCATAGTTGGTTCTGTGCGAGAAAGCTTACATCTGTTTCAATTTATTTATTTATTTTTAAAGATTTATTTATTTATGCATACAGAACTGGGGTACAGGCCAGAGGTGCAGGGGCAGTGAGAGGATTCACCAGAGACAGAGTGGGGAGCAGAACAGGCAGATTGATGAAGTACACTGCTGAGGGGAACAGTGGGCGGGTCAGGAGAGGTCTGTCGTGCCGTGTGGGTCATCTCCCGGGTGGGGATTGAATTCGTGTTGAAGTGGCTTTAGCTTCTTAGTGCTGTGCTTTAACCCACTGTGCCACCAGGGAGGACCCTGCTTCGATTTATTTTTAAGCTACTAGATTGCTTATGGCAAGGCTTGGCCAAACTGTGGCCTGTGGTCCAAGTCTGGACCACGGCATGCTTTGTAAATAAAGTTTTACCAGAACCAGACAAGGTTATTTGTTTGCCTATCACCTATGACTGCCTCCCTGCCCCAGTAGTAAATAGTTGGGTCAGAGTGTCTGCGGACCTCAAAGATAAAATACATGCGGTCTCACCTTTCAGAGAAAAAACTTGTTCTGCCATCTTTTATTGCTTGCTTTTACGTGTGCTTTAAATATTTGCTCAATTATTGGAACCAGAGATCACTAAATGGCAGTGAAACTGTGCAGGCCTGAACCTCATGTCACCCCGTGAAGAAACTTTAAAACTGATTTGAGCTAGGCTTGGCACCTGTCACACTTGCTCAGCTTTCTTTACTTTCTTTCCTTGTTAATAGAGATAAGTAGTTGACATGTGATATTGTGTTAGTTTTATGTGCATAACATAATGCTTTGATATTTGTACATATTGTAAATGATCGCCACAATAAGTCCAGTTAACACTTGACACCATGCAACACCTCATACTTTTTGTCCTGTGAAGAATAGCTGCTCTGTGGTGCTCTGCCTGTGGCATCATTCCCAGCTGAAGAGTCTTGACTGGGTTGATAATGAGTGTTACACCCTGATGTTATTTTCTTTTTTAAGATTTATTTATTTATGCATACAAAACCAGGGTACAAGTCAGAGGTGCAGGGACAGTGAGAGGATTCACCAGAGACAGAGTGGGGAGCAGAACAAGCTGATTGACAAAGTCCACTGCTGAGAGGAGCAGCAGGTGGGTCAGCTTCGGGGCAGGGGATCAAACTCATGCTGAAGTGGCTTTAGCTTCTTAGTGCTGTGATTTAGCCTGCTGCACAACCAGCAGTTGGAAAATAAGGGAGGGCCTTATTTTCTTTGTTTTTTAAGTATATTTTTTTTATTGACTACCATTATTTTACATCCTTGTTCATTTTTTTTTTTTTCACAGTAAAGAATTTCTCCCCTTAGAGGTGGTCACCATTGTTCTACCACCAAGTCACTCATCATGAGAGCCACGGGGCCAGATTTCACTCCATGCTGTGTGGTGGGTGCATGTGGGATTTCCCTGGCAGGGAGTGGATCTTCTCAGTGTCAGTCATTCTGGGAAGAGGGCAGTTCTGGGACAGGAAAAGAAGATTCGAGAATGTCATAGACTTAGGGAAAGAGAAAACTGCTGTTTCACTTATTGTGACAGTTGGAGATGCATTTGGGGAGAGCTTGTTATGTTAGGTGGATACATTTTGAGGGTAATTTGTTGCACAGAAATGGATAACTAATAAGAAGGCCTGGGGCTTCACCCCACACATAACAGTTGGGACTTGATAATCAGCTACTATTGTGCCACTTACAGGTGGAGGTAGGAGTCTTAGGTTAATGTTCCTCTTACAGGTCCTTAAAATAGAGTAGGCGTTAGGAACCTGAGCAGTCAAAAACCCACATATCACTTTTGACTTGCCCCAAAACTTGATTGCTAATAGCCTGTTGTTGATCAGAAGCCTCACTGATTGCTTTTGCTTACATTTTTCTGTACGGTGAAAGGCGCCAGGTATGGTATTTTTGTGCATACATTTAGATAAATTAGAAAATTTTAAGAATAGATGTGTATATTGATAGTAGTAAATGATAAGATAGAATGTTATCTAAATCTACTTGATGCATTCACAGCATATCTTTTATTAGTGTTTTTCAATATTTTGAGGTCTTGCACTTTTTCTGCAACTCTTTCAAATTGCCACAAATCTCCAAAGATTTCTTTTTTCTATGTATTTATTGAAAAAGATCTGTGTGGGGGGAGGAGGGAAAAAGAAAATCTCTGGGTCTAAGTGGACCCTCGCAGCTCCAGCCCATGTTGTTCAGGGGTCATCTGTTCCAGCTGGTGTGCGTGTCACAGGTGTGTGTAGTGTGTGCATCATGTTTTTCCTGGTGCCGCACCTGAGGCATGAGCGGGCCTTTGCTGTGCTCTCTGCTCCTTTGGTGACAGCGAACTCTATTTTGGCTGTGATGCCCTTTCATTTTTAATCCCTTTTTTACTGATCCTTACAGAGTTTTCTCCTTTTTAGAGTCTACTCTTAAAAAGTAATGGTTGGATTGCTCTAGAGGTGTTTGTGTTGCCTCAGCGCCTTCTGGGTTGTAGTTATTAAACGCTCCTTCCTTGACAGGCAGCAGGAGAGAACTGCCTGGGAAACCAGAACTCCAAGTTTGTGGCAGAAGCAAGTGCTCAGGGTGGAGCTAAATGTTACTTGTTTAGGATGCTCAGCTCTGACTTCTACCCCTGTCCTCCTGGACCTCACAGTGTAAGGGCCATATGCACGGTGGTCTTATATATAAATCACAGAATAACTGGAATCACTGGGTTTGAAATTTAGGGAATTTGTTTCAAGTAACTGAGGAGCAATGTCGTTCCAGCCGCTGGGAAAAACAAAGTAAAACTCTCACCAACAACCCTAACATCTGTGACTCTTATTGCCTGAAAACTAGGCTTTTTAAAGTTTTGTTTTTTTTTTTAAGTTTTATTTATGTATGCATACAAAGCTGGGTTACAGTTCAGAGGTGCAGGGGTGGTGAGAGGCTTCACCAGAGACAGAATGAGGAGCAGAACAGGCAGGTCCACGAAGTACACTGCTGAGGGGAGCAGCGGGCGGGTCAGGAGAGGTCTGCCGCGCCATGTGGTCTCCTCCGGGGCAGGCGGGAATCGAACTCATGCGGAAGTGGCTTTAGATTTTCAGTGCTGTGCTTTAACCCACTGTGCCACCAGGGAGGGTCAAAAAAAGTGCTTCTTAATAAGAATCTGAAGGCTGTGATACCTCAGACAGGATGACTGCAGGCAGGGGTGCACAGCACACGCTGCAGCCTCCTCTCTTTGGCCCAGAGTGAGCCCCTCCTGGTTCTGTTTGGAATCCGAGTCTTTGTGCTCTTGAGCAGCTGGTTGTGTCTGTGGTTGTGTGATCCTCTCTCCCTTTTCTCTGCACTTTCTTCATGTGCCATAAAATCACACTACTTGGCTTTCTGTTTTAATTCCGTTTGCTCTCAGTTCTGACTTTCATAGATAAAAACTCCAACATGTCTCCAGATTCCAACAGTAGCCCTAAACTTAGTCAGAATCCATTGCTGTCAGCAAGGCCAGCAACCAGGCTCTGGATGCCAGGCTTCACCGTCCTGCAATGTAATCTGTGCAACTAGTTAAAGGGCCCTGGGTGGTGGTCAGGATTATTTTTTTAACTTGTCATATTAGGAGGAGTTAATTTTGGATACCTGTATATTGGAAACTGACCAAGGAGCTAATAGTGGGTTACAAAGAGAAAGATGTAGGTTTTTTGAAAAATAATTTCTTAAATTTATATATATATATTTAAAGATTTATTTATTTATTCATACAGAACTGGGGTACAGGCCAGAGATGCGGAGGGTGAGAGGATTCACCAGAGACAGAGAGGGGAGCAGAACAGGCAGATCGACGAAGTAACACTGCTGAGGGGAGCAGCAGCCAGGTCAGGAGAGGTCTGCCACACCATGTGGTCACCTCCAGGACAGGCGGGAATCGAACTCATGCAGAAGTGGCTTTAGCTTCTTAGTGCAGTGCTTTAACCCACTGTGCCACCAGGGAGGGTCAAAAAAAGTGCTTCTTAATAAGAATCTGAAGGCTGTGATACCTCAGACAGGATGACTGCAGGCAGGGGTGCACAGCACACGCTGCAGCCTCCTCTCTTTGGCCCAGAGTGAGCCCCTCCTGGTTCTGTTTGGAATCCGAGTCTTTGTGCTCTTGAGCAGCTGGTTGTGTCTGTGGTTGTGTGATCCTCTCTCCCTTTTCTCTGCACTTTCTTCATGTGCCATAAAATCACACTACTTGGCTTTCTGTTTTAATTCCGTTTGCTCTCAGTTCTGACTTTCATAGATAAAAACTCCAACATGTCTCCAGATTCCAACAGTAGCCCTAAACTTAGTCAGAATCCATTGCTGTCAGCAAGGCCAGCAACCAGGCTCTGGATGCCAGGCTTCACCGTCCTGCAATGTAATCTGTGCAACTAGTTAAAGGGCCCTGGGTGGTGGTCAGGATTATTTTTTTAACTTGTCATATTAGGAGGAGTTAATTTTGGATACCTGTATATTGGAAACTGACCAAGGAGCTAATAGTGGGTTACAAAGAGAAAGATGTAGGTTTTTTGAAAAATAATTTCTTAAATATATATATATATATTTAAAGAGAACAGTGGGCGGGTCAGGAGAGGTCTGTCGCGCCGGGTGGGTCATCTCCCGGGTGGGGATTGAACTCATGCTGAAGTGGCTTTAGCTTCTCAGTGCAGTGCTTTAACCCACTGTGCTACCAGGGAAGGCCCGAGTTTATCTTTTTTTGATTGCTGAATAGTAACCCATTGTGTATATAAACCAATGTATATAGGATATAGATTTTTAAAGTTAGCCAGAACTGGGAGACCACATACTGAGGTGGTTCAAAGTAGGATGGAATCCCAGCTCTGCAGTCCATCCACTATCAAAAATGGGTTAGTAGTTGTGCCTCTTCACAGTGTTGCAGGGGTGAAATGAGTTGTTACAGATATCAGGTGTTTGGAACAAGGCCTGGCTCAACACAATATCTGCTATTTTTATTATTGTTATTACTATTATCATGGATTCTGTCACCTTGGGGTAGCAAGTTAGTTTTCTAAACCTTCATCTACAAACTAAGAGAGTAATAAGTATCTCATATGGATCTTGGAATTAATAATATATGTAAACTTCTAGCCCAAGTCTGGTTTATAGTAGAAGCTCTCTTAAGGCTGTTTTGTATATGACTAACAACCTCCACCTGACTTGTTTTGTGGTGTTAAGGGCCTTGTAGGAGACTGAGGAGGCCATCACAGTCTGCCTATGCAGAGCAAGGCCACACAGAGCAGAAACCCTCTGTAAAGCTGAGTCGCTGCATGGCAGTGAGGTCCTTGCTCCCCAGTATCATCAGAGTCCCATTCTCAGTCATTCTAGATTTCTATCAAATGTCTCCTCTTGGAACAAATGAATCTGACTCACTTGATCTGTAATCTTTGTGATCACTGAAGAAAAGAATAAAATCCAAAGCTTCTTTTAACCGGGTCTCTAACAGTGACCTTTGCGAACTTTGGGACTCAGTGAGAGAGCTTGACGCTTTCTGCTAAGATCTTGTACTGGCTGAATTGCTCTAAGGCAACCTGAGCAGTGACTATTAACATTTAGCTTAGCAGCCCTACTATGTTGTGATAATCATTCCATTAGCTCAGGCTGCTGCTGTTGTTCATAGAAGCCCTTCCTTTTTACTCCCAGACCTCTCGTCTCCTGCCCTGACCTTTTTTTCCCATGTACATTTGAAATATTCCTCTTAACTTTGCTTGTTATTCCTCTGAAAGACTTGGGCAATCTCTGGCATTCTCCAAGGCATGATATTCTCTTTGTCCCAAGCTGCCTCCTCTGGTGTACTCCAGATGGCTTTGTACCAAGCAGAGCATATGCCTCTTTCTTCCCCTTGATTACTCTTTGCATTTCTTTGCTCTTCTGCATCGTCCTCCATTTGATTTACTTCTGGAGTATTTATTGCTGGGGTGACGTGCATAATGAATACTCTTGGGTGTTCATTAAGTTTAGCTTTGAACAGTTTCTATTTCCCCTCAGTGTCCTTGATGTCTGATGTCTTTGGTCACTTGCTCATGTAAACCTCACAGTTTGCAGCATTTACTCTATAAAATGCACACCTCTCTCTTTCAGGTTGTGCTGCTTTTCTTTTTCAGACTTCATGGAGTCCTTAGTTAAAAATGACGGCTCACCAGTGATCTTTAGGATCTCCCTCCCTGTCTTATTTTAGGTAAAGGGATTGTTCCAGGTGTCAGTCACTGAACATCTATGGTTTAGGGCAGAATTACTATCTCTTATGGGTTTGGGTTTGACTGACAGAGCCGGGTAGTTTTCTCTTGGGGCTCCTGTGTCTGGTAGCTGATGCTGGCTGTTGGCCGAGGGCTGTTTATTTGGTGTTATACTATGGACTGGTCACACATTGACAACTTGGGCTTCTCAAATTATTATGGCCAGATTCTTAGAAGATACTTCCAAGAATGAGCATTGAAGGTGGGTAAGGAAAGGTTTCTTATACTTAGTCTTGGAAGTCATGAAACATTCCTTCCACTGCAATGGACTGTGTGAAGGGGACTATATGCAAGAGTCACAAAAGAGGTCTGAGCACTAGAGGTGCCTGACTGCTGCAAGAGTGAATAGTCTTACTCTGGTTTTTGCATTGTTACTTATTTTTGGACCACACAGGCCTTTTGATACTAGCTTTCTTCTCAACCTTCTCTGCTGATAAGCAGGAGGTATAGACCGGTTTCCTGGTTATGACAGTCCCAATGCCATCTGTATCACTCATCCCTGTTGCTGAAGAGTCTCTCTTCCTCCTTGTGGCTCTTAAGCTCACAAGCTTCTGTTCATATAACAAGGTAAAAAGTTCAAGGCAAAAAGACATAGATTGGACCTTGACCGGCCTGTGTGTTAGTCCTAAATTTGTAACAGTGAGATTGATCTTGAACAAGTCACTAAAGTGCCCTATAAGCTCTGAAATTCTACAGTTCTAGGTAGCTGCCTTGAACATTCACCTGTGTTGGGTCAAAGACTTTTACTTCAATTCCCTGAACCAGTGAAGTCCAGGATTCAAGAATTAGAGTGTCAGTATCCACCATGGTCTTTGAACACAGTAGGCATTTGATAAAAAATATTGGGAAGGAGAAGGGTGAAATTTGAATCTAGAAACCTAGATTCAGGATTTGGTGTTAAGTATTACCAGATCATTTATTTTTACTGTTTTAATTTGAAAGATCATAACATTGCATATATAAAAGTTAGCTTTTAGAAATTGGAACTTGTTTAACACAGTCTCGGCTTGTGTCCTTTTGCCATTTAATAGACAGTTCTTTGTGGCTGTTGACAGATTGATATTTTGCAAGTGACCCTCATGCCCCTGACACTATGATTCCCTTAAGCTGCAGACGCTGGAGGGATGCCAAGGGTTGTGGTCATCTGAGTTTGCTCTTTTTAAGATTTTTTTTAAGGTACTGGGGTACTGAATCCCTGAGTTCTCTCCCTTTGGCATAGTGGAAAGGAAAGAAAATAAGGGAAGTCTGGGAATGGAAGAACAGGACAAATGTAAATAAAAATATACACCAGTACCCCCTTCTCATTGCCCCACCCCCACCCAACAGAGTGTTCCTAGGTTAACTCCAAGTGGAAGCTGACCTTAGATTTCCTGCCCTTATAACCATTTGACATTTGAGGAGACAAACAAAGGGCTCCATCAGGAAAAGGCATAACTTTGTAGTAGCTACAAATCACTGGTCCTGGAAGAGCTGACCCTGGAGAGCTGGGGTTCCGTGGGGAGTGGGGGCAGGGGTGGTCCTTTGCCCTCTTTTTATTTTAGTAGAATCAAGTTTCAAAGAGACTTGACTAACCAGGACCCCAGGATTTCCTGATGGTCTGGGAGGTTTCCAGGCCTCAAACTAGTCGGTTGTTGCCTCTCTCCAGCAAGAAGGCCCCTCCCTAAAGGAAAAACATACCTCATCTCTAAAAGTGACATGGGATTTATAGGAGGAAATAGTATGAAGTGATCTAAATTGGAGGATTTTTTACAAAAAATAATAAACACATGAAAAAGTAAAGGAAACATTCTCAGTTGGCATAACTAAAATAGACTAACATTTCCAGCAATTCTGTAAGAAAAGAACAGGGTGGATTTTGGGGGACCAGGTCGGGTTTGTGGTTGTTATCAACACCAGATTGTACCTGTAACAAGACTCTGATCTGGCTGGCTGCCATCTCACCCAATTCTTCTGCCAATTGTATTTTACTTACTTAAACTTAGCAAATGTTTTGTATCATTGATACTTAATTAAATAAAACATATTCACGTTCTGAGTTGGGGAACAGAGGGTAAGTAACAGCAGATCCTCTTGCCAGCCTTTGCTGAATCCTGGTAAGCAGTTATGGTCCTGGCTCTCAGGCTGTAAAAAGCATCCTTTACAATGTTAATGGCTTGACCTCTGAGTTCTAATGTTTCACTAGAAGTCCTTAAAATAAAAAGGTAGGATAGGAGAGATGGTGCCTAAGGCTAAACTTGGACCCCAGAGCAGAAGAAAAGAGAGAAAAGGTAGAGTAGTCTGCTGAGGCAGGATAATCTGTACACTTCAAAGTAAAGATAAAAATAAGGATTCATCATTTCGCTAGTAAGAATTATTTGCAGTTCCGTGGTCTGCAGAATGAGAACATGTACCTGAGGCCTTAGGATAGATGATTGATCTGTAGGAATCCAGCGCAGTCCGCCCAGATGAAGTAATGTAATATGGAGCTTTGATTTGCTTGGTGCCAGCAGGTGATTAGCTAGCCATTTAGGGTTGCAGTGGGCCTTGCTTAGGAGCCCTGGAAATAGTTTTCCTCACCTCCAAGAGTGTAACAAAGTCCATCGGGAAATCTTGGGTATTAATCTCATCAGAAAATCCTGGGAGTGATCTTCTTCAATTTGTCCAAAGGCTAGAGAGAAATTTATATCCTCTTTCCTACCAGTTTGAGTTAACATCACCTAAAGGTTCCTTCTCTTTGTTTATATTCTAGGGAAATCATTCTATCACAGAATAAATTACAAGACATTTCCAATAAATGCTTCAGTGTTTTTTTCAGATTGGAGGAGAGGGAGGATGGAATGAGGATTGAGGAAGATAAGGTTGACTAGAATGATATAAATAATTTTGCTTTTAAGGCGTGTAGCTATCAATTTTTAAAAATCATTGTTATAAAGAGAAAGAACTTACTGGCTAGTTGCCAGAGCTGAGCCTCAGGAAGATATTTCTATCCAGATACCTGCTTGTGCTCTTGCATCAAGCCGTTCGGCCTGGGCCAACGTGGGAGTATTCGTCACTCAAAGTTGAAAATCCCTTCAACTGAAAGTCCACCCAAAACTGAAGTCTTCTGCTTGTCAGCCTATTCCTGGTGTCCCTTAGATATACCCCACTTTGCCATTCACCCACTGAGGCATTTATGCTCAACTCCATTTGGGAATGCCCAAAAGAGGTCATGATGATGATCACACCTTTAGTTTTTGAATGTTTCTTCTGAGTTATAACACTATGTGAAGTTTGTTATATAATTTGTTGTCATTTAATCATTGTATTACCTTGCAAGGTAGTTGTACTGTTAACCATTCTTACAGATGAGGTTTTAGAGAGGTAAAGTGACCTACTCAAGGTCATATAGCAAGTAGTAGTGCTGGGAAGTGATATGAGGTATACCTGGCTCCCAAATCTACATGCAGGTTGTTGGGTGTTCCTCTTGATTTCTTTACTTTATATTAGGAGCTGACTCCTTGGCCTGAATCCAAGACTATTTGGCTAGAGCCCCACTTAACTCTTGCCAATTTCTTTTCCAGGGAAGAGAACATTACCACTGGCCAAGTACTCTCTCAGATTAAACTGACTTCCACAGAACTATGATTTGTTAACATGACTGATGAAAAGAAATGATTATAGCCACTTAGTAGAATCTGATGCCACACCTCACCCACCAAATTAAACCTCTTGGGTAACATTGCTAACTCATATCAAGCCCAGCTTCTTTAGCCTGGTCATCCTGAGGAAGCAAACATTACATACCGTGGTTGATTCCCAGCCCTACCCATTCCTGATCTTTCTCCCAACCCGTTTCTAAAGCAAAGCTCATTCTGAAGCCCCTTGTGAGTTACTGGCAATCTGAACTTTGATGAGTCAGAAACTCAGTTTACCAGCTTGCTAGAGGTAACTCATTATGAAATATTGTTCCTGTTAACTATCTCAGGAAAAACAAAACAAAACAAAAAAACTATGGACAATAACGTCAACTTATTCACTTATACAATTTTGTCTTTTTCTCAAAATTAGAACTGAAGGGAAATAATATTAGTTATGAGAACATGTTTGACAAGAGCAGAAGGAAAGAAAAGGAAATTAAATTGTCTTAAGTGATATTTCACTCAGACCCATTTCTGACTTACTATTCTGTTCTGTGAACAGAACTTTTCTCTCTCCCTGCCAATTAATCTGAAGATTTGAGTTCAAGTCTAGTCTCTGCTGTTTTATTATCACTGTGGTTATATTGACAAGGCATTTCACCTCTTCAAGTTTCTATTTCATGATCAGTAAGATAGGAGTAACAATGTCTTCTATGTGTCACAATATTTAATGCAAGATTAAGGCTAAAAATGCTCAGTATATGTTACTTTTTGTTATGAAAGCTGTCAAGTTGACTTTTAAATTGAAACCTTGTGAAACCAGTGCCCTGAAGTCAGCAATCTGTTCCTTCACCCAAACTTACATTTCTCGGGAATGGTGTGGTTCCTTCCCAAACTTTAATGTGCACGTGGGTCTTCTGGGGGGGCCTGGGGTCCTCTACTTCTAACAAGTGCTCAGGTGATGTAGATGCTGCTGTCCGCAATTAAGAGAAACGTTTCAGATACTTGTGGCAGGTTCCCATGCACATAATAAGGAGACGTGCATTTCTGTATCAGCGTCTGAAAAGTGGAATCCCGGGGTTACTTTGTGTGCTTGTGTTAGGTGACTGCTCTACACTGTTGAACATGCTCTTTCTCTTTCCTTTGCTTTCCACGGCTTTACTCTTGTAGTTCTCCACCTACATTTTGACTGCTCCTTCACAGTCTCCTCCTTAGGGTCTTTTTCATTAACCATTTAATGTTAGTATTTCTTTGGCTTCCAGCCTTTGCCTTCTGACCACACACTAGTCTCTGTGGATGATCTCAAGTTGACGCCTCTGTGAACTCTTCTTGTCCTGCCCAGGCAGATCTGATGGGTCCTGATCCCCTGTTCCCACTGCAACTTTTTATAAGATTTACTTTAGCACACAATAGTTTTATTTTATTCTGTTACTGCACAATTGCTTTTTCGTAGTCTAAATTGACTTTTGAGAACAGAGGGTATAAGTTTTCATTTGTGCCTAGGCCAATGCTCAAATTCCATAAATATTTGAATAATAAACAATGGCAAACCCATCCTTTTGAAACAGACGTCAGAAACAGTCATCTGAGAAGGCCAGACGGCAAGTGTTAGTACTTGGACCCCCTGTGGAAACAGGGAGTGCACTTAATTCTGTCATGTATTCCTATGTGTGTGTGAGTTACCTTTCTGGATAGTCTCAAGATAACAATAGCATCTGGGGAAGACACCTGAGCCTTGTTTCCTCTGTAAATTATTTCTGGGCCCCTTTTTTAGAATTAAACAATAGGCTGTCAAAATTGTCAAAAAGAGGAAGCATGTTTCTTATGTGGAAAATGATTCATCATGTTCTTCTATTGTGATAAAACAAAGTGAGCCACTTCAGAGAAGGAAGGTTGTAGTCTTGCCAGCACTGTGGTTTCTAAGAAAACTCTTATCACAGTTAACCCAAAGAGCATTCAAAAGGCCAAGTACTGGCTGTCAGCAGGTGACATGTCCTCAACCCAGATCTCAAATAGGTGTGAGTATAATTCAATCTGACAAACTCTATTCAGTAGTTAATATCTTTGTGTCAGGCTTGTATTAGGTTAGGCATAGGAGATACAAAAAGATATGGCTCCAGGCTTTAGAGAGCTAACATCAGTGGAGACATAGATATTTAGACAAATCAGGGCAACTCAATGTGATTAATATATACAATATACACATCCCTTAAAAATAAAGACACCAGGAAAATCACAATTCAACCCTATGTGGCAGAGCATCTTTCCTGGTGCTGGGTTCCCTCTGCAGATCTGTGTGTTACTCTGCTCCTGTCCTGTCTCCATCCCCCATAGCTGTAAGCTACTGAGTGCAAATTTAATTATGTTAAATGCACATTGCATCTATCTATGGGGCCTGCCCATGGCCACTGGAGGCTCACTTCTGTGTGAAGGGGGCAATGAATAGTTCAGACTTAACCGAGGAGCCTCTTTCAAAGGTTTATTTAGTAACAAGAGCACAACAGGTCTGGAGAGAGCTGGCTTTGTAACTCTTTTTAGCATTTCCTTTGTGAAATCCTTTCCGCGCTTCTGTAGAGAGATGGTCATATGTAAACGCCACATTACCCAGGTTGGTCTGAGTGGATTTCTATTTCTTGCAACATAAGAGACTTAACTAAGATTTCAACAGGCAGGTAAAAAGTTTAGGCATCAGTATTAATGAAAGCAATGGAGTGAAAAGTTCATGGTTGATTGGGACGAGTTCTCCAAATGGGCATTGCAGTGTCGGGCACCTGAAAGGCTGGTGTGGAAAAGGATGCTGCAAAGGTAGTTTGGAAACTGGTCAGATCAACCTTAGAAATTCCCCTCCTGGTGGTTTGGAGTAGGCAGTAGGAGCCTACTTGGTAGCTGGGACTCGGCAGGCTCTTTCATAGTAGAGTGGTGATAACTGACCAGTGTGCTGTTCCTGTCTTCTTAGAAGGCAACAGTCACCTTGTCTGTAGCATAAATTTGCTGGTGTTGGCTTGTAACTTCAGTGTAACACGATGGACCAAATTCCATTTAAAAAAACGTTTTATTTATTTATTTGTAGAAGAACTGGGGTGGTGGCCAGAGGTGTGGGGAGTGAGAGGATTCATCAGAGACATAGTGGGGAGTAAAACAGGCAGATTGATTGAAATACACTGCTGAGGGAGCAGGTGAGACTGGAGAGGTCTGCTGCGCCATGTGGGTCAGCTTACTGGTTGGGGATCGAACTTAGGTCTTATAGAGCTGAGACTTAACCTGTTGGCCACGAGGGAAGCCCCAATTCCATTTTTAACTCCTGTGGGATTGTATCCTAAAAACATCATAGTATGCATTTACTGACTCTGTCAAATGTATTGGGTGCCTGGAATAGATGCGATTGGTGTCCAAATCAGGTCCCCTTTACCTGTTGGCATGTCCATCCTCCCTTTGCGGCAAGTATGCAATCAAGGGTTTACATCTGTGACCTTCTTTGGTAGTCACTTTACTTGGAACTAAGTGGAAGGTTCCATCACTGACCCTTACAGGCCAAATGATTTATGGGGAAACAACAGGATAGCTCCTTTGCTTCAAGGTGGGACAATTTCCCCATGTGTCCTATGCTCCAGAAGGTCATGGATCAGGCCAAGCTGTGCGTTTCCTGAAACCTCATCCTTGCTTAGTATCTTCCCTTTCCCATGCCTACTTCTCTTGCTGGCTTTTAGGCTTTTCCTGAAGGACCTGCCCTGAACAAATCATAGGTCCTTTTCTTAAGACTTTGCTACCAGGGCATCTTCCCTCAGACAGTGCCGTTTGTTTTAATAGATATCTGAAGTTGCACAGGTTGATATTTCTAACTCTATAGAGCACAGTGGTCAAGAGCTGAGATGTCTGCAAAAAGACACACCAGCCTTTAAATTTTGACCCCACCACTAAGTATCAATAGCTTCCAGTATGGAAAGTTACTTCGTCTCAGTATCTTAGTTTGCAAAATTGAAATGGGATAATAATAGTACTTAGCATTGGTGTAAACATTAGATGAGGTAATAAATATAGAGTGCCCAGTCTAGCACACTCAGAGTAAAGAGCTCTAGCTGCTGCTGTTATTACTTCTGCTGATCTCTTTGACAGCTGCAGCATATAGTCACTTAACTATCTAAGAGGGTAGGTTAATACATTTATGAAGACAGTTTCTTGAGAGCTAGGAGTAGATGTCTTGGGTAAGGGCACCTTTTCCTAAACCTTCCTATGTGGCACTATTAGCAGCAGGCTTGCCTGAGGCAGAGTTCAGATTGCTTTGAAAGTGTGGCTTTTAGTTCGGTCTTGACTATGTGGTGATATTTGGTACAAACTGGCACAGCTCTTTTCCGGAGTACCTGTTTTGGAACTCACTGACAACCAGTGTCAGGTTATATTAGCCCCTTGGTGCAGCATTAGCTGCTTCTACTTAGATTGATTTGGTCAGATGACCTGATGGCTGAGTCACAGATGATCTGTGTAATACCGAGGTGCTAGCAGCACACGACCTGAGCTACAGAAGGTGGGGAGATCCCATCAAGGAGAATGATGAGAGGGAGGTGAGCAGCTGGCAAGGGCAGGTCTGCATGTCTGGCACACTGTTGTGATTTACACTGAGCTTCAATTTGAAGAAGAAATAGGCAGTGACACTGGCAGCATTAGCGCTGAGTTGACCAAAACACCTGGTGCCTTTGCAGCAGAGACATTTCCACAGGAAGGGACTCTACTGTGCAGAACTCTGCTCCCACCTCTCACCCTTTCCTCAAGAGGCTATCCAGACAGATGTGTTTGCACTCTTCTGGCCACTGTTTGCCAACCCAGTTAGGACAACGGAAGCAGTCCTGTCTTGCAGTTCACAGAAGTGACAGTTTAGAGCCAGGTACGCTGTTCAGGACTTATCTTGAAGTAAAATCTGTCAGTCCCTAGGGATGGTGTTCCCACCTTGTCACTGGCTTCATCCCATGCCCTGGAAGGAGAGCCCCACTTGATGGAGACTGTGCATGGTGAGCGACTGCTGAGAAGCACTGTGATCACGGTTCCGTGGCACAAGCTGGCGGTCAGCTCTGGGAGGGAATCAGGCTATTGGGAGACTGTTGACAGAGCTGGCTGGCAAGGATTTATGTAGGAAAATGTATCTTTTTCTTAAGAGCAACCTGATCTGAAGAGTATCATGGGAAGGTGCTATAGCTGGAATCCCCTAGGGAAGTCTTTTCCTTTTGATGAAACAAATAACCCCATGCTCCAGGAGAGAGGTGTTTGTCACCTGTATTCCTTCTGGCTGGCCAGCTTCCCCACAGCACCACCTCCCCAGCCAACGAAGCAAAATCCCTGCAAAGTCACAACTCAGACATCAGGTCTTTACTTGAAAATTTGTACCTGTTTGGGGCCCTATCTTAGATGGGGAAATTTGGCCTCACTTCTGAACTGTTGCTTCTAAAGGGGCAGAATCAAGACAAACTAAGCATTTCAAGACACCTAGTCATGGAATTAAAAAAAAAAAAAGAACAAAAAACAAACTAGCTATATCAGACACCTGTTCCTATAACCTTGGACAACCATCCCACACTTGGTAGATTCTACTCTTTGGGAGAATGAGACTGAATTTCCCAGGAGGGGTAAGATGACATTCTCACCTTTGCTCCCTTGCATGGGGCAGCAGGGGACAAGGTGTCTTTCTTCCCTTGTTCCTGGGGGACCGCATGTGACTTGACATCAGTGTCATCAGACTTGGAGGCAAGGTTTCTGGAATGTGCCTGCAGTGCCCCAGGCGGGAAACCTGGTTCCAAGTGGTCAAGAAATCTTGCGCTTTAACCTAGATCATGTACTTGACATCATCCAATTGATGTAGCCTCTTGAAGGAAGAAAGCTTACATGTCGGTCTTTGGATTGATGCTTCATGAGTTTGACTCCTTCCAAGAGGCAGCCATGTGGAGTGAATGAACATAGTTAAGAGGTGGCTGAAGAAAGCAGGCAAGCTACTTCATTGTGCTTGTTTACAACTTGTTCATCAAGTGTGAGGACCTGCAGTTCTCCCACAAAACATTATTCCTCTTTCATATATGTCTTTTTATTTCCAGGTTTAGGGCAAGCTGATTAACCCCATGGGACAAAAGTCTAAGTTCTACTGGGGAGAGGGGAAAAGAGTCAGAACTGCTTGGAATAAGCTCAGTACTGTCGTTTACTGTGAGCCAAACGCCGCGAAGTCTCATGGGTTGCAAAGTCCAATTAAAATAAGATCTGGGCACAGTAAGAGACTAACAGGCATGCATAATTGTGAGAACCAGGATTTTAGTGGGGAAAGGAAAAAAAGCCAAGGAGAAGCCAAGGCCAATTATCAGAACTGCTAATTTTTACCAACCTAATCATTAATGAATGCTGTGTTTCTCAAAAGAATGTTAAGAGAATCATTGTATTTCAAGGGCTTGAAAACTGCTAAACTCTGAAGTTGTACAATTTGTGCAAATTAATATGATAAAAAGAGACAATTAAGGTTTATAATTAACAGATAAATACAAATGATCTGGTGAAGACAATCTAAGTTTCTGCTCTGTCTTATGAAGCAGTGTAATTGATTTTTATAAATGCTAATTTACAGTACATGCTCTGTTAACCATTAACACAGAGAAAGGAATGTGGAGTAAATGGAAGTCAAAGAAGGATGTGAGCCAAGGAACTAACAGACTAGATCTAGCCACAGAGAAGAAATAGACAAATATGCCAACTATTGGAATGTGATTCTGAAAGGGGAAAGACACCAATTTGAATATGATCTTCCTCCTGTTTTTTGATTATCCATAGTGTAAAAATCCTTCAACAATTTTTACAAATGCAGTGAAGTTTTCCTCAATTTTTTCTACACACACTCTCTGAATTTCCTTGAAATTCAGAAGCTATGGGTAAAATGGTTTGATTCAAAACATAGGCCATTTTGTGTAAGTAAAATGGACTTCAGCCAGGATAAGTTTCCCAGGAGAGCACAGCTGAACTATGCAGAGAGGTCTGCATTGCTTCTGATTGAGACCAGGCTGACGTATGCAATCAGACATTGAAGAGAGAACACCCATGGCGATTATCTGTGAGCTGCAAGTGGAAGGACCCAGTGCCCGGGCTCGAGACTGCAGGGAATTGGATACTGAGCTGAAGCTCACTTGGGCAGCTTGCACTGAACATGCGACAGCATCAGCACCCACAGGGACTGATTTATTTATTGGTGGCGAACAAGCTTCCTGAGCCACTCAAGGAGGCCAGCCACTTCACAATAAAAACAGAAATGAAGATTAAAAGAGCAAATGGCAGGAAGAGACACTGATGGGAAAAAATGAATGGGAGGGAGGGATTGTTCCGTATGTCCCTGTCACATCAGTCTAAGGGTAGGACTGTGCACATTTGTATTCTTGGTACCTGACACAGTACTCTTCCTATTATCAAAAAAGATTTGTTTTTCTTAATGAAAAGAGAGATCTGGCAATTCTACGACTTTTTATATTGGCAGTATGAAATACTAGAGATTTTTTTTTTTTAAAGATTTAGTTTATTTATGCATACAGAGCTGGGGTACAGGCCAGAGGTGCAGGGGCGGTGAGAGGATTCACTAGAGACAGAGTGGGGAGCAGAACAGGCAGATTGATGGAGTACACTGCTGAGGGGAGCAGCGGGTGGGTCAGGAAAGGTCTGCGGCGCCATGTGGGTCACCTCTGCGGCTGGGATGGAACTCATGTTGAAGTGGCTTTAGCTTCTTAGTGCTGTGCTTTAACCCACTGCGCCACCAGGAGGGTCAAAATCCTAGAGATTTGTACCTGAGTTTGATGAGCAGTCTGCTTTTGAGTTTTAAGTTGAAATTAGTAAGAGAAAAAGTGGGATGAAGAAAGCATCAGAGGATGTCTGAGGGAGAATGTCATTGTTCTAAGGCTTAGAATTGGTAAAGTCAAGAATGGACTTTTCAGTTACTGTTCTGTGAGCCACGCTTCATTAACCTGTTTTTAGTGAGTTAGGGGTTTATCCAAGCATTTCCAAATGTAACCTGCTGATAAACGGGACATTTTCTTTGATGCTTCTGGAATTCCTAATACCAATTATCTTTCAATACCCCAGATTTTGTCCCCCTTTTCTTGTTAGCTGTGATAAATCCTACTTGAATGTTAAAATTGTTTAAATATATTAAGCAAAAAGAAAGGCAAAAACCAACATTCTAGGGGCTAAAAAAGAATACGTTGTTATCACTTTAGTCTGTCTTCACATCAAGTAGGAAATAAATGCTACTAAGACCAAGCCTTAGACATATAATGTGAGACACATATGCAATTTAAAATCTTCTTGTAGCCAGAACAAAAAGGAATATACACTATTAAAATTAATTTTAATAATACATGTTATTTAACCCAATATATCAAAAATTTCATTTTAACATAAGATCAACATAACATTATTGAGGTATTATATACACTATCTTGTCTTCAAAGTCTGATGTATAAAAGTGCTACATTTTATACATGTAGCACACTAGACATATTTCAAAAACTCAAGTCACATGTGGCTGATGGCTCATATATTGCACAACACAGTGTGAGAGAGAGAATGAGCAAGCAAGAAAGAGAATACCTTAAATATTTCAGAGTTGTATTGATTCATATTCCTGTCATAAATCATGTAAAGGTCATGATGAAGATGAACTTATATTTATTGTATATAAGTGAAGACCAAATGGTATGAAGATGATAAAACTGAGCAAGTATATCTCACCAAGGATAATTTCATTGCATCCAGGTAATTTAGTTAAAACGAGATGTACTAAATAGATCTTAAGACAATCATATGTTCTTACTGAATCATTAACCAGAGGCCACGTTCAGACTATCTAGTCCTAGTGAGGCACCGAAAGTCACAGGTATACTTTTCTATATGAAGTCTTTTGGTGCTCTTAGCTTAGCTAGCTATGGTATAATAATGGCCAAAGAAAAGCTTTAAAGCCACAGAAGTGTCAAATATATCAGGTGCAGTACTCCTTCTGAGAAGATCTAGGTTGCCTGGAGCCTGACCTGTGCCATTTGTCTTCCAGTTGCGAATGTCCCAGGTCTTGGTATCCCATGCACCATCCCTGGAAGAGTGACTCAGAGTCACAATGGAAGACTGTTTCTATGAGTAAAATGAGAACACTCATGAGGGGACATACAAAACAACCTCCAAGATAAATTAAGTGAAAAGAATAAGTGCAGAACAGTGTATATAGTCTGGTAGTAAAACACTATCTCTGGAAGGACAGTGTAAAAACAGGCAATGTTGATTGCCTCAAGGAGGGGCAGGGGAGTTTGCTGAGGAACCGGGGAGTAAGACTGTTCCTTTTAAATCCTGGTCCCTAGGTTCCAGTGGGAGTGCAGTAGAGAGAGGAGAAGGGAACGTATCGAGAAGTAGTCGGGAACTTTGGTGTTGACAAGGCAGTAGACTTTTTCCTGGCAAAGAAGCAAGGGAAAGTGATTCTAGGCAGAGTATTATATAAAGAAAGTCCGAGTTCTGTAGTCATAGACCTATTAGCAGAGGATGCTGGAAGGCAGAGATTGGTGAGGCCAGGGGCTTTGGGAGAGATCATGATGCTGCTAAGTACGTGGATGCTTCCTCTAGGTACCGGATCACTGTAGGAGATAAAGGCAGGAATGTGGCAGTGCAGCCTGGGGTGGCAGTACCAGAGAGTGCCAGCTGCAAGGGAACATGAGGCAGTCTGACAGGCTACAAAGCTGGGGTCTCTGGGACTGGTGACCAAAGGGCCAAATGGAAGGGTTAGGGGCAGGGACAACTGTCTTCTGGCTGACTTCAGGATAACCCACAAGTCCAATTACACCTTCACTCAAACATGACATTTGTATATGAAGTTTGAGATTTGCTAACTGAGAGTGCATTAATTTTGGCTCTGAAAATCATTGTAAGATAACTCCACTTAGCTTTTAAGTACTTTTAGAACAGTTAGTTTGATACTGTATTGAAAGTTGCTTGATCCATTCATTACTTATCTGGAAACAAATAATATACCTAATTTACATGTCCACCTGAATACCAGATTGAGACACTCCCAGTTGTTAGTTCTTGAATACCATCTGGACAAAGTAGATACAAAAAGGTGTTTTTAGAAATAGGTGAGATTTCATTTGGTTCTCAGAAATGTTGGTGACGGAGATTAATGCTGTGACGCAGAACCCTTTATCAGTTTTACCAGTGGATTAAATCACTTCTTACTGGAGTATGTGCTGGAGAGAAAGTGGAGAAAAGTTTCATCTGCCTTAAAAAGCCTCTACATAATGGCTTGTGGACCACTCGAAGCCTTGAAGTTTTGCAAAGAACTATTTTATATTTAAAAGCTGTCAGATTATTTTCAGCAGTGTGGACTGCTTTCACTCCTTTCCCTCTGGGGAAGGGTGCCAAAGTACTACTCGCCTCTTGCCACACAGAGAATGACCCAGTTGTGCCCTTAGTTTCCTCTAAATACAATCTATTGATTTTCTCCCTCCCACAGTCAGCAGGGTGATCTTGGTTATTCCAAAGCAATTAGGTAGAGTATTTGGTTGGACTCTTCTTCAGCCTTGAAGGATTCTACTTACTCTCCTCCATTATAACCCTAAAGCCTTCGTCCCTTATATAGCCAAGAGTTACTTTTCTGCGCCAATAAGCAAAAGCATTACAATATTAATAGCCCTCGGCCACGGGTTTAGCTTCCTCACCTTCTTCCCATGCTTGGATGATTTCCTCTGCATTTGAAATAATCAATAGTGGCCTGAAATTCATTCAGGCTCTCATACACTCCATGAAGTTTCCAAAATAAGCCAGTGGCAAGCATTTAATTAGCTCATTTTGTTTCTGCCAGGGCAGAGCTGCAGACTTAAGGAGCCCAAGAACTGGTATACAATATAGTTGTTACTGAAAACTTCTTGCCTGGGCTGTGAGTAGGAATGAGATGCAGAAGACTAACAATGCTGCCTCTCACTACCCCATCTGTGGCTTTGCACATGTCTCTATGCCAATTCGGACCCCTATTTTCCTTTGGGTAAAAAGACCCCAAGAGAGGGGTCTTGGGTGGGGGAAGGGTTGTTCCAGCTGCAGAGTCTTTTTATTTTTTTAAAAAGATATATTTATTTATGCATACAGAGCTGGAGTACAGGCCAGAGGAGCAGGGGCAGTGAGAGGATTCCCCAGACAGAGCGGGGAGCAGAACGGGCAGATCCATAAAGTACACTGCTGAGGGGAGCAGCGGGCGGGTCAGCAGAGGTCTGCCGGCACCATGTGGGTCACCTCCAGAGCTGCAACTGAACTCACGCTGAAGTGGCTTTAGCTTCTTAGTGCTGTGCTTTTTAACCTGCTGTGCCACCAGGAAGGGCCCTGCAGAGTCCTTTTAAAGTACCAGTTGCCATGCTGCTTCTGAGAATAAAAGATGCACAAAACACCCCTCTATATGTCTTCTGAGGGGTGAGAGTGCTGCTAGAGAAGGGTGGACAGTGCAGTGGGGTATCTGCAGGGCTGTCCTTGGACAACATGAAACCAAGGGCGTAGGAGCTGCCTACACTTCTGCTTTTCCTGTCATCTCTGTAGCAGGGGAAGATTTATTTACTCCCCACACCCAGTCAACAATATTTATGCCCATGCCTTGCAAAGCCTCTGAAGAAAGGAAGTATCTCTTAGGATGTTTTTGTTAGACTTTTTGCTGATAGCTATCAGAGATTTTGAAGGCAAGACACTCCTCAAAGATGAGCTGATACTGAGGCTCTTTCACACAGGAAGAGGCTTCAGGCAGCATGTTCCAGGTGGACAGGAAAGCTGGTGTCAGATGGCCTGAGAAGAACTCCAGCCACTGACAGGCCGGAAAGCCAGGAAGGGTGTTTACAGATTGAAGGTGAGAAGAGTTCCTGGTCCTTTTCATTGGTTCATGAAGCATTCAGAGCCATGATCTGAGACGATAACCGTATCATGTTTGTCCCTCTCCTGCATGAGAATCTAGCCTGCTTCCATAGGGGAAGTCACTGGACAGTTCTCAGCATGTAGCCCCACCTCTTCACCTTATTATTGGTTTGTTTAGGCTTCACATTAAGCTGTTCTTGACAGGTTTTGATATCAGGCAAAAATTATTTTTATATATGGCTAAGGATAATGGGACAAAGAAAAAAATGTGAATAAAAAACAAAAGATAAAATTTAGGGTTTTGATGGGCAGAAGAGCTAAAAGACACTTCTCTGTAGAGGAAATGCAGGTGGCCAACAGATATATGAAAAACTGTTCAACATCACTTATAATAAAGGAGATGCAAATCAAAACCACAATAAGATACCATCTTACACTAGTGAGAATGGAACATATTACTTAAAAAATTAGGAACAATAAATGTTGACAAGAATGTGGAGAAAAAGGAACTCTGCTGGTGGGAATGTAAACTGGTACAACCACTATGGAAAGCTGTGTGGAGGTTTCTCAAAATGGAGCTTCCATATGACCCAGCAATTCCACTCCTAGGTATCTACCCAAAATACACAAAAACATTGATTCAAAAGGACACCTGCACCCCCGTGTTTATTGCTGTACTATTTACAACAAGGAAGATGTGGAATCAACCCAAATGCCAAAAAACATATGACTGGATCAAGATGATGGGGTACATATTCACTGTGGAATAATTCTCAGCAATCAAAAAAGATAAACTCGTACCTTTTGCAGCAACATGGATGGAGCTAGAAGGGATCATGTTTAGTGAAATAAGCCAGAAAGAAAAAGAAAAATACTAGATGGTTTCACTCATAACAAGAGCATAAGGGATCAGGAAAAAAAAAGCAGTTGTAATAAAGTAAAAATGAAAAATCAACAAACCAGAGACATTCTAGAGGGGTAGAGAGGGGAATAGGATCAAAACTAGGGTGGGCAGAGTACTCAGGACTATGGTGATGTCACATGGGTGAAATGGTGATGGGAAGTCCACGGGGATTACAATGGAGATGAAAATATGTACAAAATGCAGAATGATGTAAAAATATATATATAAAATTAAGAAAAACTAGGATTTTGATGGTGTCAGAAAATTTTTGCCATAAATTCTCTCACCTGGCTAAAATTGGACTCTGAACTTCCTAGCAATGGATCCACATCCATTTCATGGTTCACAGAATCAATGAGGCAAGAGCATACTAGCTTTTCAGGAGCAGAACAGATTTTTAAAGTGGCAGCACAGGGTGATGTCACTTTGCAGGCTGCTTCAGGGAGCTGGTTCCTGAGTTCCATTCCTACCTCTATGACTTACTAGATATAAGCATTGGACAAGCTATTTAATCATTTTGTGTTTAGTTTTCTCATTTGTAAAAAAAAAATTATGCTATTTATTAATAGAAATGTTTCACAGATTAAATGAGTTAATATGCATAAAGCACTTTGAGAAGTGATGGAGTCTTGGTAGCCTTCAATAAATATTAGCATTTATTATAATTTCTGATATTGAGATCAAAAACAAAATTTCTTCTGGACTACAATTTGAGAGGATGCTGTTTAATAAAAGGGACAATGACCCTAACAAAATCCTATAGGATTGTTCTTATGTTTGTTGTTAATGTTATTTATAATGCATTTAATCATTTGGAGGATCATATATCTGTTTATACGAACTTTGATTAGTAATGCTTTTCCAGTTGAGTTTTTTTTTTTTAAAGATGTATTTATTCACACAGAACTGGGGTACAAGCCAAAGATGTGGAGGGTGAGAGGATTCACTAGAGACAGAGCGGAGAGCAGAACAGGCAGATCAATGAAGTACACTGCTGAGGGGAGCAGTAGGGGGTCAGGAGAGGTCTGCCATGCCATGTGGTCATCTCCGGGGCAGGCAGGGATCAAACTCACGTGGAAGTGGTTTTAGCTTCCTTAGTACTGTGCTTTAACCTGCTGTGCCACCAGGGAGGACCTCCAGTTGAGTTTTTGATAAGTTTTCAGAGTTGTGAGTGTGAGGTCATACTCTATGAGTGCTACCTGGAATGCAGATATATACTTACGTATTTTTGGAACTAGAACAGTATAAATGGAAGATGACTGCTCCCACATGAGCTCTTAATACTTAAGGACATGGCCAAGCATTTGTCTTTGAGTAGTTTTGAGTGTGTTACGAGTATATAGTCAAAAAGGTGGTCAGCATCCCAAAATGAAGGTTTTGAAATTGAAATTGCACTAATTTTAGCTTAGGGAAAAATTAAAATAAGATACTGTAAACATGGCCATAGATTGGTTATTAAAAAATGTCTAGGTCTAGTTACCTAAATGAATTACAGTACTGGATAATCAACTATACCACAGTCCAATCAAGTAATATCCTGAATTAATAGTTATATGGAGTTTACAGTATGCTATACAGTTCTAAGTGCTTAACTCATACAAATTATTTAACCCTTAGAGTAGTAACATGAGGCAGATACATTTATCACCCCCATCTTATAAATGAGTCATGAAATATTAAGTGGCAGGGTTGGAATTCAAACTAGGTAGATTGTCTTCTGAGTTCAAATGTGGCTGAGATGACTTTATTTTAGAACATATGACCTATATGTAGCTTTTTTTATTGAGAGAGGAATTTTATATAGATCATACCAACTGTGACCTGTGAGGGTGTTTATCCTTCCTATTCAGCCCAGACAAAAATGGTACAAATATACAAAGTGAAGACAATGGTGGCATCTTCAATGTAATTCCCACCAAAAGAAAGCGTACATGGCCTGGTGTAACTCTGAAGATACTTCTTTACAAGTGAATACAGAGTTTGTCGACGATCAGTAGTGGAATAACTGTGCCTAATGGCCACATCTTTGTACATGAAATATTGGCTCACTGGGCCTCCAGTTGTAATTTATCACAAAGGAAACAGGCGTGCTGCTATCTGTAGAGTCTGTAGAGTTCCTTTCTGTGGTCACAAGCTGCAGCTCCCTGTAGCTGGATCCTTAGCGTGTGAGTTCTCTGTGACTTAGCTTTTGATTCTAGAAATGTAACATTCAGTGGCAGCTGTCTAATGGGGAGCTTAAATAATTATTATTGGGTGGGAATGGAAGCTATAGAGCAGTGCAAAGTCTGCTCTTGCTTCTCTTCAATATCTTTCTTTCTCCCATTTTGGGCTATCGATTAGCACATTCTTCAATGGAAATTTTATTTTATTTTTTCCATAGACAACATCAAGAATACTCTGTTTGGGGAGTCCCACCAGACTTCCCTATCATGGCCTGGCCACAGATAAAACTTGAAAGAATACCATGGAATTTTTTTTTGCCTCACTTCCTCCCTTTCCCCTAACTTGTAACTTCAGAAATCTCACTTTATTTTTATTTTTTAGTGTCTGCTAGATTTTTTTAAAAAAAGATTTATTTATTTATGCATACAGGCCAGAGGTGCAGAGGCAATGAGAGGGTCACCAAAGACAGAGTGGGGAACAGAACAGGCCAACTGATGAAGAACACTGCTGAGGGGAGCAGTGGGCGGATCAGGAGAGGTCTGCCATGCCATGTGGGTCACCTCTGGGGCGGGGATTGAACTCATGGTGAGGTGGCTTTAGCTTCTTAGTTCTGTGCTTTAACCCACTGATCCACCAGGGAGGGCCCAGTGTCTGCTAGATTTTATAAGTATTTTGTTTTGTTGAATCACACAGTAGGTAAAGGTCCAATATTTGTCTTTTTAATTCTGACTTGCTTTCCTACACATAATTCCCTCAAAGACCTTCTATTTTGCTGTAAATGTCAACATTTCATCTTCCCTTCTAGCTAATAGTACCCTATTGTATGGATGTATCACATCCTCTTGATCCAGTCCTCTGTGAAGGGCCCATAGGTGGTTCCCATGTCTCAGTAATGCTGCAATAAACATTGTAGAGCATGTACTTTTCATATTCTTCAGATAGGTCCTAAGAAAGGGGTTATTGGGTGATACGGTATTTCCATTTTCAGTTTTTTTTTTAATTTAAGTTTTAAGGTAAATCCAGAGCACTTTCCAAAATGGCTATACTAGTTTACATTCCCACCAACAACATAATAGTTCCCTTTCTCCTCATACTCTCCAGCACTTTTTGGGGTCTTTTAATAATTACCATTGTTGGGCCTTCCCTGGTGGTGCAACAGATTAAAGCACAACACTGAAACTCGCCTCAGCTGTTTCAGTGTGAGTTTGATCCCTGGCCAGGTTGGTGACCCACATGGCAGGGCAGAACTCTCTTGATCTGTCTGCTGCGCCGCTCAGCAGTGTAGTACATCAGTCAGCCTGTTCTGTTCCCTGCTCTGCCTCTGGTAAATCCTCTTACCCCTCTGCAACTCTGGCCTGTACCCCAGTTCTATATACATCAATAAAATAAATCTTAAAAAAAAAAGTGCCATTCTCACAGGTATGTGATGATATCTTTTTGTGGTTTTGACCTACATTGACCTCACTAAAGTGACGATGAACATTTTCCAATATGTCTATTGGCATTCTGGATATTCTCTTTCATGAATTGTCTGTTCATATCTGTTGCTCATTTATTAATTGGGTTATTTGGTTTTCATTGTTAAATTATATGGTTTGTATATCTCTTATTGGTAATGTAGTATGTAAATGTTTTCTTCAACTCAGTGGGAACTCTTTTTTT
>NW_004567114.1:48520788-48557035 GCF_000260355.1 Condylura cristata
GCCAGAGGCTCAGGGGCAGTGAGAGGCTTCACCAGAGACAAAGTGGGGAACAGAACAGGCAGATCGATGGAGTGCACTGCTGAGGGGAGCAGCGGGCAGGTCAGGAGAGGTCTGCCACGCCATGTGGTCACCTCTGGAGCAGGCAGGAATTGAACTCATGTGGAAGTGTCTTGATTCTCAGTGCTGTGCTTTAACCTGCTGCGCCACCAGGGAGGGCCTTGGGAACTCTTTTTAATCTACTTATTTTTTTTTGTTGCACAAAATCTTTTTAATTTGTGATAATTTTTGTACTTATTTTCCTTACTGTAATAATTGAATTTTCAAAAATCTTTATCATTGATGATATAAAAAGTATTGTCAATTTTTTCTATATATTATATTGTTGCAGGTTTTAAGTATATATACATATATATATTAAAGATTTATTTATTTATGCTTACAAAACTGGGGTACAGGCCAGAGATATGGTGTGTGAGAGGATTCACCAGAGACAGAATGGGGAGTAGAATAGGCAGATGTACTGAAATACACTGCTGAGGGGATCAGTGGGCGGGTCAGGAGAGTTCTGCCATGCCATGTGTGTCAGCTCCCTGGCTGAGGATCAAACTCGTGCTACAGTGGCTTCTGAGAGCTTCATAGAGCTTCATAAAATGCATGGAGTTAGAGTGACCCAAATTCGTTCTTTTACATGGTGCTCTCTAGTTTTTCCATTAGCAATTGTTAAAGAGACTCTTCTTTTTCCATTGTATGGTCATAACCTCTTTATCATGAATTAGGACTGGTATATATGTGAACCTGTTTCTGGCCTTTTGTTTCTGTTCCATTGATCCATGTATCTATTTTTATTCCAATGCCATATGGTTTGATTACTTTTGCTTTATAATATAGTTTAAAATTAGGCAACATACTTCCATTTCTTTTTTTCTCTTTTGAGTTTCTTGGCAATCAGGATGGGGCAGTCCTGCTGCAAAGTGGATCCTTTTAGTGGTCATTGACCATTTGGCTTTCCAGGCTCTCATCATGCCCAAGAAAATGGCCATGTCCTTGATCTTCATAAACATTACCTGGAAGACACCTGCACATTTTGCATAAATGCTCTTGGGGCTAACTTTGCAAATTTTTTGATTCTATAATTTGGGAGAAATAAGTTACCCTTTTAAAAACTGTATAGAGTGCACATAGTTTTATCTGAGTGACATATTTGTAGAGTTAATAAAAGTATATACAAATAGGGTCTAGGACACACTTTTTCAAGCAGTCCTTCAATAGTTCTAGAGATGGGAAATCTTCCCAGTATTTTATTTTTTATATTTATTTTTACATATCAGTTGTTTAATGCACAGCATCATGACCTAGACTCAACGAAAAAGCAACTTGGAATCTATAAAGTTAGTTGGGTTTATAGAGCCATGAAAACAAACTTCAAACAGTTAACCATGACCTCAACTTTCATCAAAATCATAGCTCTGATAACTGTGTTCCTGATCTGCCCTCATTTCCATATCTAGTAATCAAACTCAGATTTTATCAGAGATTAATTACAAAATTACAAAGTAATTTTAGTGTGATAAAGTTTGTAATGAAATTTAATTTTTGAGAAGCCCCAGATTATTTTAATTATCACAGTGTAAGTCTTACAGCTATATTTGCTTCATTCTGTTTTGGTTTTCCTATCTAGCCATTCCTAGCTATCCTTAGTTTTTATTTAAAAGGCACTGAAAGTGAAAGTCTCATGTATTTTACTGGAAAGTTAATCCAGTATGGATTAGGCAGTTTTTAAGCTATTAGCAAGAGATCGGAAGAAGGGGGAGCAAAGGAATTTCTTCTCTTAAACATTGAGGCAAAGTTTTAAAAAGTCATAGGAGGGCAATAGACCACTAATAGATATTGAAGGCCCTTTACTTTATTCTTCTTCCCTAGAGTTCTTAATCAGTCCAGAAAAATATGAATGCAGACTGATTCCATAATGGATATACTTAGACTTAAAACTTAGGGAAAATTGGCTCTTTCTTTGTGGCCCTAAATGTTAACTCTAAGGATAATAATAAGTAGACAAGATCTGGTTTTAATTTAATATTTGATTCTAGTCTTTGGGACAGGCATATAGTAAAATTTTTCTTTAATTTTCCCCTGAGTTACCACTTAGTACCAGCAGATTCTATTCATAATGAAGTTTAGTGAATTTCTAAATCCCTCACCCTATAGAAAATTAACCTATTCATTCCCAAATGGTTCCTGTTGAATTTCATTGTGCTCATTGTAAATCCTGATGTCCAGGGTCTTAGAGATAAGCAACTGCCATGAAAGTTACAGAATAATTTGAGATTTAAACACGCTCACAAAAGACTATGTGGGAAACAAACAGTGTAAACTTTGGAGGGAGGAATGGTGAGTGTCGGGAGTGTAAAAAGGTGGAACCCATTTTAAAAAGCCAAGACATTCAATTCCTTACCTTTGCCACACAGTTTTGTGGGAAGACTCTTATTCAAAGGCAAACACCAGGGAGTTTACAAAACTCAAGTAAAATCAAGTGAAGACTAGAGCATGTCAGGCAGTGAAACTGTTTCTGCAGGTGGACTGGCTTTCTCACAGTTCACAAGTCAAGCTCAGCCAGTCCGAGGTGGAGTACCAACCAATTCTTGGAATTACAGAATACTTTGTATTTTCTAGATCAGGTCATTGGTACCAAGGTGGGGCTCAGTGCTGAGTCATTTACATGTGGCATTAGGAATTATCCCCAGAGAGTCTGGTTTTTGATAGCTGGGCCTGAGGATTTCATCTTTCAGTCAAGAAATAACCAAGGAGAAATTCACTTTCTGAAATGGTATGAGACATGGTACAATGACCTTCAAGGAATCCTACCAAGGGATCTCATAATACATATGGGTCAGAAGTTGTGTTGCTAAAATGGCCAACGTTCTCAAGGCTGATTGACTTGTCCTCAAGACCCATCCATTTCAGAATATTCCTCTCCTTATAAGAGGCCAGACAGTGGCTTGGGGAGAGTCTGTCTCTCTGAAAGTGTACATCATCTTATACATTGAGAAATATTCCAGGATTACATTCACACATGGCTTGAATTGAAACAGGCTTTTCTGTGTTGCCTGCTAGAGAATCACTGAGTGTGGACCCTAGAAAAGAATCTTCCATTGTCTTCTTCCCACAAAGAGTGGAGTGAAGGGAAGATTCCATACCACCCAACTCCTCTTTGTCATTAGACTACCTTACTTCCCATATGAGCACTTCCTGTTGATACACTTAAAGGTACTGAGATTCCCCAGTTATTACCGTTTTGCCACTTGCTTTATCATATGTATATGGCCTCTCATACACAACTTTCTGAATCATTGAACAATAATTATACTGTAAGTAAAGGCATTTTGATTCCTTTTCATGCATTTATTTATATTTTCATGGATTCCTCTTTCTCTTCACTATGACTATTATCTCTCTTGATGTACCAAATGTCCTAGATTTGGTTAATGACAAATTGTAGAATTTCATCCTAAATATGTCATCCTAAGACTAAAATTATTCTAAACAATCACCACAGAATAATAAAAATCAGAACATTGACTAAACATATGTTATTATGATCTAATCCATAGTCCATGTTAAAATGTGTCAGTTATCTCAATAGTGTGCTGTATAGCTTTTCCCCCCTCAGGATCATACATTGCTTTTACCTCTCTTTAATGGTCCTGGAATACCTTAAGAGAGTGTACAGCCAGTTTGTTGAAATTATTTTAAGTTTAGTTGGTGTTACTTTGTGATTAGATTCAGATTATTTATTTTCAGTATGAATGTTATAGAAAAGATACTGCATTCTTTTCAGAGTACCATGACAGAAAGCATATAGATTACGTTGCTGTCTTCCAAATTTCTCCACTGTAAGGTTTTATTTTGAATCAATAAGTGATGGAGGGAGATATTTTGAGGTGATATATTTTTCTGTTCTTATCAAAATTTATCCACTAGTGTTAGCATTGTTAATGGTTCTTGCTTGAATCAATTATTACTATGGTAGGTACAGAATAGTGATTTTCTAATTTTGTCATTCTTTTTGTCTTAGTTGGCATTCTATTTTAAGGAAGAACTTTCCATCATGTTTGATTATGTTTATTTATCCCTATGTGAATAAACTCAATGGGTTATAATTTATTATCATTATTATTTCATGTTCAAATGTCTCAAACTTTGAAGGCCAGTGGGAATGCCTTCAAACTGAGTCCAATGTCCTTTTCATGTGCTTACATTATTATTTGAGCTTTCCTTTGGATAGGACAAGACATTGAAGGTTCATTTTTTCCTTGCCTCAGTCCTGGAAGTAGTCTTTTGTTCCAAGGAGTTCTGGTTCCTTTAAGTGAAGAATAATATTTAGAAACCAGCAGATATTCTCATTGCTACTGCAGTCTTATTGTTTAATCAGCAGACAGTTATGAAATGAATATATATGTGAATATCTGCATGATTCCTTTCTTATATATGTGTGATACGTATACACGCACACACAGCATGGATACACTCTAATGTCTCTGGTTCTAGTCCAGTGGCCTGGCATTTATTCTAGGCTTCCCATTCTGTGTTTGTAAGTTTCTTCATGAGAGCTGTGTTTTAAAAGCCATATTTAAAATCACAATAATTTCAAAGGAAATTCTGTGGTGGTAATAGGAAATGCAAGGGAAAACTGTCATTGAAATCTGTTTGTGATGTGGGTTCTCCTCATCACAGTTCTTGCTAAATAATGGTAAAACCAATAAAAATCTTCAAATGAAAGTAGAATAAAAATTTAGAAAGCCATTCAAAAAAAAATAGAGGATATAAAATGAAAGAGACATTAAACTTAGAAGTCCATGATGAAAGAGTAAGCTTTTTAAAATAACAAGGTAAAGGAGATGAGGTTTAAAGTAAAAGAGAGATTATAAGCTCATGAAGTAAAAGGTTCAAAACATAAAAAGAGAAAAATCTAAGAAAAAATATTCCATGAGCTGGAAAGTTAAAATACTGAGAGGGATTAAAGATTAAAAACAGGAAATATGATATAAAAAGTTAAAAATTAAAGTTATAAAATTATCAGTAAAATGTAATTAAAAGAAAATAAAAACAAAAAGCCGGAAGACCAGAAGTTGACAGAGGAGGGAGTAGAGAGAGGCTGTGCAGGGGATGAGGGAGGAGGCTCAGTCACCAAGACCCCGAAGTGCAGCTTTTCTTCCTGGCAGTGAATCTCCTGTTGTAAGTCAGTTGCCCTTTAGAAAGCCAGAGCCAGCTCTTCCTCTCCTGATGTGCCCTGGAAGGCTGCTGTGAGGTGTCGACACGCATCCGGGAGCGGGTGCCGGTGTGGCTGGGCACCTCCTCAACACCAGCAGGCACAGAACAGCCTTCAGCTGTGTCGGGGTTGTGTGTCCTGAGTGGACCTGGCCTGGAAGTGGACACGATGTTTCTTCCCAAGAGCCAGTTGGTATAGGAGGAAAGGTGATGTCCTGGAGTTTGGGAGATGTGCGTTTTGTAGAGGGTTCAAGCTAATGTAAACATGCCTAAGCCATTTACTTTTACATTTATCTGTTTATTTCCTTTAACTGTGAAAGGAGAACCTTATAGTGACTATCAATATTGGACTGCAGATAAGTCAAATACCAAATTTTCCATTGTAGATTCCTAGATAAAAATCTATTGTAGATGTGTGAGGAGAGGTATGAATGAGAGGACAAAGGTACAGAATCTGAGCTGTTTCTGAAGAGAAAGATGGGGGAATTGGTTGGCACACACCATTCATTAAAGTTTGATGCAACAACTCTCAAGCCTGAGGTTGGGAAAGAATGGTCAATTAGCTTCATCAAAATTTTTTTATAGTGTCAGTAAAACTAAAATTCGGTTGGGAAAGCCCAAGACTCAAGTCGACAGGAACATGATGAGCCCTGGTAATTATCCAGATCATAAAGTTAAAATGGGAAATGGTGCCAATTCTCTCTGATGTGTAACCTGAAATGGTAGTCACTGCACATGTGCGAAGGCGCTTCTCTTTGGCACTTGTCCAAGGGTGTCACGTGACCAGGCATGTGTGTGCGGCTGATCTCCCTTGCCCACATCACCCTGGGCTTCATCTCACCACACCAGGGCTTGACAGCTGCACCTTAGAAGCGCTGGGTCTGAGGAAGGAGGGTAACACGATTGCCAGGTACCCACAGCCAAGGGCAGGCAGAGGAGCAATGGGGACAGTCAGGGGAGCAGGGGCCCGGCCCTGCAGCTGCCTCTGTCCCAGGCTGCCCCTAGCTGGAATTCCCTGTCTCATCTATCCTGTTTGTGTGTTGAGGTTGGGCTCTGTGTGGTTTTGTTTTTATTCCTTTTATGTGAGAAAAGGGTGGGAGGATGGCAAGATTAGAAAGAAACAGCTTTTCTTTCCTGTCCTTATTTGGGTCTAGAGTCCCTATTTCCCCTCTGTTGCCATCACCTTTTGCTGAGTCTCCTGAGATTCCTCCCCATTATCAGTCCCAGGCCTTGATAGGGTGAGAACTTCATGAACCTCAGTGTCTCTGTAAGTCATTCCTCATGCTACTCTTCCATAAACTTAATTCCCTCTGTGCGACTGGAAAGAAAGGTGTGTGCAGGCCGATTAAGAGTCTAAAGAATAGCTACTTAATTAATCACTGTTGGTAATGATCACAATGGCCATGTGCTGAGGTGGACACGGGGAAGTATAGTGGGTAATCTTTGCGTTCTGAAGCTTCCCTAACTGGGGAAATAAAAACCTGTTGGAGAAAGGAGTGAATGTCAATGCCAGATGACATGAGGCAGGTAGTAGGTAACATCTGGGGTATGGCGCAGCTATTGATTATTAAACAGTTTAGGAGAGTAGAGGAGTTGCCTGGAGGGCCCACCTGGATCCTCAGGGCAAGGAATTCAGCTGCGGTCACCACCTCCCATTTCTCTGCCACTCAGAATGACAGACCGCACCACTGCATGCCAGGCGTAAGTACCTGCTTTAGTACTTAAGCGGAAGAGAGTGAGACGCAGCCAGGTCAGGTAGAAGCAGCAAGCCCAGATCTCCTGGCCACGGGCCTCGAGCTTTTTGCACCACAGGCACCTTCTCTGGAAGAAGGTAGGGGATGGCAGAGAAGAGAGGCTTCCCTGTCCCTGCCCGAGAACTTCCAGACCCTGGTTCTGTTGGCTGCCCAACCACACTTCCCCACTTGCTGCTTGAACAGGATGTTGCAGAACAGAGAGTGATCAGCGTCGAAAAGAATTTTAACATGAGCGCTTCTTGAAAGCTGCCTTCAAAGGGCAGTGTGCTTTAAGAAAGTTGAATAGTGATTGTGGTCAGTAGAGAAGGACAAGCAATGTAAGTGCCCGTCCGGACCGACCTCAGGATGGGGGCGACGGTGCTGACATTCTTTGCAGATGGTGACAGTAGGATACAACTCAAAGAAGTAAATCCACATGTGAAGTATTTCAGGTCAAATCCTCCTTGGACATCACTTTGGCCTCGTTTTTGGTCCTGGCTCCCTGAGTGGTTGTTACAGCAGCATGTGTGGGTGACAGTAAAGTGGCCAAGTGTCAAGTGTTTCCTGACTCTCTGTTTGAGCATATAATTTTGTCCCCCCACCCCCACCCTCCATCCCATGCCATCTCCCCTAATCCTGTCAAGCACCGCACTTAAAATGCCATTTTGCTTTTTCATGGTGATTCTTTAGTGAGAAGAAATTGGCGTGACCACAAAAGTGCTGCCCAGACACACTGGTCATCTTCTGGCCCTCACAGAAAAAGCATGGCTCTGGGATTGTCAAGCATTGGTTCATGTTTACCCAATTTTCCAGACACCAGCAAAGCTCACATAACCCACCATTTATAAAATTGCCAAGTGTTCAGGCAAGTTTTTTTCTCCTACTTGTTTAAAGCTTTGCTTTCTGAAAAATAGCACTGAGAGGGAAGCTGGGAGGTATGTGAAAGTAATGGCTTTGGTCGACAGGTAGCTAAGTCTCATTCTCAGGCTACAAAGCAAGTGTATGTTTCTTCCTTCCTAGGAAATTGCTAGACAAAAAAGCAGCTCCCATTTTCACTATTTTATGCTTCAAACAGGCTGGGTTTTAGGCTCTTTTGCAAAAAGCTATCTGCTGGATGGAAGTTAAACTTGTCAATTTCAGTTTAAATAATGCTTACGGAAAAGCAAAGGGCTGAGTTTTGGAGGTTCCACTGAGGGTGGCTGGTGATCTTAGCTCTTGTTTGCCTCTTCATTTTTTTCTCTCTTTTCCTGGAGAACTGCCTTGACTTAGTGAGCAAGACTTTTCATAACGTCCCTTGTAGTGGGAGGGGAGCGGGAACCTGCCTAACTACCCACGGGAATGATCATGAGCTGAGATGGCCTTGGGCTTCTAATTCAGACCTCTTGTAATACTTTTCTTTCCTGATACTGTCTGAACAAATTTTTCCATTACTTGATCATGGGGAGATAGTGAACTGTGGATTGTGCTGAGCAGAAATCCTTCTTTTGCTTCTCTAGTCACTCAGCAGTGACCGTGAAGCTTTCCACACGGGTGATAAAAAACAGTTTTTCTCTGTGATGGAGACTGGACTCAGGCCACAGTAGGAACCACTTTTGGTATTTCTCAGTGCAGAGCAGATGCTGTGATGTGACTGGGTGTGGCCCTGTTAAGACACCAGGTTTCTGTTCCTTACTCTTGGATTTGTATTTGAGCAAGTTGTTCTCCCCATTTGCTTAAGTCTTGCCCAGGAAGTTAAAGGCAGGAGAGGAGAAAGTGACAATCCTTTTGTCCAGAGAGTGTCATTTCTGTACTCTGGTGTCTGCTGTCTCTGAGGAAATACAACTTCTGTTAGCAATCTAATGCCTGCCAGGGGTTCGTGGCAATGACCTATCTAGGTTGAGTAGAAGTTATTAGTTCATGGTCACTGCCCAGCTATCCCAAGGAAAAGTACACTTATTGGATTATTGGTCCAACATTTAAGATTCATAATCTCTCATACAGCAAAAGGAATATTATGTTGTCCATATTACTCAGTGAAGAAGGAAAAAACTTTCTTAAGCAACAATTTCAGAAAGAGGCACATCTTAGCAGAATGACCTGGGCACTCCTGTGACCAGTCTTCTGTTCCTTGGGCTGAGTCTTTGCAATCATGTGAAGGTGCTCAAAGTCATGCTCTCACCTGTCATTGCACCAGCCAGCAACTTACGGAGAGGACCGCTGGGCTGAAGACCAGGGGCCCTGTGCTGCCCTGGCTCCCTGACTTCATTTCATAGTCACTGCCCAGCTATCTCAAGATAAAGAACTCTTCTGGAGGGCATTATTGGATTATTGGTCCAATAATCTTTCATCCTGGAGGATATTATTGGATTATTGGTCCAATGCTCTTTCACCCTGTGCCTACCAGGTGTGCGCTGGGCACCATCGGAGTGGGACTCCATGGACACACAGACTTCCATGCTTGCACTAGGCAGAAGGTAGGGACAGAGGCACAAAGAATAGCTTTTGACTGTTTTCTTGCTGGTGGAGAGAGGTATGGAATGAGCTCATCATTTGAGTGATTATGTAGGGCCTGCTAGTGCAGGTGCCTGGGAATGCAGGAAGAAAAGGCCCAAAGCATTTTTATGAAAAGTCTGTGTCTCTCCTGGACAAAGGTGGGAAGACATGAGTTGGGAATGTCAGCTTTCTGAAAAAATGACTTCCTGCATTTACTCCTTTATAAATGAAGGAATCTTACCCACCTTGGTCCAGCAGGTGAGTAAAAATAAATAAAAAAATAAAATAAATAAAAAAGATTGGGTATTATGAAAAAGGAACTCTAGATAAACAAGGTATAAAACATCCAAGTTCTTGACTCTTAGAGTATCTGGTCATCACAGGAACATAATCTATTATGTTGCTTCATGCCAACTCCCATATCTGTTTCCCCTTGAGAAATTACTTTTTGAATTTAGGGCCAGGAAAATCTTGTCTCCGGTGAGGAAATGGTCTGCATCCTCTCTTTAGATATGAGAACTTTATAACTTTTCAGTTTCTATTTTTACTCTATGAATAAAACTGGAGTTCTAGGTTGAAAGCCACAAGGATCAAGTGAGAAGAATTTGTTGAAAGAATATTGAATCCAGGCCCTACCTGGTGGTGCAGTGGGTTATAAAGCACAGCACTGAGAAGCTAAAGCCTCTTCAGCATAAGTTCGATCCCCACCCCAGAGGTGACCCACATGGCATGGCACACCTTTCCTGACCCTCCCGCTGCTCCCCTCAGCAGTGTACTTCATCAGTCAGCCTGCTCTTCTCCCCACTCTGTCTCTGGTGAATCCTCTCACCCCCCCCCCCCCCCCCCTCTGGCCTAAATAAATCTTGAAAAAAAAAAAAGAATATTGAATCCAAACCTCCATACTCACCACTTGGCGGCAACACTGACTAGCTCAGGGGCATTGGATGCTTAATTTATCCTTCTCAAAACCCACTTTTCTTGCTATTCAAGAAATAGCAAGCTCCCCAAACAGATGGGATGTTCCAACATCAAATTTGGAAAAGAGAAACCCAAGTTGCTCTGGGAAGAGAAGTCGTCTGGACCAAGGTGAGTAAGATGTCCAGCCACTGTGTCACTCAGGATTCAAGACCTAGAGAAAGCTTCCATTTCAGTTTTGGGAGCTAGTTCCTTCAATACCCACAGTGGGAGGAATCCACTCTCAAGATTAATGAGGCAGTTTCCAAAAGGAACATTAGCAGATGAGTGGTTGGATGCTGGGTAGCAAAACTGGATGTCAGGAAACCAGTCACACTGATGTTCAAACCAGAAGCCCTGTCAACCTTCTGAAGGAGCCTCTCTCTTCTTTCTGCCCTTTTGAGGGTTCTGATTGCTTTCTTGCTCCCCCTTTTATTATTCTTATTGTACAACATTCCTTGAATGGCAAATAAAGTGAGATTTGAAAAGGATAAATGAGTTGCTTAATGCCCCTGAGCTAGTAAGTGCTGCCTTCAGGTCCTCAATTTATATCTTTCGATCTTAGTTTCAGTCATCTTTCCGGTGAGTTAATGCAATACAAAGTGGAGAGTGATAAATGTACAGAAGTGTACCCCAAAATGGTCCTGAAGAGGAATATTTCTTAAGGCTTGGAGAATTTGTAAGTCTGTGTGATTAACAACAAGTACATTTTCCTAATGGAAGGAAGACGTCATCCATTTTCACTTGTATACGAACTTGCCCTTCAGCACAGAATGTGCTGTTATTGCCAGAAAAATTGCCACAGTGAACATGGGGAGTTATTTCTTCAAAAATTTCTCTCTGACTGAGACATTCCCAGTATCTCAGGGGTCTCTTTACACTATTTCCCTCTTCTGAAAAGACATAGCTTCTCATCCGAATGTACCAGATTTTAATTTTCTTGCCCTTTAAAAAAGGTACTTTCTGGGGCAGAAAGGGATTCTACATGTTCATTATAAGAAAATTTAGATACTACATAGACCCTCCAACAAAACACATGAATCTCCCAGCTTCCACTATGAATATTTTGGTTATGTCAAATTTTGTATTGCATATGTAAGTATCTGTGTGTATGTGTATGTGCATACATGTGTGTGTGTGTATATATGTGTATATATATATATATACACACATATATATATATATATAATTTCCTTTCTTTGAAAGTTGAGATTATAAGTAGTTTGATAGCCTTATCACACGACAAAATCTTTTTTTAAAAGATTATGTACAGAACTGGGGTACAGGTCAGAGGTGCAGGGTTGGTGAGAGGATTCACCAGAGACAGAGCAGGGAGCAGAACAGGCAGATTGATGAAGTACACTGCTGAGGGGAGCAGTGGGCAGGTCAGGAGAGGTCTACCACACCATGTGGGTCACCTTCCTGGCTGGGGATGGAACTCGTGATGCAATGGCTGCTGTAGATTCATAGTGCTGTGCTCTAACCCATTGCGTACCAGGAAGGGCCCACATAACAAAATCTTATAAGCATCTTCTCATGACATGAAATTTTTGGTGCTTGAACTAAATTTCCCCCTTTTCTCTCAGAAGCATTATTATTTTATTTTTATTACAAAAATAATAAAAAGAAAAATAAGGAAACCACATCACCATCACTCATTAGATTCCTAAACTCTCTCTGGGTAAGTCAGATCTATTGTCAGAATCCACTGATTTATTATTATTTTGTTAACCTGTTTTGCTGTTGGTGAGACCACCTGATAGGTTTTTATCCTTTTGACTTACTTTACCTGACATGTGGAATTCTAGTTCCTTCCATTTTTGCAGCAAAGCATAAAATTTCATGTTTCGAAAAATAGCTGAGTAGTTTCACGTTGTGTATATGTGCACTTCATCTTCTTTATCTACTCACCGATGCGTGGGCACTTGGGTTGTTTCTATATCTTGACTATTGTAAAAGGTGCTGCAATAAACATTGGGGTGCAACCATCTGTTCCATTTAACAATTTTATTTTCTTCAGATAGATATCCCAGAAGTGGGTATACTGGATTATATAGTCATACTACTTTTATTTTAGTTTTTTGAGTAACTTCCACATTGTATTCCATGGAGGATGAACCAATTTACATTCCTACCAACAATGTATGAGGAATTTCTCCCCCCCATCTTCAGCAACAATTGTTACTAGAACTTTTATATGAGTTATTCCCACAATTGTGAGATGATATCTCATGGTTTTAATTTGCATTTCTGTAAAAGTAAGTGATGATGAGCATTTTCTTTTTCATATGCCTGTTGATAACTGTATGTTTTCTTTGAAGAAGTATCTTTTCATATCTTGTATCCTTTTTTGGACTGGCCTTGCTTTTCTTTTTTTATGTTGGTGAGTTGTATGAATTCTTTATATACCCTGGATATTAACCTTTGTCAAAAGAATGATGGATCACAGGTACGATGGTGGTAGGAGAACTCCAGGGACTATACAAGGAGGGAAGAAATGAAATATTGTCCAAAAATTAATAACAATGTAAAAAATGAATATAAAAACTAAAAAGTGTCATGTGCAAATATCTTCTCCTATTCAGTAGAGTGTCTTTACATTTTATTGACATTTTCTTTTGCTATATAGAAACTTTAACTTGATATAATGCCATTTGTTTATTTTTTTGATGTTTCTCTTGCCATTGGGGTCCAGTTCCCAAAGATATGTCTCAGATTGATTTCAGTGTGTATTGACTATTTTTCCTATGTATTTTTGTTTTATAGGTCTTACAACATGTACGTCTTTAATCCATTTTAAGTTAATTTTGATGTATGTAGTCTGTGTTTCTTTTATTCTTTTATTCTTATGTGTGTGACTTTCCAATTTGCCCAACACTGTTTGCTGAAGAGACATTCCTTTTTCCATTGCATTTTCATGACTACTTTGTCACAGGTTAATTGTGATATATGTGTGAGTTTGTTTCTGGGCTCTTGATTTTATTCTGTTTATTTGTATGGTTAATTTTAATTTCAGCCCTGTGCTATTTTAATAACTGTCACACTGTATTATTGTTTGAAGTAGGGTAGAATTATGCCACCCTTTTTATTTCTTCTCAGATTTGGTTCAGTTTCTTGGGTCTGTATATGTCATATAATTTTAGCATTATTTGTTCTATTTCCTTAAACATCCTTGGAATTTTAATAGGGATTGCAGCGAATCTATATATTACTTCAAATAAGAAGTCCACTTTAACAATATTAATTCTGATCCATGAACATGGAATATCTTTTTATAGCAATGTGTTTTCTTCTATTTCAATTAATACTGGTTTGTTAAAAGTTTTCATTGTGCAGGTATTTCACCTCATTGGTTAAATTTGTTTCTAGGTATTTAATTTTTTTAGCTTGTTGTTTGCATGTAATAAAGCAATAAATTTTTTAAAAAAGTTATTTATTCGTACAGAACTGGGGTACAGGCCAGAGATGCAAAGGGTGAAAGGATTCACCAGAGACAGAGTGGGGTACAGAACAGGCAGATCGACGAAGTACACTGCTGAGGGGAGCAGCGGGCGGGTCAGAAGAGGTCTGCCTCGCCATGTGGTCACCTCCGGGGCAGGTGGGAATCGAACACATGCGGAAGTGGTTTAAGCTTCTTTGTGCTGTGCTTTAAACCACTGCGCCACCAGGGAGGGCCCAGCAATAGATTTTTTTATAGTGATTTTATAATCTGCTAATTTACTGTATTCATTTATTGTTTTAAATAGATTTTTAGTAGAGTTTGAAATCTTATCTCTGTTATGCTACCTGCAAAAATGGATAGTTTCATTTCTTTTTCAATCTGAATTCCTTTTATTTATTCTTGTTGTCTAATTGCTTAAGATTTCTAATACTAAATTAAACAGAAGTAATGACTCAGCAATCTTGTCATGTCTCTGACTTTAAATGAAAAGCTGTAAGTTTTTTACCACTGAGTGTGAGATCAGCTCTAGTTTTATAATCTGTGACATTTATTATTTTGAAATATGTTGCTTCTTTTCCCATTTACAATAAAAGTGGTAAGCAAGCCTGTCACTAGACCTACAGAGGTAAGCAAAGGAGAAGAAAGCAGACTGGGATGAGATAAGTACCCAGTGTAGTCATAAAGATGGGGGGGACAGTGAGAGGTAGACCGTTATAAGGCTAGAATTGGGCTGTATGAGGACTTCCACAAAGTTTTCTAGGACGGTGATTTCTTCCCACGACAATCAGAAACCCACCCTGGATTGACTCTCAGAAAGGATACCAGAGAAAGGATGCCAGAGAGTTCTCCTAGTCCCTTGCTACTACAGTAGCGATTTTGCAGGGAAGGTCCTGGGGTCAGGCAAGTGCTTTTGTGGCAAGCAGCATAGATGACTAAGTTCTGGGGACCCTGGAGCAGGTGCTGTCTGTGTCTCGGCAGGGACATTGCACTCTTAGTCTCTCCATCTTGCTTTCTCTACATTCTCTGGCAGTGTATCATCTCTGTAAACATTTTGACCACAAGAACAGAGCTGGAAACACATGTAATCAGCAGTCGCAGCAGCTACAAAGAGGGTTATGAAATCCACTCAAAAATAGTCTTCTTGCCCCATAGGCATGTAAAGCAGCCAAATTGCCAGGGTGAACGTGTCAGGCAGCAGATTTACTCTGCGTTTCAAGAGGCTTCCAAGGACCAGCCACATTTGGGTACAAAGGAGCTCGCTGCTGGTCAGAAGCACCCTGAGGTGCTTCTGTGGACCGAGCCTCTGACCCCAATGCCCAGACTCCCAGGAGAGGCCAAGGCAAGTTCTCCTCTCCCACCTACTCTGAAGTGCCTCAGTCCTGGTAACATTTATCTGTTAAAATGTTGAGGTTGCAAAATACTACATGTGACAAGAAGATGAAAAGTCTGACTCCTACCTTTCATGCATTAGTGACTAGTCTCCACCCCTGCAAGGTTGGGAGGGTCCATTTGTATTCACTGGCTGAGAGGGAGAGGAGCAGGCTGTGGGTGAGTGTTCCTAGTGCCAAGGGAGATGGGACTTGCAGGTGCAGGCCACTATGCATGAGGCCTGGGCTGACAGGTGGGACTAGCTGTGATATGGGAGGCACAGAAGTTGTCTGTTTTCATCTCCAGCGCTGACTGGGGTGTGACCTTTGGCCCAGTGACTTTAGGCTTCCTACATCAGCTTTCTCTGCCAAGTGGGAAGGTGCCCTTTTGCCTGTATTTCCCTCGCAAAGGGGCAAGGAGTTAGATGGCTATCTGTCACCAAGTGTCCTTGGAGTTGGAATCCAGCTCAAAGAATGTTACTGAAGCCAGTGCGCAGGTGCTGGGGATACTATTGTCAGGACTGTTCTTTGTGGCTAAAGGGACATCCATGTTCTGGTGGAAAAGACTGCTGGGCTAGGAGTCAGGAGAGTCGGGCTCTAAACCAGCTGTCATGCTGCTGTGGGCGTCACTGAAGTGCTCATGGCCTTGCTCAGTTGAGCCAGACCAAGAGCTGCACCCAAGAAAGGACCCTGGGTGGTCGCAGGGGCTGGGCTGCGGGAAAGAAGGTGCTGAAGGTGGTGTGGAAGGCAGGGCCCAGGCACAAAGGGGCCAGCTTTCTTTTTTCATGGGAGCCCCAAATGAACCAACCCTCCTCTCTGTCTCCTGGCTCCCATCTGCACCTATAACTTCTCTTCTCTTTTACCTGAAGCCAGGTTTGCTGTGGCCCAGATTGGGTTTCTGTTTAGCCAAGCTAACTCCTGGTTGTCTGCTGGGGGGAGAACAACTATTGAGAGTAGCAAGAACTTGTGTTTGGTTCTGGGGTGGAACCTGAGTGACCGCTGCAGGTCTGTCATATCTTGGCTTAGACCATTCTCTTACTAGAGTGTTGTGCTTTGCATATAAACTCCCACCCCACTCAGAGGTGGCATATCCAGCAAATAGTTGGATAGAATTGACCCTATTCAGTGGGCTAGGTAAGGGAACTCACTGGCTTGTGCCTCAGAATCGAGCCCACACTTTTTTCTGAGGAGCTTCTTTGAAGTTGATGGCATTTTAGGGGTAAGGGAAAGTGAGGCCTGTTCCTTCAGTGACATGAGCCGTGGCTTAACTGGTACTTCAGAGGGCCTATGGAAGACACACCATGTCATTGTGGCTCCCTCCCATGGATTTTGACAATAGGCAAGGTGTCTGTGTAAGGATATCACTCAAATGTCTGAAGCTCATGTTTCCAGAAGGCTTGAAGGTTTTTCAGCTCTTCAGATGCTTGGGCATGGAAAGCTGCCTCTACCAACTTGGCTGTGAAGACCTGGCAGCTGTTTGGGCTGAAAATAGTAGGTGCTTTGAGTTTTAATCATGGCACAGGAAAGGCATCACGTACACATGCCCTGACTTGCGAATATGAACTCGGGGGTTGTTCAGCCACAGGGCTGAGTTTACAAGTGGCTAAAAGGTGAAGCTTGCAATGTACTCTGGTAGCCAAGAAGGCAAATGAGCTGAGGGTTCCTGCTTTGTGGGGCTGCTGCTTCCTTGTGCAATTGGTAGGTAAGAGAAACCACCTGAGCCTCAGTGGCCTGGGACATGGTTTTGGAGCAAGAGAATAAAGTAAGTTTAGTGTTTTAAGCAAAACACCTCTCTTCCTTTATTTCCAAATGCTAATCTTTTCAGTGCTTAAATCATTGTCTGACATAAAAAAAAACAAAACAAAAACCTGAAAACAGTCTGTTCAGCAGATGTTGGCACAGAGTTTTGTCCCTGCCCTCTGGGTATGTGTCACCTCTCTCTCCAGGTTTCTGCTCCCTTTTCGGCTGTCCTGTTTCTTCTCACAGGGCCTGCCCTGTGCGCTGTGTGGGCACTGATCAGTAGCTCCTACATCACAGGACAACATGTGTTCTGAATCAACTCTGTATAGAGTATTGTTCCTCCTTCCTTTCCTGTACCTTTTTCCCTGAGAAAAGAAAGTACTAGGAAGGTCACTGAGTAATGCTCTAAGATTATTGTCAGTTTTCATTTTGTCCATCCTGTTCCCAGGAGTAAGTGCTCAGGCCTTGGAGAGAAGTGGGCTCAGCTGCTATCTGCAGCTGTCAAGCTTTTTTGAGTACTTTGCCTATGTCTTCTGGCTTTTATAAACTGAGATTAATGCCAACTTTCCAGGGCTTCTGTGAGATTCAATAGAATAGTGCCCACAAAGCACCAAGAACATATAGGTGCCCAGTGAAAGTTGTGCACATTGTCTCATTGGTGTCGTTGCCTTTTTGAGACCTCTAATGGGGAGCCACCACTGCGGAGACACAGAGGTGGACACCCCATCTGCTTGTCATGCCCAGCCAGTTTGATCTTGGGTCACTGGCCAAATGTGTTCACAGCAGGGTGCATGTGGGAAGGAGCTGGTCCTCAGTGCCATTCATTTTCTATGCCAGTTTATCTCATTTTATTTTTGATTGTGGTATAATTGACATGTAATGTTTGTTAGCTTCAGGTATACAATGTGATGACCTGATTTTGTATATATTATGAAATGGTTATTACAGGAAGTATAGTTAACAGCCATCCTCATATAGATTTATAAGAATTTTTGTTATGATTTGAGGACTTTTTTGTCTTGAGATAATATTTATTCTATTTTTTCTCTTTTTTTAAAAAAATGTTTATTTTTACATCATTTTGTGCCTATTTCCATCTCAGTTGTAATCCCCATGGGCTTCCCATCACCAAATTATCCATGTGCCATCACCATAGTCCAGTGCAATTCCCTCCCCCACCATTTTTGATCCCCTTCCCCACTCCAGCCCTGTAAAATGTCTCTAGTATATAGTTAATTATTATTTTCCCCCATGGTCCTTTATGCTCCTGTTAGGAGTGAAACCACCTGGTGTTTTTCTTTTTCTTTATGGTTTATTTCACTAAGCATGATCCCTTCCAGCTCTATCCATGTTGCTGCAAAAGGCATGAGTTTATCTTTTTGGTTGCTGAGTAATATTCCATTATGTATATTTACCACATCTTTGTAATCCAGTCATCTACTTTTGGGCATTGGGTTGATTTCATGTCTTTTCTATTGTAAATAAAGCAGCAATAAACATGGGGTGCGGGTATCTTTTTGAATAGTGTTTTTGTGTCTTTTGGGTAGATACCTAGGAGTGGGGTTGTTGGGTCATATGGAAGCTCCATTTTTAGCAGTTTGAGAAACTGATATGAGGACTTTTTAAGATATATTCTCTTAGTCACTTTCAGATATTCTCATACCTATTTAAATTTGCTCCCAGCTAGAACTGGAACTGAAAATGCAAACTTAGCTAAAGTCTAAGTTGGAGTAGAAGTTGCTGAAACAAATTCTACAATGATTTTACAAACTATTACAAATAAGATGAATTTAATAAACTATTCAAAGAACATGGCAAGTTCAGTTTCTAAAGCTCAGTGTCATCAGTCTTTTAAAATCTTCATTTAGTGGTATAGAGAGAAGCAGATGACATCTTTGGCAGAGGAGTGAGTCTGAGTAGGATTTTGGGGAGCCAGATTCTAGTCTCAGCAGATGAACTTCTGGAAGTCGTTTACTTTCTCTGAATTAGTTTCCTCATCTGATGTAAGGATGATAAGGATAATAGTTATATATAGCTCATCTATCTCACAATATTAAAATAAACCCAACTAAGATCATGCCTTTTAAAGTCTTTTGCAAAGTACAAGTCATGATTGTTTTGCTTTGTAGGAAGGTCTCAAATCTATGCCTTATAGCCTTTGCTGGGTTAGAGGGTTTCTAGTGTTGATTTATTTGCTTGAGAAGGTGTAGAACCTCCTTGTAGGCAATATTTCAAAAAATAGGAAGGAGTTTTATCAAAAGGCAGATGGTAAGGCTGAGAGGATCAGCAGTGATATCAGGGGTAGATCAGGATTGCTTTGCCTTGCTTATGGGAATCCTCTGTGATTTTGTTTTGTGTGACCAGGGGTTCTATTCTTCTCTGCTACCTTGCTGCATCTGCTTTGTTTCTGATCTCTTGCATGAGTGCTTGTGGCAGATAGTCAGTGCTCACTCAACATCCCAAGTGCTGCGTTCTTAGTTGAGGCCAGTGGACCGTGAGCAGAAGTGACACATGCAGCTTCCACACTGAGATGATAAACAGCCAATGTATATTGATAGGAAGATGAATTGGTGCAACCTCTATGGAAAACAATACGAAGTTCTTCAGGAAAATTAAAATTCGTTCCACTACCAGGTGATCCAGCAATCCTATTTCTAGGGGTATATCTGAAAGAAATTAAATCAGTATCTTGAAGATATAGCTGCACTCCCCACCCCACCACAATCATCATTTTAGCATTTTCCACAACAGACAATATATGGAAACAATATAGTTGTCTTTTGATTAAATGATGGATAAGAAGACACACACACACAGAATCCATAATGATTGTGGATCCAGTCATGAGAAAGCATGGAAGCCACGATGTCATTTGTAACATCATAGATGAACCTGGAGGTCATTATATTAAGTAAGATAAGTCAATCAGAGAAAGACCACCACTTTATGATCTCACTGGAAATCTTAAAAAACCCAAACACATATCTAATAGAATGGAAGATCCTGGTCAGAGGGTACAATCCCTCAGTTACATTATTTAGTTCTGGGGATCTGCTACATAGCGTGATGACTACAGTTAATAACACTGCTTTGCATACTGTCCTTGAGAGCTGTGAAGAGGGTCTGTCTTAAGTATTCTCACCAAAAAACACATGCGCGTGCACACACACAAGTAACTATATGAGGTATTGTGTTAATCAATCTAATTTGATAATCATTTAAAAAATATTGGCATTTGTGTCTCAAATGATCATGCTGTGCACTTTAAGTGTATACTTTTTTTTTTTTTAAGATTTATTTATTTGTGCATACAGAGCTGGGATACAGGCCAGACGTCAGGGGCGGTGAGAGGATTCACCAGAGGCAGAGTGGGGAGCAGAATAGGCCGACTGACAAAGTACACTGCTGAGGGGAGCAGTGGGCTGGTCAGGAGAGGTCTGCCGTGTCATGTGGGTCACCTCCAGGGCTGGGGATCGAACTCATACTGAAGTGGCTTTAGCTTCTTGGTGCTGTGCTTTAACCCGCTGCGCCACCAGAGAGGGCCAGTGCATACATTTTTATTTGTCAATAATACCTCAGTCAAGCAGGAGAGTAAACAGGTCTCTGCTTCTTCTGTCCCAGGGATGGGAAGGCACAGCAGCAAGGTGGAGGTCTGACCTGCATCAGGTGTTATGTGAATGGGAAATAAACCTTTGTCGTGCTGCACCACTGAGACTTGGGTATAATCCTGGGACTGCAGCACGATTTAGCCCGTTCCAACTAGTCCAGTGGACATGCTCCCTGCTTCCCTCCCTCACTGCTGCTTGCTCCTTAATTCGGTGAAATCTTGTTCCCTTCTCACAGCTTAGGAAACAGCCATTGTCAAAATTTACCAGTGACCTCATTCCCATTGCCCTGTTGACTGCTGAGTTACCTCTCAAGCTTGAAATGGTTTTTCCATTTTTCATTTTATTATATATGAATTAAGAAAGTAATACATTCTTGTTTTACATCAATCTCCTATTGCCTTCTCATTACCTATCTGGTTTCTGTTCTGATTTTATTTTCCCTTAGTCCTTCTGAAGGCAGATTCCTTCCTGTCTTTGGTCCTCTGCCATCTCCATAGATGCCCTCATGACCTTGATTTTCTCAACCATGCTCTAGCTATTTGTGTGGGGCTGTATTTCTCATAACATGACCGTAACATTTTATTTCTTATTTCTTTCATTTTAGGTTCAAAAATGTGAGAAAGTTGAATTTTAACTGGATTCATTTTAAAAGTTTTGAAATGTTTGCTTCTGCTGCTCCTTTTGTATCTTTTATCTTTTTAGAAATTCCTTTGAAAGCAGTAGCATATTTATTCCTGGTATCTTTTATAGTTTTTGTGTTCGGCAGAAGTAATGTCCCCCAAAGATGTTCACATCCTTATCCCTGGAGCCCTGCAATATGCACTTTATATGGACTTTGTAGGCATGATTTCCTTAAGTGTCTTGATAATGGACAGTATCTTACTTGTAATTCCCATTTTGGATTATCCTAATGGGCCCAGTGCATCACAAAGGTCCTCATAGGAGGAGGGAGGCAGGAAAGTGAGATTCAGAGAGATGTGATGACCCCGCAGAGGCTGGAATGATGCTGTTGCTGGCTGGGCACCCTGAGCCAAGAACTGCTGATGACCTTCAGAGCAGGAAAAGGCAAGGAAGCAAAGTCTCCTAGAAGCAAAGAAGCCCTGCTGACCCTGGGTTTTTAGCCTATTGAAACCCATTTGAACTTCTGATCTCTAGAACTATCAGACAAATGTATTTGTGTTGTTTTTAAACCACTAAGTTTGTAAATTTTTTTTTTTACTGTAATGCAATAAAAGGAAACCAATATAGGGTAAAACTTAAAATGCCTAAAAAAAAAATTAAAATGCCTAAAATGTCTAGAAGTTACCACAAAAAGTATGGGTAAAATATTTATATATAAAAAAGGTTTTTATGAAATGTGGCATTTTCTGTCTGTCATTTTCCCAGTTTTGATAGAGACATGACTGCAAAAATGATTTTCCTCCTAATTTATTTATAAGAAAAACAGTAGTAGGAGCATGATGTAAAGGGCAACTTCGACACGACTTTACGGCAGGCAGAGATTGCAAGTGGCAGGGACTGTGGAGAGTCAGAAAGTGGATCATCTGCTAAATACCCATCAGCTGAAGCAATTATTACCTGTAGAATTTGGACCTGTTGTTTCCAGTGTTTCCAATTTAATGTTAGCGCTTTTTGGGGGTTGTCTTGCAAATGAACAGAAGCTATCCTCAGGTTTGCTGTCTTCAACTGTACAACAATCTCATTTTAAAAACCTACTCTTATCACCACCTTAGATATGTTTTCCAATCTATATTTTTCCCCTTTGGTCTTGCAATCTCTTGTGTGTGGATCAGCAAATGTCCTGCTCTTATACCCATCCTTGCTCTACTCAGATATACATGATTTCATCAAGAGGCTGATTTGATTTTATCTGCTCTCTCTTTCTCTCTTGCAGCACTTTATAAAGCATCCTCAGAAAGTCTTTGAAAAGTCAGGTTCATAAAATTATGGAGCAAACATTCTCCAAACTTCTTATATTTTTCCCTCTGCCAGGCAAGGCACACTGTTCAAAGAGATTTACAAGCACTCAATCAATCAGGTGATAAATATTGACTATGCTGGGTGTTGGGCAGATTATATGAGATAGAAGACAGAAGCTCCCTGTGAACATGCTGCTCAGACTGAGGGGACAGTGTAGCTTAGGCAGCTGGCATAACACTGCTTGAGAAGCTGAGACACAATTTGAATCTCCATACCAGCCAGATATTTGCTCAAGCAGCTGAGCAAATCTGGTGTTTATATCCCTCTTGCATTCTTCTGGTTTGTGTTTTCCCCAGAGGATTGGTAAACACTGTGTGCAGGAGCCTGGAGCTTCCCCAGTTGCAGCGAAATCATCACCTGCCCCTGAGTACTGTACCAAGTCGACAGGTGAGCCCAGCCTCTCTCTGGTTACTGGGAGTGACCAGGTCGTCACGATATGCTCCCGGTACCTTGGCAGGACTCCAAACTGTGGAACTGTGCCTAGCGGAACAGCATTGGACCGTGTTTCTGTTTTCACTTCGTTTATTCTGCTCAATTTCTGTGTGCCCGGATCCATGCTACACACATAGTGGGTCAATGTGGGTGAAAATAACAAGTGTTACTATAGCAAGAAATTTATATATTTATATACACATACACACATATGTATGTATGTATGTGTACGTATATTTTTATATAGCTTATTTTATAGGCCCTATGCCAAGTTCTTTGTGTTGATTATCTTCTTCCACAGCTACATATGACAGTTGTTATCAATCCCCATTTAATAAACCAGAAAAATGAGGCTCAAGGACCCAATTCTGCAGAGCCAAGATTTGAATCTAGGAACTCATGTACCTTGTACACACAACCTGAGTGCAAACTAATTAAAACCTATGACCTTAGATTTCAAGTTTTTAAAAACATTGCCTTAATTCGTCCGCTCAACACGCTCCTGAAAAAAATGAATAGGAAATAAATGCACACACCCCAAGTGCCTGGAACACATCTTTGTATTTACACTGTGTGGCACACATAGAAGACAAGGAAGGAACATTTGGACATGAAAGGAGCAATGATGAAACAATTGTTGAAGTTCCTTTGAATTTTAAATGTTTCCAGTAGGACCTGTTTTGGAAGGGTTCTGAGCAGAGTATCTAGGTTAATTGGTTTTATGTAAAGTTACCAGTAAGAGAGTAACACTGTATAGAAAAAGGGCTTTAAGAATGGACTTTAACTTTCTCCTTGTACTTTCAGTATTTTTGAAGTTACATCACAAAAAGTTGGAAATGACTTGGTCTAGTCTGAGTCCCACTGGAAGCAGAGCCTCATAGAGGGGGACTTGGTATAGAAGCTTTGGAACTTTCCCAAGAAGAAGAGTAGGAGATGGAGATGGGGAGGGGAAGCCCAGCAGGACAGGTAAAGGCTTTGAGAATGAGCAGTGGAGCGTCTTGCCTCTGGTCTTGCAGGAAGGCCAGGAGATGAGCAGTAACCCCCTGGCACCCAGTCATTATTGGCATGTACACTCTACTTTTCCAGTCTCTGCTTTCGAGGGCCCAACAGGTCGCTGCAGCATCAGAAAAGGCCCCCAGTCCGAAGGCAGAGTGAGGCATGATTGCAGTTAAGGCACTGCGGGCACTGGCCAGTCTGAGCTTCTGGAGATGCCACCCGAGTGTGGCTAACATCACAGGTGGGGACATGAAACATGAGCCTTCCATTATGCCATTATTTGTCAAAAACCAACAAAATAATTAAAAAAAAAAATAGGTAACCGAAGACATTTTCATGAAGCAAAATAGTTGTTCTCAGCCTGACTTTGCAAACGTGGACTTCCTTGATGCTTATTTCCTGTTGATGCGCTCAGTACTGCAGACCCATCCCTGAGGAGAGGTCTCACAGACAGAGCATCTGTGTGGGAAGTGCACTGGGGCATGATCTGTGGTCTGCGCCTGGGGGAAGCAGGACAGGGTAGAGGGAGAAGCTGGGCTGTGATGTAGCCATCACGAAGCTTCAGCCAATGTCAGGGGGGTCCCTGAGACGAGACAGCTCTGCAGAGCTTCTTGAGTTGGTGCAGGCGGTCTGGTTTTGTATAATGAGTGTCTGTTAGTCACGGGATGCAGCCCCCTGGGGAGGAGACACCATGCTGGGCGAGGCAGCTGGTGCAGTTCCAGGAGAGGCCTGATTGGTGAGGCCTGCCAGCTGGGGTAACGGGGACCTGGCACAGCAGCCTGGTACCTACTGAGTATAGCTTTTTAGCAAGATTGCATTTGAATAGCTAAACCCGTAAATAAAACTGAGAAATTCAAACTTAAGAGCAACTCTCCCTTCTTGCTGTTGTAGGCTGTTTTCTTCTATGTCAAATGAAGTCTTTGGACTAGAGCAGGAAAAACAAACTGTGACCCAGGTGGACTCTGGCTGCAAAGTCTGCTTACTTGTGTGAATAGTCTTTCAAATCAAGATTTCTGGTTTCTCTTGAAAATCTGGACGACCTGGAAGATGGGTCCACATTCTTTCACAACCATAGAAGAGCAGTAGGTGCCTCTCCAACCCAGCCTGCTGCGGTCATTTATATCATTGCCCAAGCCTGAAGCCATTTCAGTTTGCGAACTGAGTCCTACCAGTTTCCTCTGAGCTCTGATATGACTTTATGTGAATAGTTTGACATGCTGTTCAAATAGGCTTTTTATTTCCTAATAGCATAATGACAGTAGACCTTTGATTTCCTGTCATCAAGGATACATATCATCTGGAGATTGTCTGGGCAAGTCAGTGCATTTCTGGGTAGGTGGGCTTTCTGGATGACCTTGGTGGACAACCAGTTTAGGAACCCACTGATGCTTCCTAGTTGTTCCTGGCATTTCGTGCTTGGTTCATGTGTTATAAACTTCTGGACTTACATGTGTGGGGAGACTTATTCATATTTATTATCCTCATCCTATAATGCCACTTAGCTCAGCGCTCTGCAATGCCAGTGCACTCCATGAATCTCTAGTGAGTGAGTGATTGAATTAACATTTCCAAATTGCTTTTTTCTTTAGGATGTGAAGAACAGAAATCTCCAAAATCATATGTTGAAGATCATTTGATTTAGAGAATTTATTTTATAAATATGGTGTCAAATCAGTCAGAGAGGGAAAGATTCCTTAGCTTTTTCTTGGGAGGGTTTTTGCCTGGGGGAGGTTAAGAAATAAATGATTCCTTCTAAAGAGAACTTATACTTTTCATCAAAAGACAGATTACTCACCCACCCAGCACAGTGTATGTGAGTTATTTGTACAATATTTCAAAAAGCAGCAAATTGACTCAATAGCAAAGCAAACTTTTTAAATTATGCTGAAATTTTGCTTTGAAATATAAACCTTGAAGAAATAAGGCTAGGAGCTTCTTTTATACTAGGACATAGATGCAGTGATACAAGTTTAATTTATTATGTTATGGTTTATTTATCAGGTGGTTTGCTTTCAAAGAGTTTTTTAAAAAAGAATTTAAAAAGGGTCTGTAGTGGGAAGGTATACCAGCCCCCCGGTTAGTTTGGATTTTGAAGAGGAACATCCAGAAAATTTTGGCTCAGTGAAAATCTGGGAGCTGGTTTGGTTATTTACCCAGTCTGCCTTTGCTAGATCCTCTTTGGGTTAGCTCTGATTTTCACGGTTGGGGTCCTTCTAGAGCAGGCCTTAGGCTTAGGTCCTTCTAGAAAGCTTGCAGATAGACGAGAGGGAGAATTTAGCCTGAATTTGTATTGGCTGTGGTCCTCCAGACCTGAACTGGCAGCCTCGGCAAGTTTGGCTGTCTAGAGTGCTGGAGATTAGGAACAGGTTTTTCTCAAGTGCTCAGAAATCTCTATTTGGTGAACATTTCTTGTGTTTTTTGGCACCACTGTTGATTTCTATCTTGAAGTCAATTAGAATAAGTTTATAAAATTTGTGCTTTGCATCACTGCCACCTGCACTTTGGTTTTCATTTTCTTCTTCTTAAAAAACAAACAAACAATAAGGTTGTAATGCAATAAACTATTCAAATCAATGTTGTGTACACACAGAAGGCAGTGGTGCCAATAGCAAACCATTGGTAGGTTTGCTGGAAGTTGAGTGGGAAATGTTCATGTTTAAAAATGCACATTGCACAAAAGACATTCACAGAAGTTAGACTGGACAATGGACAGTTTGGAATATAAGTATTAGCATTGGCCTAATTATCTGAAGTTTAGAATTAAAGCTATTTATACCATGGCCATCTTTTGCCCCAATTTCCTATCTGCAAGCAGCTATGAGGACCCCCCGCTGCTATTTTTGCCATTACTGTACTCACACCCTTGGTTGGATTGGCTGGTCCAGTCTGTTTCGTCAGGGGGCTGTGAGGAGGCCCAAGATTTGTCATAGGCACAGACCCCAGAATTATGACTAGGTTTGCACAATTTCCTGAAATAACTGATCAGATATTAACTTAATATCTATGTGGTTTGTGTCCCTACCCGAAAAGGATATTCAAAGAAGGTAAAAATCCACCCAGCTCAAATGTGCACAGAAATAGATTTTTCAAAATCTTAGGAACTGAAGAAAAGCCTGAAGGAGTAACACCAGAATAATGGTTGCAGACTTCCTGAGGAACCGGGCTTGTGTTACTTTTGCCTCAGGTTTTCAGTGGTGAGACCTCCCCCTTTTGAGGGCAGTTAGTAACTGTGACTAGGTGTCCCACTGGGGTGGTAGGCAAGAATCCAGTTGGTGTTCCAGCCAGAGAGCTTTCTAGTCATGAAGGAGGTGTCTCCAATATTCATAAAGTTCCCAAAGTAGTTTTGGATGACAGATGATTTTTTTAGTGTGTATGCATCTTTCATATTGAGAGGATTTAGAATTAATTATAGGACTTTTTAAGACTCTCCAATTTATGCTAATACAATATTTTGGCGGCAAAAAATCACAGACTTTAATATTTCTAGTGTTTTTATCTTTTAAGCTTTAGGAGCGTGTCCCAGTAGTAATTTTCAGACTGAAAGCAGAAACATGGGATATCTGACATCATGGAGTCAAAGGTCTCACAGCTCCCATGGAAAGCTTGTTTGCCATCACTGTCTTGGTTATCACTGAGATAAAATAAGCTTGTAAAATAAGCCAATGACCTCTTATTTCTTCCTCTAAATCTAACAGTCTGTTTAGCTGGTGAAAAGAAATTGTTATAGGAAGAATGGTATAATGGATACTAAAAGTTTCACTTTAACCAAGTTAACTGTCCATGTCTTTCCATTTCCACTTTTGAAGGACTATATGTTGTACCATTGTTAAAGATAAAATACTAATAAAACACACAGTTCATGCTTTATTTAGTTAGTCAGCCATAGTTATTGGACCTAAAAATGTGCTATATACCTTGGGAAATTAAGATAGGCATAGAGAGGTCTTATCCTCGAGTATAAGGGAATGGAGTTGTCTCTGGGCTTTTGGTACAGACTTTGATCCATCTTGGGCTTTTCCTCCCATCTCCATGGGAAGAGCATATTCTGTGTTCTGTCAAGTGTCACTTTCCTCAGGAAAATGAACTATCATTCTTTGTGGGGTAAAAGCATATTTGTTTCCCCCCATTTTACAGATAGCAAAAGTGAAGCTTGTCAGTTGTAAAGTTCTCTCCAGATAAATTCACCAAACTCTGAAATCTTAAGATTTCACTGCAGGTACCAGCAGGAAAAGGATGGTAAATGGACATGTGCAAAATTTTTTCTGTTTTTCTTCTAAAGATTTATTTATACATGCATATAAGAACTAGGGTGTAGGCCAGATGTGCGGGGGGTGGGGGCAGTGAGAGGACTCACCAGAGACAGAGTGAGGAGTAGACAGGCAGAGCAACTGAAATACACTGCTGAGGGGAACAGCAGGTAGGTCAGGAGAGGTCTGCTGAGCCATGTGGGTCAGCTCCCTGGTCGGAGACGGAACTCATATTGCAGTGGCTGGTGATAACTTGATAGTATGGTCTTTAACCCCTGTGCCACCAGGGAGGCCCCAGGGTTTGTTCAAGTTTAAGTTCTCTCTGGTTGTAAGCTTGGCTTCCTAGAAGTGTTGAGCATGTGCAGAGAGGCGTCAGTGCAGTTACGGGAAAGAAACTTTAAAGAAACCAGTGAGCCTGCACATCTCTCCTGTGACAAAAGAGAATCTTCTGACTTTTCAAAGTGAGTTTTAGAACGTCATGTATGTACTATCTTGAAAGCTGTAGTAAAAGGAAAGACAATCCCCTCAGATAATAGATATATTTGGTAGAAGTCTTGAGAGGGAAATGGTAATTTTATAACTGAGAAAACAAACATAAATATTTAAGGAATGATAAGCTCTCCCAGTGGAAATCTCTTCCCCTTCCCAACATGGCATGTGATCGCTTGCAGGCTTTTTAAGTTAAAGAAGCCACCTGCTTATCTTACCTGGTGAATATTCAGAGATGCTCAGTACTTCTGCTAATTTATGCCTGTATGATTAAGTTCTTTATTGGAAAATTGTGCAATATCAGGATCAATAATCAGGGACTTTGGGACAGAGCACACACCCAGCTACCCCTCTGGTGCGATGGATGTGAACCCAAAGAGAACACACTTTGCTCTGTCACTAGGTGTTTGGGTTCATGGCCTGAGAAAAACAATAAATCAGTCAGGTATTTAACAAGGGGGATTATGACACAAGAAGTCTTTGATAATGACTTTAGCTCAATTCACTTGGAAAGCAAAGGGTAGAAAGCAAGAGAAAGAATGGTTTTATAGTTTTGATCACTCTAAGAAATTATAGATGGACACATAAACTCTGCCTCAGAACAGCCATGTAGATTATTTCCTTCCAATTGTACTATCACCAACGGTTTTAAACAACAATTGGTCAGGATTTGAATAAAAAAGAAAATATACATTTATATTATTTTTTAGGCTTTTTAAAAAAGACTTATTTATCAATGCATATAAGAACTGGGGTATAGTGTGGGGTACTCATGTACCAGAGGCAGAGTGGGGAGCAGGACAGGCGGATCCACTGAAGCAGACTGCTGAGGCGGGACAGGAGAGGTCTGCTGCACCATATATGGGTTAGCTCCCTGGCTTGGGATCAAACTCGTGCCTCAGTGGCTTTAACCCCTGCACCACCAAGGAGGGCCCTGTTTGTCAGGCTCTATTTCTGATTCTTTAGTTCTTGTCAAGTGGCTTAGCTGCTATGAGAAAACTTTCACCTGCAAGAGAGGTTGAAGGGGAGAAAATGTTCACCTTGGTTCCTTTGAATGTGCTCTGCCTTTAGGTACTTATACTATGGAAGAAAAATCCTTTCGGCAGGACTCCTAGACTGCATGCTGCGCCATCCATCTCCCCATAGGCTCATTTTGCCTCTACTCAATCAGCCCCCTCCTGCCCTACTTTTATTGAATGTTACTGTTGCTTCAGAGGTGTTGCTATGGCCTCAACTCTATAACAGCATCTTTCTCATAGAGAGGCTGGAGAAGGAGAAGCTGGGCAACACCCCAAAGAGAGTTGAGCTTCTAGGAGTTCTGATAGTTGTTTCCTGGCTTTTCCAGTTTCTCTGGTCAGTACAACTTGAGTTCAGGGTCCTGAGATACGTTTGTTGCTAGCAGTCATATTAGTTAGGCACTCAACTAATCGGCTTGAGATCACCACTTTGGCACTAAGAATACAGTCAGTGTCTTCCAGGCATATCCTGAGGGAAGGTGGAGAGGTGCTATCAGGGGATGAGAAACAGTGGTTGCAGTGTCATTGGGCTGGTACCCATTCTCTTTAGCTCAAAAGGCTGAGCAGACACTGGTAAGAGTCCCCTCCCAATGTGGAAAGGAATGCCAAGTGGTGGGCCACAGACTTGCAGCCAGAATTCAGGGAACTGGAATGGAAAGTTAGGCCAACTTCCCTATTCTTCCATCTGTGGAAGCAGCTCAGCAGGTAGTGATGTAGCTAATTTTTTTCCTCGGGCTCAGTCCAGTTCCATCTTGGAAAGTACTGTTCAGAGGCTTACATGAAATTTGATTAAACTTAAATAGTAGATGTCAGTGCCTTGGCTCAGTGATGTGCTTGAGCCAACTTACCCATGAATTTTTGTGCATGTCTTCTCAACTCTTTTTATTAATACCTTGTTGGTAGCTTGAAATGAGGGAGTATTTACACCATGGAAATTGTCAGAGCTTACAAATCAGAGCTAGTGGTCAAACATTCACCAGCATATATTGTTTTGAGTCTTTCTATTTGGAATCACAGGCTAGGTTGGCTTGAGGAATTTGCTTTTCCCTCTGCCTTTTTCCTGGCAACCCTTGTCACTCACTTCTACTGCTAATGTCTCTTTGACTTGCTTCTTGTTAAAATTCTCCCCTCTTGATTCCTTCAGTACTTTCTATCTGTAATATGCTTTGGGCACTTACCCCCTTACCTTGTTTGGCTTTGTTGTTTTGCTGTATTTCCTGTACCTCCAACTACGATGTGCGAGTGGATGTGCAGTGGTGATGACAATAACACAGTGGTGTAATGGAAAGCTTCTACAGAGAGGAAAGTTACTTGAAAGGCATCTTAACATCATTTGAAGTCCAAGGGTAACGCTGGAGGGTAACGCCCATTCAAAATAATTGACATAAAGGAGACAATTTGTGAGTCTCATTCCGAAGATATTCAAGTAATCTCTTAACATGCCTGTTTTATGAGGTTTGATTAGAGATTATTTTTAATCTTCACATTTGGTGCCCAATCAAACCTGCTCAAAGGTTGGCCTTCCCTCTACCAGAAGAGGAGAGCGTGCAAAGAGTAAATTGGAACAATAGCTATCACTGTGTGCATGCTGCATGTTTCAGGAGCTCCTTTGTTAAAGTTCTAGAATTCTTTTCAAAAAAAATATTCATTTCATCAGCCTTCGTTTTTGTACAATGTATGGTTTCCTGTGAAATTCCCACCACCAGTTCCCCCTGCGCCATCACCATAGTCCTTTGCGCTCTTCCCACCCCTGTCCTGGTCCTTCTCCCTCCTCCTCCTCTTCAGGATGTCTTTATTCTGTAGTTGCCTGATGATTTTGATTTTTACTTTATTATAGCTAAAAAAGTTCTGGAATGTTAAAGTTAGCTAACAGTTTTTGCTGTCTACCTACCATCTGTCTGTTAGCAGGAGGTTTTTTTAAAGCTTCTTTTACTTCATTCTCCTCTGTACCCCCTTTTTAGCCTGGTTCCCAAAGAGTGCCAACTGGATTCTAGCTCCCCACTTTCCATTTCCAGAAATGATGGTCTTTCCTAGAAGGCCCTTCTACTCAAGAGATTCCAAAAGATGTGAGCATACAGAGAGGTTCATCTATCTAGTTTACAGAGTCGATTTCACAGTGGGCCCCGGGTTCCGGGTCTCTGCTGGAGGAGGTGTGAGTAACAGCAAGATGGGAGACACCCCCTGTGAGTTCTGTTGAGAGACTGTGGGGGCCTGGTTTTCTGAGTGAATGTGAGCCTTTGGGAGGTAGGATGTCTTGACATCTGTGCGTGTAATTGGGGGTGGCAGAGATGTGGGGGGCGGGGAGGTGGGAGGAAGAAGACACAAGCATAAGCTCCGTGCCACCCGGGGACAGCCAGAGTTTGCTCACAAGGCACTGAATGAGTTTGCCACTTCCATTCTGCTTCCCTGTCACCTGTCACACTGGCTGGATTAACCAAGAATTAACCAACAGTTCTACTGATATGTGCAAGACCCTTTGGAGATAAGATGAGCGATGGGAGTGGAGCGGGGGGGGGGGGTGTTACATAATAATAAAAATATGAGAGCAAGGGAGTTGGTTATTTTAAATGCATTTCCCCCTCAGAGGAAACTTTTTTCCTACCTGGAACATATATTGATGTCCTATGTGTGTGGTATTGGGATTTTCTCAAACGAAATACTGTTTGCTGTGCAATGTAATTGCCTTTCACATCACTGCTGCAAACATATTGGTAAATTACATTGCTCTTCTTGCAAGTGGAGTTGTGCTTTGAAAGTACTCAGAGACGAGGGTGAGGACATTTTCATTTTTTATATCAAGTCAGCTTTCTTCACCTCCACTACATAACCACTAAACAAATAGCAAAAGAACATTGGTGGAAAGGAAGTGAAACCATTAGCCTGTTCAGGGTAACCACAGGGTTTGACCTGGCCTTATAAGTGAGTGAATGAATGAATGAGTGATGATTTGGAATAAACACCACTGTGTCGGCTATTTTAGCTGGGAATATGGGAAGTCTTTGAGTGAAATTTTTCTGGAGGAGAAAAATTTGTAGTCTTTGAACTAAAAAGGTAAAACTGTATGTGTGTGTGGGTGGGTGGGAAGAGGGCTGGGTGAGGGGGACAGAGGCCACTACACCTTCTGTGTGTAAAACAGTTGCTCCTCTCTTTCAAAAACACTTAGAAACCTGTTTAATTTTGATTTAGTGTAGTGTTTCTCAGCTACCGAGGCTTGCATTGCTTAGTTACTTTTAAGTGCCATGAAATCAAGATTTGGAGGATTCTAATTCTCCACAAACATTCTCTCCTCCAAATTTCCCTTTTGTCTTTAGGGGAAAGCAAATCTCAGGTGCTCACCGTCTGAGGAAAATAATTAAGTTTTGGAGTTTCTTTAGGCAGGCAGCTGCTCCTAAACACCATGAACTACAGCCTGCTGGGAAGTCGGGTGGGGCGGGGCGGGGTATGGGAGTGCAGGGTTTTTGACCCCGGGGACTACAGCCCTGTTTCTACCTGCACACCTAAGTGCAGCACACACCATGTTGCTTTTCTTCTTTATGACTCTCTGTAGTCTGTGGAAATCTGAGCAAAATTGTGAATTGCTGTGATTGTGCACTAAAAGTTCCTAGCTCCGCACGGATAAGGAAAGGGTGGCAAGTACTTTGCAGTTTTCATGAAATTAAGTAAAACCTGTGATACAAAGTTTAAGCAGCAGGTACGTGGTTCTACAGTTATTTGTTTGGAAAACACATGTTTATTAGCAAACTTCTCTATCGGTAAATTTCAAGTAACTGTTTCATCTGCCTTTGTTGGGGAAGGGCTTATTAGTGCTCTTCAGGCTCATGTGTTGGGCTCTAGCCAGACAGTCCACTGCTTGAAAGAAGAGGATGTAAGGCAACAGACAGTAGCCAGTGTGCTGTTCACCTCTCACTGGCTAACGCTGAGACTCTGCCTGGGACTGGCTGCATAATTGATGTGGCTCATTTGCAAAATGAAAATGCAGGATCCCCTGTTAAAAAAAGGTGCTAGACATTTCAAGGTGGTGACCAGCAGAGCAGTGAAGCAAATGTGGAGCTCTTCTAAGTGAGGGACCTCTGATTCCCAGCTGCAGGCCCAGGAATGGCCTTGGTTCTGACCTTCCTAAATAACAAGAAGATGGGTCACAGAGCACAGTGCCTCAGGCTCCCCAGCATGATTTACAGTGTGCCAGATGTGCCTGGGAAGAGCTGACGCTTCACGCAGGGCCCAGGGACCCCTTGCTGCAGTCCTGGGTGGAGAGGAGAACCAAGAAGCCTGACATGAACAGCGAGGTCACCTTCAAGGTTCCTTTTAGTCCTCTGAGTCTGTGACTTCAAAGCCCATCTTTGAAGGGACTCTAATTCTCAAGTGCCATACTTTTCCCAAATTGAGAATCGCAGCTTAATCACCTAGTAACAGGACCCGGGGCCTCATCATTTCTGAACCTCAGTTTCCTTGTTTATAAAATGGATGTGATACTTCAAGGACTGGTTTTGAGGATAAATGAAATGACAGATGTAAATTGTTTGGTAGAGTTCCTGGGCACATGGTCAACTCTAAAATAAGTAGCGGTTATTGTCACTATTGTTATGGTAACCCCTTCCTCTTGGACAAGTGTGTGAGAGAGAAAAGCACCCTTTGTGTATTACCCACTCAGGCCCCGGGGTGACAACTAGGTTGAAGGCTTCTGTTACCCCAATAGGCCTTCTCTGACTCCTTTTTTCCTAGCTTCCTCCAGCTTAACTCCTTTCAAATGTAGAATCTTTTGAATCTGATGAAAGTCCACACACTAACAAAGTCACTGCTGCCAGCAAGGTCACCCAAGGAGAGGCAGCCTTGTCCTCTGGGCACGCAGAACAACATGCATTTATTCAGACACTGGGAGGCAGCTGCACTGAGCCCCCGGGTATAGTCCCGCCTACCGGCTCCTTCCAGGCAGGGCAGAGGGAGTCTCTTCAACCCTGCACTCAGCTTGCTGGGCTGGTCACGATCTACTCATTAGCATTGTTGGTTACGTAGGGCGGTTACGCAGATCCTGTTCAGGTAGGGGTCATGGGGAGGCACTAAAGTTGTTCATTTTAAGAGAGGATGGGGTCTGTCAGTGTTCTTCCCTCTCATTGCATCATAGAATACGGGTGGCCAGTGAGCTGTGTCCTGAGTCAGGTCAGTGTGCTGGTATTAGGGCCTTGGGCTGACTATTCAGTTTTTGACATCTAAACTTGCTCTTTTGGGACCTGAGGACCTGATGGACCTGCCCTTGTGCCACCCCCTTGGACTTGCTGTGCGTGTGCAGTGTAGGGGGCACCTACCTTAGTGCATCATGGGATCTGAATTCTCTGCTTGCTGATCCTTCAGGATTCAGACCTCTCTAGGGAAGCATGCTTTATTTCAGCAAATGGCACGTGCCATTAAATGATCTGCACCTTTGCTTCAGTCTTGGACAACTGAGCTTTAGACTTAGTTGGAAGACCTTGGACCAGAAAGGAAACTAACACTGATCAAGCATCTTCTGGCTCCCAGCACTGTACTAGCATGGCTGTTATCTGCTTTATAACTTTGTAGATAAAACCCCTGTTTTGGTGTGTGGTGTTCAAATTCACATAGCTGGTAAATAGCAAAGGCAGCATTTAGATCCAGTGCTGACTCATGCTTCTTTCAGCTACTTTCTGTCGATTCACTAGACTGGCACCCTCAGATGGGCACATTTATCCTAATACATGGGGCCTCAGCTGAGAGGCAGGTACATGTTCTGTGTGTACTGAAAGGGAAGAGCAAGGAGGGGCAGGATTTGATGGGGTGTCTGCTCTTGGGAAATGGGTGGTAACTGCAGGGCATGCAAGTCTCCAGGGTGCTGTCATTGGCACTTGGCTCTTGCTTGAAGACAGATTGAACACGGGCCTACAGATCCTTGGATACCACCCAAAAGTGTAGAGATAAAAGACAAACAAACAAACAAAAAAACAGCCCAACAAAACCGGCCCCAAATGGAATGATTCATTTGGGCCTCCACCCAGACTTAATCTCAAAGCAATTTCAAGCTCCCCTAAAGTATAATCTTAGACCAAGCAATCTGGAGTTTTCTAATCAGCAGCAGTAAGGTGATATGCATGATAAGACCTCCCCCACCCCACATCCCCATCCTGTAGGAAGCTAGCTGTATTAGAATTCTGGAATTAATCTTTTCTTTCACTACATACCTTGTCCTACCCTTTTTATAAATAGCATTTCAGGTAATCCCTTGCAGTATCTAAATTAGATGCTGTCTGGTTCACGAATCATTTAATAAAGACAGTTAGATTTCTATATTTATTAATTTTATTTTTTTAGTAGTAATTTCCTTCATGATTAGCTATAAGAAGAAAAGCAACAGGTTAGCAATACCAAGAAACATGGTTAAAATAATTCTATAGAGTCCTGTAGCACCTGGATCAGGTATAAAAGCTAGCCCTCTGATCATGCTTAGTGAAATAAGCCAGAAAGAAAAGGAAAAATCCCCGATGGTTTCACTCATA
>NW_004567114.1:48557472-48568278 GCF_000260355.1 Condylura cristata
CTCTGTCTCTGGTGAAGCCTCTCACCCTCCGCATCTCTGGCCTGTACCCCAGTTCTGTATGCATAAATAAATAAATCTTAAAAAAAAAAAAAAGCTAGTCCTCTATAAACCTGGATGAAGAGGTGAGACAGAAACCCACTGGTATCTGGTATTAGTGCCTTTGAGGCACTCCTGTATGTGGGGCTGGAACTGGCCCATCCTGGGAAGGCTCCTTTCTCACTGGGAAGCAGAAGGAGCCAGTGGAGAATGCTCAGAAGCGCGTCCTTGGCAACTGGTATGGCAACAGGTAGACTGTATGGAGCATCTCGCTATGCCATGGCGAACATGGTTATTTTTCTTAGAAGGAGCTTCCTAACAAGACCCATTCCAGATCTGTTCCATTGGCGGTGTGTGCCCCTGGGCTCTGGGAATCAGAGGGTAGGAGGTTGGATCAGGGAATGGCAGGGCCCCTGTGGTTGGAAGTCCCTGACACTCAGGTTACAAGCAACAGGAACATTTCATTTTAGCGTCTAAGACAGAGATGAGCTCAGGAGAGGGCAGTAATATCATGAACCTTAAGGGGAGCAAAAATCCATCAACCCAAAATGTGTCTTTTTGGCAAAAGATTGATTTTATAGGAGGGACTCTGAAGGCCAGATGTAAGATAGTTCTGAAGAAGAATTTGACATATGTACTTTAGCAAGTTTGTATACAGGGGAGATATAATCTCCTCATTATCTCTTTTCAGTGGAGTAGATAAAAGATTTAATCTGCATTCTTTTGTCTACAGTGCCTTCCCCTACTAGCCTCCCAAACTTAGCTGCCCATTTTCCCTGCCAAACTCCTTCTGCATTTTCTGAGCTATGTAAGATGCATGTGAAGCCATGTAGGTGAGTTACTCAGTCAGTTAGGTCTGTCCCATGTGCATATACAGGGGCTATATGTGTTGTTATTACCCTTCTTGGTGACTTTTTTTGTTATTTCCTTGTTTGGTTATTTGCCAGCCTGGGAGAAACCAGAAGCGTACAGGATGATTCCTTTGGGCCCCAACAAGGGTGAGAGACCTATTCATGGTTCCCTGATTATGACCATCTTCTCATTACACACACTCATGCTTCAAGGAAACTGGTATCACTATTTTTCATTTCTTTGTTTTGCTTATGGTTAACTACCAATGCTTAGTACCTAGCATCTGCCACAGACAGCATATATTCAAGTCAATATTTATTCAGTGATTTAATTAATGAAAAGAAGTTCTGGAAGTATTAGAAGACAAGAAAATGTTTCAAAAAAAGTTTAGTGTTATTTTTCTCTCCTCTGCTGATAAAGTACAGGTACCATAACTGTTAAGAGTTCTAGATAAGAATCCAGAAGTACTATTTTTTTGCAGTTCATAGAAATGCAACCTTTGTTCCTCTTCATTTACCAGAAGTGCATTTGTCTTTGAATGAAGTGAGACATTGGGGCAGTAAATATGCCCTTTCACCCTGGCCCTGGATTTATTGGTTAAAGTTTTCCATTAGAGGTATGAAACTCATCTGAAAAAAGCCAAAGAAGGGAGAATAGATATTCAGACTATGCACAGGGATCCAAAGTCAAGGCAAATAACTTGGAAGGCTGAGAGCAGGAAGATTTGGAAGTTGTCTGTGTGGTTTACAGGAATCCCAAAGACTCGCTTGACCAAAATACCTCTTATTATTCTAATTGGAAGATCACAAATTTCTATCTTTGCGAATTTCTTCTTGGGTTCAGATTTGACTCCATAACAGTGTAAACATTTTCCTGGGTGAGGTGGCTATGAAACAGGAGCACACATGATAACTTGCAAAAGAAATCATCTTACACCTTCTCGATACATGTTCTAAGGAGCCAACTGTTACTGAACAGAAGTTTTCCAAGTGCTAGAAAGAAAGTGATAGGTAGAGTTTTGAATGGAGTTTGGAAATGTGGAGAGTAAGGGTTGCTGGGAGTTGGGAGGTTTTCAGGAGGGTGGTCTCATGGCATATTCCTCTGGGAACAAGTAGGGACTTGGTTGTAAGAGATTCTACCGATAAAATGTGGTAGATTAAAGGTAGGCTAAAGTTCTTTGATACTCCTTTAATCAAGAGTGGAGTTTATGTTCTCTCTCCTTGAGCCAGAGGGCCTCCAGGACTGTTCTGATTAATAGAACATGGCAGCAATGACATTGTGTCAGTTGTTAGGTTCAGACCTTAGGAGACTGGCAGCTTCCATTTCCTTTCCCCTGAGCCACTCACTTTGCTGGATGTCAGCCCATGTGGAGAACTGAAAACCTTTGCTAATATCCATGACTACACTCACCCAGACAATAATCAGGATCAATTTGCTAACCAGCATGGAAATGGATTCTCCAATTCTAGAATCATTGTCTGATTGATGCCACATGAGCTGTGAGGAGTGGCCCCCACCTAGACTGTCCAATGATAGTGTTACAGGGCAGAGAGAGAGGGGCACCACTGAACCTCTAGGCCTGCCTGCTCTAAGTAGGTTCTGCCATCCTCCACATCAAGACAAGACATAAGAGCTTTAATGGAAAGGAACTTTAATACAACCAGTGTGCAAAACAGAAAAGACAAAGAATATAGTTTCTAAATCAAACACCCAAAGTTCCCCATCCCCTTGTGGATAAAAGTCCACCCAAAAGGGATTGGCCCAAAGCAAGGCCTAAAAGCCCGCCACAAGGCTAAAGCACCTTCTGGCAGAGACCCATAGAAAAGGGTCAGACATGGCCAGACAAGTCTGGAAGGAAAAGAGCACAATCACAATCAATATAAACACTGCCATAGTCACCTCCCCACGGGTCTCTCACACACATCTGTTTCATCCAGTTCAGGGCCAGGAAACAAGTATGGTTTCTTCACATGTCTCCCTCGCTCCATGTGGCTTCCTCAGGTCAGGTCTCCTTCTGGCTCTCCATTCTGCTTCCTTCTTCTTCAAATTCCTTCTCTTCTCTGCTCAGCTCCACCCTCCTTCTGGGTCAGGCAGGGAACCTGGAACTTTCCCTTTACCTGGGGACCACCCTGTTACAATAGGTTCATCAAAAACCAAAAACAAACAAACAAACAAAAAAACAAAAAAACCCCAACCAAATAATAAAACAAATGCTTTTTGTTGCTTTAAGCTACTTGTGCTTGGGCATTACAGAACTGGGGTACAGGCCAGAGATGCGGAGGGTGAGAGGATTCACCAGAGACAGAGCGGGGTGCAGAACAGGCAGATCGACAAGTATACTGCTGAGAGGAGCAGCGGGCAGGTCAGAAGTCTGCTGCACCATATGGTCACCCCCGGGGTGGGCATAGAACTCATGCAGAAGTGGCTTTAGCTTCTCAGTGCTGTGCTTTAACCCGCTGCGCCACCAGGGAGGGCCTTCTGGAAGGTATATTTTAAAACCTAGTAAGTGGAAACTTTGGAAAACCTCTCCAGCTTGGTGGGAAATGGTAGAATGTAAGGCTTAGAAGTGGGATTCAGGAGTCTAGCTATCTGTATTCAAATTCTGATTCTTGCAAATTCTGGCTTCTGCAAACTGTATAAACTTATTTAACTCCTTTTGGACTCATTTTCTATCAGTAACATGGGGCTACTAGTAAATGCTCATTTTGCTACAGACATATGTTTGTGAAGGGGGTGTCCCATTTTCCCTGCCCCTACCTCAACACAGCCACCATGGATTACAAGCCCCATTATGCCATGGACTGGACATCTTGAGTAGGAGAGCCACTGGGGACTGGGTGGAGCTGAGCAGCCAGGTGATGTGTATAGCACAGAAGCTGGGGAGGGGTGGTGCAGGCTTTTGCTTCTTCAACTTTGATTTGCACCCAGGATCTTGGAAGGAGACATGTAGAGGAAAGACATGCAGAGACATTTGGAAAAGATACGTTGATGATTGGCATGTTGTGGGGGGACTGTCCTTGGCAGAGAAAATGGCAACGTTATCTTGATTTGTAATTTTGTATCTCTTCCTCTGTCCCAGACTTGTCATTCCTCTTTCTTGCTGTTCTCCACCAGAAGGTGCGTTAGACTTATGGCAAACTTTTAAGCCTCGGCAGCCCCATTTCAGACCAACCCTGTCTGACTAGGCATTTGTCCATGAGGGGATGGGTACTGTTCAGAATTTTATGTGAGATATCTTGTCTCTCTATTCACACTATTTCTACTAAAGGTCTGTCACACTTAAGCATATGTTTCCTTTACCTTTGTGTACATGGTTGGCCAGATCCTTTAGTAGTTTTATTTATTTATTCGTATTGGTGTCCTTGGGTACCACTTGGTTATATGCTAACACTCAGAAGTTTTGTGAAGAATAAATGAGCTCTTGCCACAAACTGAGGGCAACAATAGGTTTGAATAATTTGCGAGCAGAGATTCTGGAGTCAAATGGTCAAGATTTGAATTCTGACTTCACCATTGAAGATGTGCATCAAGCTGGGGGCAAGTTATTTAATTTTTCTGTCTCGGTATCCTCTTTTATGGAGTAAAGGCAGCATATCTTTCATTTGGTCATTTTGCAGACTCATGAGCTAACCTATGTAAAGGTTTAGAGGGGGCTGCATACGTGGCTGGCATTCTCTTAGCTGTGATGAGCATAGCATTATACCTGCTATCTTCTCAGGTGAGTGTTTGGCATAAACTCACCTGGTAAAAGTATCTGAATCCTGCTGGAAGTGCAGGCTAGCAGGGGAAACCCACATTCTCAATTCTCATCCTGATTCAACAGGAGATCTTGGACTGTCCTGCCTTCAGGTGGTGGCTTTGTGGGTGGTTGTGTTCACACTGTCACCCCCCTTGCCTTTTTCTTTTCTTTTTTTTTTTATTCTGCTCCAGTCATCGCAAAACTTTGGGCTATGTACTAAAGACATTGCCCCCTCCCCACCCCCTAGTGGGGCTTTCAGACCCAGCCAGGGGAACGGGGCTGCCTTCATTAGTGTAGGATGACTGATGACTCAGAGGAGCTGGGCTTCCCTCCTGCCCTGGGGCCTGGTTGTGCAAGAAAGCCAGTGAAAAATGGTAGCAATAAAGAAGGCTGCTCCTGGTAGACAATACCTCCTTGTTTCCAGGTAAAAGATACAGAAGAGCATGGAGTCTGAAATCTGAGCAACCTGGTTCCCTTTTCAGCAGCAGGAACCACATCTGACATTGCTACCTACTGTCCTTAAGGTAAAGACTTTGTCTCAATTTGCCCGTTGGTGTATGGCTTGCTTCTATAGACATGGTGCAGGTGTGGGCATGTGGCTAAGACCTGCAGCAGCTGCCAGTAAATGTTCCAGATCTGCAGGTAGAAGGGAAAACTCTAGTCTTGGCCTGTGCTGACAGACTTGGGTGAAGTCACATTCACACATAACCACCTGGGGCCTCTTTTTTGCAAAATAAAGGCAACATGAACTAACTTGGAGGCTTATCCTGAGACTAATGAAATCCTTGGAGAAAGAGCAAAGGAAAAATCAGCTGATGGCATTTATTATGTTGACAGAATTGTGTTCATCAGATCCCTGATTTTAGGGCCTGGAGGAGGGCAGATCATCCTTGGGTGGACAGCTTTCTTTCTCAACTTTATTCCTTCCTCTCTCCTTGCTATCCTGCCCATTTCCATAGATCAGGAGAATTCCTAGGAATGGTAGCTCCTTGGACTGGGGTAGGAACAGGAATTCTGGGAAGAAGGCCATCCAGGGATCCTGCTGTGCCCTGGGAATGTAGTGGGGTGAGCACTTTGGGGGTGACCCTGGAGAATCCAAAGAAAAACTACCCTCCTACTCCCCACCCAGGCTCACCTGGAAAAATTGCAACTCACAAATCACACTCTCTTAGCTCTTTCTATATGGTGCCATTCTTTCTGAGACTGGTCCGGCCTCCACATCCTGTATTGTCTGCTGAGATAGGTAGTACAAAGTATAGCAAATAGCCTGACTGTTAAGGGGAGCTCCCTGTCCCCACTTATATGCAGGGGCCTTGGGCTGCAGGTCTCAGGGTGCCCCGAACCGCACCCTGAGTGGGAGCTGCAGGCCAACCTGAGCGGCCAGGTGAGGCTATACAACACTGAAGTCAGCTGGGCTCTGGGGAGCTCTTGCTTTTCTGCCTTTGGCTTGTGTTCAGGGATTCGAAGAAGGGTCATGGATGGAGATATGTAGAGGAGAGACATGGGAGAGACATGTGGGCAGGAAACCCAAGTCCTTGCTCCTAGTCCTTGCCGGAGACAGTGGCAGCTGCTGTCCTGACTTCGTGGTGGGCTATATTTGGTACATTTCAAACTCTGAATCACTTGTTTGACTCCAGCTCTCTGAGAACTCCCTAGGCCCTTTCTTGTGGCTTCTTGCCAGAAGGTACCTGGGCAAGTTTTTTGGGTCTTAGTGGCCCCATTTCAGGCTGACCTGCTTCCCTAGGCATTTGCTCACAAAGGGATGGGTAATTTGGGGGGCTCTATTGGAAAACTTATTAGGAATATCTTTCTCTTTATATGCACACTAACCATGTTCAAGACACTTCACAATAAGAATCTGCTTCCTTTGTGTGCACAGATGACTGGACCCCTTTAGAGACTGCACCCTTAAGTTTGGGGTCTCTGGATGCCTCTGATTGTGCACTAGCATTCTAATTTTGAACACCCAACCAAAGGGGGAGTAACAAAATAAAGCTGTCCCTGTTAAAATATGATTTTTGCAGGTAAAATTTTCAGTCAGCCACCAGAGGGTGCCCATTGAATTCTCTGAAAATGTCCAAAACCTGAAGAATTAGATGAAAAAGAAAATTTCTAGTACATGTTAAAACCAAAACAGAATATAGTTTGTCTATACCTGACTTGAGCAGATGCATGGGTCAGTGAAACAACTGTGAGCTTGAAGGGGGCAAGAACTAGGGTGGAAATGATAGAAATTAGCTGAATTTTAGCTAAAACATTTCTCCTTGATTTTAAACTGGTAATTACAATAGCACTTTGAGGATTGATCCTGGACATGTTTTCATTCCCTGGTAAAACTCCCTTCCCCACCCTTTCCCCATTCTTATGTACAAAGAAATGCAAATACACATAAATATTAGTCTAAACCAAAGCTTCGTAGAAGTTAAGGCTGCTGCTACTGCTGCTTAAAAAACAAAACAAAAACCTGTAATGCAAAGGAAAGGATAGATTTTCTGATCCACTGCTCCTGTTCCTCACACTTCAGAGAGAAGAAAGTAAGAAACTGTTGTTTTTCAAAGAGTAGGCCTTGAGTGGAACAGGCCCGGAAAGAGGTACCAAGCTCGCAGCACCCCCCTGCAGGGCCTGGAGAGCTGGCACCCCCCTGCAGGGCCTGTATGGCAGCCCTGTAACTGAGGCAGTGACTGACACACAGTAGGTGCTTGTAACTGTTTTTGAATGAATGAAAGTAAGCTGGAGTGGGTGGTGGACTGACTGCTGGCTCTTTCAGCAGTGTGACAGAGAGTTGGGAAAGAGGTAGGTGGGAGTAGAAGTCGATTTCCTGAGGAGGGAGTTCCTGCATTCCATAGGATTGCTGCTGCCTCAGGCCTTTTCTATGGCTGTCCAAGACTGAGAACAAAATGTTTTAACCTTGTCCTAATGCTGGTCAAACTGCCAGTGTTCTCAGTCATTCACACATGGGTTTACTCTTTCAGTTATTGAGTGCCTGATGGCTAAGAGGACCCTAGCCTCCCTTAGCCATTTTTCGGCGACCTGGGGGTATAAACGCTGGAAGAAGTAAGTACGTTATGAATATGAGTCAGGAACTTTGGCTCTCCGGGAAATCTGGCCGTCATGGAGCTGGGCACTGATTGCTGGGCAATTGAGTCACTGGACAAGAGCAGGATGTATATATGTTCTGTCTCTTTGTGTGTGCATCTCTATGGTTATGCACTCCTGAGTGTGGTTTTCAGCATTGCGTTGGTCTTGCATGGGAATCGACCATTTGCAGTCTTTTCATTGTATCCCAGGCCTCTTGCTGGTGTATAAAGAAAGAGAGGTGGTGATTAATATTTAAATTTAGACACAGAACAGAAGTTGTAGTTTGGGAAAAGAAATTATTTTGTTTGAGTTTATGCATTTCCAATTTGCCACAGAAGGATTTCTGACCACCGTGCTTTGTAAGGATATAAAAAGATCTACACACGCTTTCTCCTTTAGGGAGGCTTTCATCATAATTTGGGGGGATGGCTGCCTGACTTGGAAAAAAGAAACTGATTTTGGGGATTGTCCTGTCTCTTGTCCCGGGCTGAGCTGTCCATATGACCAGCACTTGATCATCTTCTCCCACAGTCTGAAGGTGCTTCACACAGATGAGGTGGTGATAATTTCTGGTACTGCTGAGCAGTGATCTGGCAGGGTTCCTCACATTTCTTGAACTCTATGGTGCCATAGGTTGTATTTTCTTGTTCCTTGTTACTTCTAATCTTCAACAGTTTGCAGGAAAGCAGCGTATAACTGGGGAAGGGTGGGCTCCATTGAGATCTTAGGAAAGGACTTCAACAAACTAGTTGTATCTAAAGCAAAGGAAAAGTTTTTAGAAAGCTAAATAAAAAGAACATTCCATCAGACTGTTTTGTCAAATAAGATCTTCTTTGGGAAAAATGAATATATTTATTTTTTAAAAGGAAAGAGAAAGAAACCTCTAACTAGAGAAAAAGATGGTAGAACAACTTGTTTGTCTTTCTGTCAAGGAGGATTTTAGTGCCGGCTGCAGGATTAGGGGTTTGCACACTAATGGAGAAAGTACATATCAGGGAAGTGTTTATCTTAGAAACATTGATCCCAGACCATGGTGTGGTTGTATAGATTGGTGGGGCTTTTAAGTGTCATCCTATCAAATATGTAGGTCTCTTTGCTACTTCCAAGGATGAGCTATGGTCAGGAAGTCAGCTTTAAAATGACCTCTTTATCAAGAAAGAATAGGGTAAGCAGGGCCCTCCCAGTGGCACAGCGGGTTAAAGCACAGACAAAGAAGCTAAAGCCACTTCTGAATGAGTTGGATCCCCACCTCGAAGGTGACCCACATGGCACAGCAGACCTCTCCTGACTTGCCTGCTGCTCCCCTCAGCAGTGTACTTCGTTAGTCGGCCTGTTCTGTTCTGCTCCCCACTCTGTCTCTGGTGAATCCTCTCACCACCCTTGCACCTCTGGTCTGTACCCCAGATCTGTATGCACAAATAAATAAATCTTAAAAAAAAAAAAAAAGAATAGGGTAAGCAACATAGATGTTTACCTTTTTCTTAATCTACTGAATAGATGACAGCTCTAAAAGTTCAAAAAAATTAAACAAGCAAAATTAAACAAGTAATATCTGTTCTGGCTCAGGTACTGAGAGCTAACTGTAGTCCTTGGAGGAGACTAGCATGAACTAGCCAACACAACCTGAATGTCTCGCCATAGGGGTCAATAGTTGAGTGAGGGAGACAGAGAGTGGCTTGGATGCATCAGGGAGGTCACATTGTGCCTGTGCTCTCGAGGCCTCTGCAGGGGGTTTCCAGGCCTGAGCACTTGTACCACTAGGGAAGCCCCGAGAGAGATTGATATTTGAAATTTTTTTTAAATTAGATTTTTAAAGGATTTATTTATTTATTTATCCCAGGAGCTGGGATATTTATCCCAGATACAGGGGGTGAGAGGATTCACCATAGACATAGTGGGGAGCAGAACAGACGGATTGACTGAAATACACTGCTGAGGGGAGCAGCGGGTAGATCAGGCGAGGTCTGCCATGCCATGTGGGTCACCTCTCCAGCCCGGGAATAAACTTGTGCTGCAGGGGTGTGGCTAGCTTCTTAGTGCTGTGCTTAAACCCACTGCACCATCAGGAAGAGCCCTAAAGAAGTAGGACTTCTTTAAAAAAAAAAAAAAAAGTCCAAAAATGTTGGAAAAATATATTTTAGGATTTTTAAATCTTTTAAATCTAATTTTATATTGAAGTAGGAGAAATAAATCATACTTCCTGCACCTGGGTCTGTAAAGGTGTTAATCGATAGAGTTAGTGAATTATAAATAATTCAATATGGTTGGAAAGTTGAATTAGGTGAATCTCTTGTTGTTTGTTTTAACTGTTGCAATTCTTGAGGTCACTGGTAGCCTCAGCAGTAATAATCACCACATTATTAATATCAGTGGGATGGGACAGAGGATTAGTGGAGGTGAGCCAATTATTAGTATGGATATCTGTTGCAAAAGCTTGATTAAAAGTGAAGTGAAAAGAGATTTGGGGATTTCTAAGATGTGTCTTTGACCTCACAAAGTTGATTAATAATCTGTCATTTGTGTTTGAATTAGTGTTAACCCCTGTCAGAACTTCTTAGGGATGGTGTCTGCAGGTGATGTCTCTGAAACTGTGCAAACTGCAGTTGCCTGCCAGTCCCAAAGCCTCCCCACAGGTACCTTCCTTTTCTGGAGGAAACAGCACCTCACCACCATGTTTACCTGATAACTCGGCACAGAACAACCCCACTCACCTGAGTGTGACCTGACAGCGCCTCCTCCATCTTTTGTGCAAGATATGTCCCCTCCTGGATGCCCTTCTTTGATTACCTATGTATCTTTCAAAACTCAATTGGAATATTCCTTATTTGTTCTACCCTTTCCCATGAAGTTGCACCTTCTTTAATACCCCCACAGTATCTTAAATTATAGACATACCACACAGTACTGTGGTATTCCTTCATTTTTTGCCTCTCTCATTAAATCACTGAGATCAGGATCCCTGTCCTTCTTCCTTCTAGTCCTCAGCTGCTCACATACACAACTGGGTACTCAATATGAGCTCAATGAATGTTTATGAAATAAATGAGTTTGCAGTAAGTAGAATACTATTCACATACTATGTGTGTGTGTGGGGGGTGGGT
>NW_004567114.1:48568378-48586072 GCF_000260355.1 Condylura cristata
TGGGTGGGTGGGTGGTGGTGATGTGTAGCAAAGGAGGCCAGCTAGGAGAATGAGAGAAGGAGTGGGAAAGTCTCCATACCCCATCCATATCCACCTCCATTAGTACTTGAATCCGGGTTCTGTGGAGGTGCTTCCAAACACTTCCAGCTACCCATGCCTCAGGTGAAACTAAGCCTTGTCAGCCAGGAGTGGGCATGACTGGTCTAAAAGCAATCCCCGTCCTGTTGCCAGTGAATCTCTCAGGCACAGATATGTCTCCAGTCCTGGCCAATGAGAAAAGGGGTACTTCTGAGAAGTGTTTCGTTGCTTGTAACAAGAGAAAGTAAAGAGATACTTGTTTCTTCTTTCTCAGATTGCTGTCATTTCTGGAGAAGGCCCCTGGAAGACATCTTGCCACCAGCCTGAGCATGGAGCCAGTGTGCAGGGATAGCAGGACGACCAACGGTAAGAACGTGGCCTGGTTAATGATGAGGCTGGGCCGCTGAAAGGCCTACCAGCTGCCTTGCCCTGGAGAGTTACAGTTGTCACAATTAATGCATGTCTTCATTGTTTAGGCTACTGCAGAGACTTGAAACCCAAAGTATCCAAACTGAAACAACTTACACCTAGTAAATATTCACTAAATATAACTTGATTTTAAAGTGATGGTCTTAGATACAAAAAGAATGTCCACCATGACACTTAATCTCTGAGACTCAGGGAAGTGAAGTTTGGTGTTCTTGTGGTGATCTCCTTCTAAGCTCAAGGCTATTTGATTTATTTGACTGTGCTGTTCAGATGGCAGAGGTTAAATTTCTTTTCCTGGAAGACTAAGAAAAGTCTGGCCATGAACTAACTGAGGGAAAGCAAACAAAGTGGCAACACAGGGAATCTCATTTCCATTGGATTTCTGATCCAAAGAAAAAGTTGCTTTGAGGAAATAAAAATGGAAGTTTAATTAATAGTGAAGTTAAAAAAATTAAAACAGGCCCTCCCTGGTGGCGCAGCCGGTTAAAGCACAGCACTAAGCAACTGAAACCACTTCCGCATGAGTTCGATTCCCACCTGCCCCGGAGGTGACCACATGGCGTGGCAGACCTCTCCTGACCCGCCTGCTGCTCCCCTCAGCAGTGTACTTCGTCGATCTGCCTCTTCTGCTACCCACTCTGTCTCTGGTGAAGTCTTTCGCCACCCCGAGTCTCTGGCCTGTACCCCAGTTCTGTATGCACAAATAAATAAATCTTTAAAAAAAAAAATTAAACCAGGGTCCCACTGGTACATGACTGGAAATGGAATAGTCTAGAAGATGAAGAAGTAGCCCCAATACACAGGAAGGATAGAGCACATGGTACAGGTCTCATTTCAAATGAGTGGGGATCTTATCAGTCAAGTTTGGACAAGAGGGTATCCAAGTGTAACAATAAGTTGTTTAAGTTGGAGTCACTTCTTATACCTCACCAAACCTGTTCTAGATAGGTCACAGATTTTAAATACAAAAATATGAAGCCATAAAAATAAAAGAAGACATGATGAAAGATTTTCTTTTGACTGAAGATTGAAGAAAACCTTTTAAAATATGATGGTAGTGATGGCAATCATAAAATAAAAGAACAACGTGATGGAAAACTGGGCAGAGGGTATTGTGTCAGGTGACATGGATTGGCAATGTCTTTCAGAATGATAAATATACATAATCTGTGATGCAACAATTCTTTTTAGAGGAGTTATTGTATAAATAATTATTTATCAGCAGCAATTCTATTAAATTATAGACTTACTCCCACGTGCAGAAATCACTTAAGGGTTAAGTAATGCAGCTTTGTTTTATCAGAAAATTGGAAGTAACTGAAATGATCATCGGTGGGAGAATGGCTAGCTGAATGTTTATATAATGAATTATTCTTCATCAAAAAGGAGCTCTCTTTGTACTTGCATGGAATGATCTCTAAAATATATGGAAAAAGCCAACAGTGAGCTACAGAACAGAATAATGAGTTACTGTTTGTGTGGATAAAGGATGGTGCAGGGTCCCTTTTATGACACGGAGGAGTAGGAAGTCAGTGACCTGCTGCCTCCGGAGGGGAACTGGGTGGCTGCTGCTCATCGGTGGGTGGGAAATGTCAGGTAACTGTTTGCCCTTGAATTTTGCAAGACTTTATCCCCCTCCCCAACATTTCCTCCTCCTGCCCCAAGGTCAAATCTGTCCACAAGGGAGTTGCCTCTTGCTTTTGTCTATTCCAGACTTTGGTAAAATGCTAAGTTCAGGTGACTCTCGGGAGGTCACTTCTGATTGGTATATTTGTCTGAAGGATGGAATAGTTGAGATGTTTAATTTTGGAAAATCAGACTATGGTAGAAGAAAATCAAGAAGGTTAAGGTAAGAGGCTTTTGCCTGTTGTCTTGCAACAGGGTGATGAGAATGAGAGGAAATGGCAGTAAATCACAGAAAGGAGGAGAACCTCCTACTTGCCACATGTAGGTTCAATTTTTCTCTTCCCAGAGCTCTGTCGTTGATGCCTTATTAACATCAGAGGGGATTTGATGACTTGTCATATTCAATCCTGACTATTGAAATGAAAAGTATAGAAAATGAAAAGTATGGAAAATGAAAATCAATTGCTTTCTTTAATTTTAGTCATCCTATTCCTGGTGCATATTGAATACTACTTTGGGTTCCTTCATTGTTCGGGCTATTAATAACAAAGAGCCAAACTATTTCACATTCTTAAAGAGTCTTTCATCTCAAAGGAGGCAATGTAATTCACTAATTCAGTTACCTGAACTACATTTGGTAATTATTTGAGGATCACTTCACCCAGGGGTGAATTTCGACGAGTTGTGTGACACAGCCAACAGTCACTTCATTCTCCATTCAGTGTGAAAGAAAAACGAATAGCTAATGGGGATGTCCTCCTGAAGGATTTGCCCAGTGAAAACTTCTGGGAGATGGATGCTGAAAGAATGTAATTAACTGCCCAAAATTAATACCTCCAACCTTACTCAAGGTTTCCTGACCTCTTTACTAGAGTCAGGGTGGAGAGGTGTCTTATCTCAGAAAGTGGCTCTTCAGTCTCTGAGAGACTTGTGAACAGTAGTCATTCATTGCTGTATTTTTTTTTTTTGAGTGGTTACCAATTGTATTTTTAATTTGTCTCCATATAGTCCTGTTAGAATCTAGAAACACAATGAATTTTCCTATTGTTACCATTGATTTTTGTATGTTGGTCTTGTATCAGTGACCTTGCTGAACTGACTTACTAGTTCAGAAATGTTTTTTTTTTTGAGATTCCTTGGGGTAAACGGATGTTTCCTCAATGAAGGAAAAAAAAAAGATTCCATGGGATTTTTATGTAGACCATATGGCATTTGCAAAAAGAGGCAGTTTTAATTCTTATCTGTATGATTTTAATTTCCTTTTCTTGCCTTATTAAGCTGGCTAAATCATGATTTAATAGCAATGGTGAGAACACACATCCTTATCTGTTACCTGACCTTAGGGGAAATGCATTCAGTCTCTTACAATTAAATATAATGATAGATAAAGGTTTCTTATTCTTTGTCAAATTGAGAAAGTTTCCTGCTACTTCTAGTTTTCTGAGAGATTCTGTCATGAATGGTTATTGAATTTTATCAAATACTCTTTTTATAGCATCAGTTAATAGAATCACTTTTGATTGAATGATTTTTCCTCTTTAGTGGATTAACATGGTGAATTACAGTGATTGATTTTCAAACATTGAACCAGTTTTGCATCTTGTGAACAGCAGCCATTCGCTTTCAAGTTTATTTATAAGAACTAGGGTCTCAGTTATTTGACCCCATTTGGAAGGAGACACTGTGCTCAGAAGCTAGAGGTCTTCTAGCACAGGGCGCGTGGCTAGATTCACGTGACAGGACTCTGGTAAGACTTACTTCAACTTCTGCCCCAGCACTGTCACCCAGAAGCCAGGAAACGGCTGCTAACATGATATCTGTCTGGTACCCAGGAGATCGACCACACACAGCTCATGTCCAGCATGCCCATCAGTTACCCTTATCCCCGGTGTCCATCTGCTCTTCATAATTGCTCTCAATTTTTTCTTTTAATTTTCATATCATCTTTCCTCTTCTACTTCTCCCACCGTCATTCAAAACCCCCTCAGGTAGATATATTTACAGAGGTCGAATTGGGGTGGGAGAGTAGAGTGGTAGAAGAGGTAAGATGCAACACACACAGAATATATTCTATTTTAATGATCTATTTGAATGAGCTGTGTTTGGGTAGAGATGCTTGAGATCGTGAGAAAGGAAGGCAGGCAGTCTGACTATCCCCAGAAGAGTCTAGATTTTGGCAGCTGGCAGTGGTCGGGTTGGGTACATGTGTAGGTTGGAGTGAGAGTGCAGAGTGAACAGCATTCCAGACTAGGGCTCCTACAGGGGCGGGGGCTGAGCCCTGGGACATGACCCTGGCAAGGCGAGTGGAACAGACAGGCAGTGATTGTGCTCAGGGAGACAGCCAACAGTTTGAGCAGGGCAAGTTGCAGCTTGATTGGCAAGGCAAAGTTGAAATCATTAGATGGGAAAAAGAATTTGGAGCTAGGGTGTGTGACTGTGCTATGGATCTAGTTGTGCTTCTTCAGCTGTTTCTCACTGGAGGTGGCGCATCATGCTGGGGAGCTTTCCATAACCACAGGGTCCTGGTTGTATAATTGGCGGCCTGGGGGGAGGGGGGTGCAGGCAAAACTATTCCTATGGATGAGTGAGGCCTCCAGTCATGGTCCCAAGATCTTTGTGGTTAATTGCTTTTCTCACAGCCCAGGAAAAATGTTCTGCTAAGAGCTTGATTACATATCAAAGTTGTGTGAAAGTACAGGACTTCTTTTCTTTTTCTTATTAAAGATTTATTTATTTATGCATACAGAGCTGGGGTACAGGCCAGAGGTTCAGGGGCGGTGAGAGGATTCACCAGAGACAGAGTGGGAAGCAGGACAGGCTGACTGATGAAGTACACTGCTGAGGGGGCAGCGGGAGGGTCAGGAGAAGTCCCCCGCGTCATGTGGATCACCTCTAGGGTGGGGACTGAACTCATGCTGAAGTGGCTTTAGCTTCTTAATGCTGTGCTTTAACCTGCTGTGCACCAGGGAGAGCCAGGACTTCTTTTCTTTCTCTTCTCCCCACCCCCAACCCTTCCTTCTCCATTCTTCTACCTCCCATCTTCCATTGCAGGTGGGAGATCCCCACCTGACTCCCTCCCTCTCCCCCAACCCCTTCATTCAGGAAATTTTCCCCATGTGTGGAGCTATTTAGTACTTACCTTGTAAATAAATACCTTGAATAGATACACTGAATCTGATGCATGCAGAGATCAGGACTGTGGAAGTGACAGGGCCACTGAGTGACAAGACCTTTCTGGATGGATGTGGCTACTTTGACGCCCCAGTCCCTGCACCTCAGATAGCAGCTGCTGACTGCCCTCAAGCTCATCTGATTTGTAGGTGGTTAGAGCTCACTGTGAAGGCAGGAGGGGTGACTGAGCTTATCCCTGCATGGATCAGGGTGTCTTGCACTGCTTAGAGCCCCCAGACTATTCCATTAGGCTGGCCTGAAAGTGTGGGATATACGAATCAGATAGAATTGGAATCGTTCTGGTTGGATATTGGTGGAGCTCAGATAATCATGTAGTCGTCTCCGTGCTCCTTTGAACGACCTCCAAAATAATTCTAGAGATTCAATAAACAGAATTTTAAAGCCCCATTCTTCAATTTTTTTTTTAAGATTTATTTATTTATACATACAGAGCTGGGTACAGGCCAGAGGTGCAGAGGTGGTGAGACAGATGGGGAGCAGAACAGGCAGATTGATGAAGTAGATTGCTGAAGGGAGTAGTGGGCGGAGAGGTCTGTGGCACCATGTGGGTCACCTCTGGGGCCTGGGATCAAACTTGGACTGAAGCAGCTGGGGCCAGCTTGCAGTGCTGCATCCTAACAGGCAGGGCCTTTTTGATGTTTTTTTAAAGATTGTTAGTATTGTTGCCTAGTTTAGAAAAGAAAGAAACTGAGGCATGTGGTGCTTGTGGGAATACTGAAGGGAACCCCTGAGGCCCCCCCAAACTTACACATGTGAAAGGGATTCTGCCGTCTGCCATGTAAAGACAAAGCTTACTTTTAGTCTGAAAAACCACTGTTAGGTTTAGTGTGCAGAGAAAGAGAAGAATAATGGTTTCTCAATAAATTACCCTTCCTATGATAGGCAAATATCCAGTCAAAACAGATGAAGCCCGAAAGGTTCCCATAAGTCTAAGGCACCTTGTGTCAGGGAACAATAGGAAAGGACAAAGAGGCTAGGAACAAAATTAAAGTCCAAATCAAGGTAAAGCCTGCCATGATCAGCCTCCCGAAGTGTCTCTTACCCACATGTCTCTTTCAAGTGTCTCTATGTTTCAACTCTTAGTGGCTTCCGTGTCCCACAAATCTGTTTCAAGTCCAAAGCTGAGAAACAAGTGTGCCCTCCTTCACATGTCTCTGCTCCAGATGTCTCTTCCATGTCCCCAGAGTCTTCAACAGCTTTCCCTTGCCACTCACTTCCATCTCTCATTATGTAGGTCAGGGAGCCTCCCCTTTTTATGGAGAGTCCTCGGTTACAGTATCAGTCAGGACCTGTGCTTGGCTCATCTGAAAAGTGGTTTCAAAAGGACATGGCTTTATCTTCCTCTATTCTAGTAACGTGTCCAGAAGTAGACAGTGTGGGGCTGATGTGATGGTGCCAAGAGGTTTTGGGGGTCTAGTCTCTTTGCATCTCACCAACCCCTAGTCCCTTGGTTGCCTCCTCATCTCATATTGGTAGTGTAGTTTCTTGAACGCTGCTCATTTGAACAGCGTCGGGAAGATGTAGGCAGAAGGAAATAAGGGACCTGCCAACTGAGTCAGTCCTTTTGAAGAGGACTTGCTGGAAAGCCTCAATGACTTTAATTTACATCTCATCACAAAAACAATTTAAGCTGCCAATACTGCCACTCCTGACCATCTAGGAGCTTGTCAGCAAAGAAGGAGAAAATGGATATTGGGTGGTTAACTAAGAGTCTGCCATAAATATGGTATCCAGACTCTCAGTGTGAACACGTCTGGATTGGTCCCAATTACAAATAATCTATTCTCCTCATAAATCTACAACATCAAAATTTCAACACCTAAGTGTATATTTTTCCTATTCCAAAGAGGCTCAAATATCCTGTGTTAGATTCATGTCTTGTATTTTATTTTAAATAATGAAGTCTTCATAAAATAACCTAATTTGTTGTTTTCTCAAGTGGCTTGACAAATGTAGTTAAAAAAAGGTATAATCTGAGTTCTCTTCAAGTGGCAGGTGGGAAGGCATAGGTTGGCAATATGTGAGCCTTGGGATCAAAAGTGGGAGTTGGTTCAGCCTGCAGGACACCCTGCCCTTCGAACCTTTACCACACCCTGTAGCTTTACTCATTTCTCACGGAGGATTACCTTACCATTCTCCGTGTGCTTCTCTGTCTACCTGATATGGGTGACAGGGCCATGGGTCCGTGGTGAGCCAGTGCTGCCTGTGATGCTCTTGGAGGACACATGCTGGACACAGATTAAACAGACTTAGCTCTGCTCTTTACCAGATATGATACTTGGAGAAGCCACTTCATTCCTATGACCTCTTGTGTCAGTGGGCAGGGCATGTGGCTTGTGTTCTGGGGACATTTCTAAGTCCAATGTACTAAAATTGTGTGTCCTGCCTGTTTCTTTTCCTTTACCCTCATCTGAATGGGTACACATGCTGCTTTTTTTTTTTTTTTTAAAGATTTATTTATTTGTTCATACAGAACTGGGGTACAGGCCAGAGGCTCAGGGGCAGCGAGAGGCTTCACCAGAGACAGAGTGGGGAGCAGAACAGGCAGATGGACAAAGTACACTGCTGAGGGGAGCAGCGGGCGGGTCAGGAGAGGTCTGCCGCGCCATATGGTCACCTCTGGGGCAGGCGGGGATCGAACTCATGCGGAAGTGGCTTTAGTTTCTCAGTGTTGTGCTTTAACCCGCTGCGCCACCAGGGAGGGCCATATGCTGCTTTTTTTTCATTCCACTAGGAACAATTATCATAAAAACCAGTCTGTTTTCTTTAAGTTTCACTGATGAGTTTGTTTTCCAGACTCTGGAAGGTTTTCATAAGGTAGGTCTTTAACCACAATGCTTCCAGCTGTAACTCATGACCCTTTCTTTGCTCCAGTCCTGTTGACTGTGATTCTTGTCTGGTTGTTTGTAGGAAAAGTTCAGACAAAATCAAAATCACAGTACCATGAAGAACACTTTCCAAAGAAGTTATGGTCTCCAGATTGCTTATTGTCCATTCATGAATTCACTTTTTAGTTCAGTCAATGAAAAAACCTGGGTGTCTGTTAAGTGCAAGTCACTATGTGGAAAGCAAGGTACTCATACTGACGTGAGCTCACATGCCAGGTCCTATCCCATGTGTGTTGATTCCTACTAAATCTTTACAACAACCTATGCTGCGGGCATTTATCATGGAATCCTGGTGCTCTGTCCCCTCCTTCTGATACAGGGTAGTGAGGGGACACTAAAACTGGCCAAGAACACTGCTCCAAAATTGTACTGTTCAAGGTCTGAGTTCTTCACCTGTGCACATAATTGCAAGACACTCAGGCTCAGAGAACAACAGTGGGATTTATTTAACAAACCAGGGGAAAAAAAGAGTTACTGAAGCTAGATATGACCGTTTCCCTCAACCAAAGTTGTGACCAGTGTTTGTAAATCCTAAACAAAAAGCATCTTAGATGATGTCTTCCCACCACTGAGGATGTGAGCTCCTCTCCCGAACAAGACGCACCCAAGATGGCGTCTTCCTGTTCGGAGCAGGTGGCAGCTAGACTCCAGGCCAGGTTGAAACTCATGAAGGCAACAGAAGACACAACAGCATATGCTCCTGGAGCTGCCTCAGGATGCCTCAAGATGCCTCAGCATAGCACTAGACAAGTGACACTTAGAACAGCAGCTGTAGTGACCAAACAACCCTACAAATGGCCACACTCAAGTAGCTCGGCAAGGTGCCAAGTTCTGGGTCTTTGCCTTCTTTACCAGGTTTTAATAGCAGCAAACCAGGAACAGTTTCAATTGCTTGGCTACTTGCAAAGCCTCCCAACTTCTCCTCTTTGAGGTTGGCTGCTGGAGGCCTCTCCATGTTTAGAGCCTCACTACAGTCTCCTGGAAGATCGGTACAGTAGGAGATGAAATCGCTGACCCCAAATGCTGAATCCTGAACACTGAATGAATCCGAGGCTGCTTCTGCTGTCCCTTATGTTATTAGTCATTCCACTCCAAAATGCAGTGATAACTTAGCATTTTCCCTGGGGTTATCTATCCTCACCAGCAATCCCCTCCAGGAGGCACTGCCTGGAACAGTCTTTGGTTTCAGCCACTGGCTACATTTCGACTGCAGAGGCTGTACTATATTACTTTCCCAATCATTTCCCTAATTTTGGGGTTAACTATTATGTGCTAGGCTCTAGGGATATAGAATAAGATAGCCAGTTTGTCTAACAGAAGTGTCAATCACCTTACCCACTTCCACCCACATGACCCTAGCTGCACCCATCATGAAACTTCATGTCTTTTTGACATTGATTGGGCTGGGGGCTGGGAGCATGATACAGTGAGAGTCCTTGCGTGTTATGTGTTCCCATTCTGGTTGCTGGAAAAGAGAGGGCTTTTCACTCATTTGCAGAAAAGCTCTAGATTCAGATATGTGAGACGCCTACCCCATGATGATACTTTCCAGTTTTTTTTTTTTTGATACTTTCCTGTTTTATAAAACAATAGACTATCTTCTTGCTTAAGCTATTAGTTTGAAACATGAAATTACCATCTTTGCAGTTTGGATGTCAATAATCTCATCAGAGATTTACAATGGAAATAGAATGGAGATTACTAATATGGTTATTTCCAACTTAGGTGAGAGAAAGGAGGCTAGGAATTTCTATGTGCCTAAGGTCATTCTCATATAAAGCATAGCAAGAACTAAAACCCATGTGACTTCAAAGTCCATGCTCTTGATTATTCTAGTACAAATTCCATAAAATCACACAAGGACTGAAGAGTCAAACAAGACTGCTACTGAAGGATTGGTCCACAGGCAGATGCTTTGTCAACAAGCCAGTTTGCTACTGGCCCACAAGACAATGAAAAGTGCTGAAATGGATTGTAAACCAACTATGTCACAGAGCACACTCATGTTAGCTGATGTTTTTCTTTTTAATACTAAGATTCTGGTGCAAGCTCCTTATCCCCTCCTGGACTGGTATCAAACCATTTTGCTGATCGCCACTGGAGGCACACAGGTGAAGGGGACCCTTGGGCTTGCTTCCTAGTTCATGACCATCCTGTTATCACTGGGGACTCCTCCAGAAGCCATGTCTATACCATGTGACTTTGAATCCTCTTTTGGTAGGTATAACTGACTTCCTCACTCATTTGTTTGAACCAAGCTGGACCAATCAGATTTTATCTAAGAATGCGGAATCTTAAAAAGAAGAAAGGAGATGTTAATTGCTGAGCTACTGAAATAAAGGAAGCTCAGGGACTCTTATTTCCATGTCTCTGGGACTGCTGCGGTTCTGGCCTTTCTAAGATGTGGTTGTTAAAATCCTCCTCATGTTTTACAAGATTACTAATATTCCTCCAAGTGAGTTCTCTTTCTCTTAAACTAGCTAGAATTAGTTTCAAGTGAACCAGGCTACTGAAAAATGTAGAGAAGACAAAGTGCTCATGGCTCAGCATTTAATTTACAACGTCAGTGATTTTGCTAGCCTATGTGAGGGCGTTCACCACAATTCCAGGTTACGGTAATAGCTGAAAACACTGAGCATGACCTGGGGCCCCACTGGGGAAGGAAAGAAATAAGCACATAATCACCCCTGGTTACTAAAGACTCTGAACACATATTTGACCTTTGACTGCTTACTGTAGATAAATGGAACCCAAATGAATGAATTCATGGTTAACATTAGGAATAGCACCACATGGCATCTGCCCATCTAGCTGGCTTTAAAATGGCATTGAGAGCTGCCAGCCAGGGACCTCTCTCTGTTCATAGAGCTTTCCTGTCCTTATCTGACAATGAATCTCTTTAAAAAGAATAAACAAAACAAAAAACGCTTTGACCGTTTGTGCCGAGAAAACAAACATCCTAACCAGTTAAATTCAAACAACAGGTCTTCAATTCAAACTGATTTTGGAAAAAATAAACCATGGAGACCCAAATCCTTTTGTGATTATGCTATGTAATTTTTAGATGCAGTATTTGATTAAAAAAAAAAACTTGGATGTCCCAGAGATCATATCAGTGTTTGCATTTGCAAGTCTTGGTAGAAACTGTTCCTTCCAACTTGGTGAAAGGAAGCTGTGAAAAGGAGGTCTAAAACTGTGTGGGCTGCAGTGAGTGACAGTAGGAAGAGAAAGGAGCCACGCATGTGAGACTTGTGCTCCGACTTCAGGAGAGGAAAACCAGGTCTCGAAGGGGTTAGGCAAAGCTTCATAAGCTTGACACTTTCATAATTTATTTCTGAATCCAGAACAGTGGTCTCCTATGTGCTTACCTAGAATGCCTGTCATCTTGGCTCTGAATGAGTTAATCTATCTCTAGAATAGGTATCTGAATATACCTAAGATAGGTTTTGCATTCTGTTGCTCTTTCTATTTAAAAATTAAAATGCTTGTAGTAATAGTTAGCCCTGCTAATGTAGCCAGTATGATCATTTACAAATGCTTTCTGAATTAAAGAAAATTTGAACCTGAGATTCAAATATTCAAATATTCATGACTATAATTCTTCACATTTAAAACGTCTTCTCAGAGAGTCTCTTTGCAAGCAAATGATTTAGGCAGAGTTCTTTTTTCTTAATTGTATTGCTGGACATATACTAGGCATAATCTATAACACTCTCAACATGATATCCTATATCCAGTATTTTTTATTGTACTAAATTTCAGGGCTAATTTAAGTTTAAACTCTTTATTTTAGAAAATCAGTAACAGCAACTAATTAGCACATCTCATTCTGGATGTATTTGCCAACCAATTTCAGAGACTCATTTGCCTGTTAAGAGATTTTATTGAACACCAGCACCACAGACTCTCCTTTTTTTCTAGTAAACAGCTCATGCTTATTATCTTATTACAGGAATGCCACTGGTTAAATCAGGCTCTGAATATAAATAGCCATATTACTGCCATCAGGCATCAATGTTTATTTAGTGGCTGTGAGTCCTGCATACCTCTTTGATCGGGTTTGGAATGAGCCGTTGCAGTTTTTGTTCAAAAAGGTTATTTGCAAAGGCTACAGAAGTATCAGTTAGATTAAACATGAAATTAATCAGTGTGGAATTTTATCAGCCATTTCTGCCACCAAACACAAGGTGTCAAGAGCATGTGCAAATGAGGGTTGAACATGATGAAGCTGGGGGGTAGCTTAGTGGGGAGGACAGAAAGGATTCCAAGCGGTCTACCAAGCTCAGGGAGAAAAGGAAGGATGGAAGGAAGGAAACAAGGGCAGGAGGCGGGAGGGAGGCAGGCCTGTTGTGCCACCTGAAACTCCTTGGCAGTTCACAAATTCCCGGCATGGTAAGTGGGTGGGAGTCAGGTGACCTAGAACAGCGTTAACCTGAGCTCTGCCCTGCCCAGTGATCTTTGGGAACCTATTTAGTGCATAGACGCATTACCAAACAGACATGTGTAATGTGGTAAACTTGTACAAAAGCGGATGGATGTGCATTTTCTACTTTAACATTGCTGTAGACCAACACATCAGACAGGTAGACCCCTGATAATGAACATATGGTCTTAGTGGAGGAAGCTGAGTTAATGGAAGTGATGTGGCCCTTTAATTTAAACCACTTACTTTAATCGCTTTCACTTAAATCACTTAAACCAGGGTTCATTCTTTCATTCATTCAGCATTTGGGGGCTACTCCAGCTTGTCAGGTACATGTGCGGTTTAGTACTATGACGGTTGCCACTGGAAATTCTTGCTGATATCTCCTCAGCCTGGCTGATATTCTGCTCAGGAATCTGCAACAGCTGCATTGTCCTCAAGCCCCAGTTTTCCAGCTTCTGGTTCCCCATCGCCCGTTTCCATTTACTCTCAGCAGATGATCTAGCCTTCCCTACATAGTGAAAATGAGTTCACATGCATCCCCCCTCTTCCTCTCCTCCTCCATTTCCATGTCAGCAAATGCCCTTCCTCTTATGACAGGCAGTCCTCCCAGTGTTGACTTGGGGCCACTTTCTTCCTAGGGCCCCTTTTCCAACCTGAATCTTTCATGTCTTCCTTCCTAATTAGCCTTACTCATCAGCAGATAAAAATTTTCAGTCTTTCCAAATTAAAAATAAAATCCTCTGGAACTCTCCTGCACTGCTGGTGGGAATGCAAACTAGTATAACCACTATGGAAAACTGTTTGGAGGTTCTTCAAACTGCTAAACATGGAGCTTCCCTATGACCCAGCAACCCCACTCCTAGGTATCTACCCAAAAGACACAAAAACACTGATTCAAAAAGACACCTGCACCTCCATGTTTATTGCTGCTTTATTTACAATTGGAAAAACATGGAAGCAGCCCAAATGCCCAAAAGTAGATGACTGGATTAAAAAGATGTGGTACATATACACAATGGAATATTACTCAGCAACCAAAAATAAAATAAAATAAAAATAAAACAGCAATATGGATGGAGCTGGAAAAAATCATGCTTAGTGAAATAAGCCAGAAAGAAAAGGAAAAATACCGGATGGTTTCACTCATAGCAGGAGTATAATGGACCAGGCGAGAAAATAATAATAATGAACAGCCATATACCAGAGACATTTTATAGGGATGGAATGGGGAATGTGATTAAAAACAGTGGTGGGAGGGAAGTGCACTGGACTATGGTGATGGCACATGGGTGATTTGGTGATGGGAAGCCCATGGGGATGATAACTGAGATGGAAAAATGCACAAAACGATGTAAAGATAAACTATTATATAATTAAAAAAAATAAAATCCTTTGACAGCTTTTGATTCCCTCTTTAGGAATCTTTCTTTTTCTCTGTCACTGAAAAACTTCTTGAAATAATTGTCTGCAAGAATTCTCCCCACTTTCCTCAGATGCTACGCTACCTTGGGTCAGGTTTTTTGGGCGACACTGACACAGAAATTTGCATGGTGTGGTGTATAGGTGGTGAAGGGGTTGTTCTGAACCCTTGGGAGCAGGTTGACGAGATCCAATTCTGGGGAACTCAAGGCCTGGGTGGTCTTTCGATAACCAGAACTGGGGCAAAAGCACATCAGCCAGCCTGGATGCACAGGGTGGGTGAATAGATGTAGGCCAGGCAGATCTTTCGATTTGATTTGAATTCTGGTTGAATTTTTCAGAAAACATTTGTGAGTAATCATATTGGTACACTAGCAAGGATAACTATTATTACAAGCATTTTAATTTTAAATAGAAAGAGCAACAAAATGTAAAACCATCCAGGGCAGTTCCTGGAGAGGGATGTGGCCATCAGCCCTGAACAGGCAACAGCCCAGCTGCTAAGAAGTTTGTGCTTCAACCCCAGAGAGGTGCTCAGGGTTTCTCAGCCAACTGCTTAGTACTGAGCCTTTATTTTATTTTATTTATTTTTTTAAAGATTTATTTATTTGAGTACTGAGCCTTTATAATCTGACTGTCTTGGGTTCCAGCACTACCTATCTTCAAGGGCTTTTGAGGGTTTCCCATCCAGACTTCACACACAGTCAATTAACCCTTGCAAAATGTAACCTCATCACGTTCTATCACCCCTCTCTGGCTTGACTATAGTTCTCTGTCTCCATCAGTGAAAGAGAAGAGGTAACTTGTGAGATAAAGTCCTATCCTTTCACTCTTTTGTGATTACTTCAGAGAATGTTTGCTTTTTGCAGAGCTTCTAAGGAGTCTCCTGTGCTGAACAAACACCTACTGAGTGACCTGCTGTCTCTGCTGCCTGCTGAGACCTGAGCAGGCACATTCCTGCCCAGCTGTCCAGCTCGCTGCCTTTCCCCCAGCCTCACTGCCCTGGGCTCCTTATGCCAAATAAAGTATGACCTTGATTCTGTCCTCAGGCTTTGCTTTCTAGAGGACCTGGGAGAGGATAGTATTCCCTGAACCCCATACTCCCACTTCCATCCTATTTCCAATAATGTTTCTTAATGATTTCTAACTTCTAAGAGACTCTTAAGTCTGCAGGTTTGTAGCCTGTACAAGTTCTGTGCCACTTTTACCCTGGCATGAGGCAGAACTTAATATTAGTGGTGTACCACAGGGCACTGCTCAGAGTGACTGGGCTGCTTTGGAAAACATGGAAGAGCTAAGAACTTTTTCCTAGATCGTGGCAACACACACAATACCTCTTTCCTTCTGCGCTGTTCTTCTAAAAATTTCATGTTTTCCAGAGGTTTAAATGAGTGGTGTATGTAAATCTCTTAGAGCTGTGCTAGGTAAGTATTGAGCTAAAAACAAGATTTAGCCTTCATCATCATCATTATCCTCCCATGGATTTTCCCCATCCTATTTCTTTCCCCCCATCTCCTGAGGGTTAAAACAGCTTAAAAATATTTAATTAAAAATTGAGTAATTTCCATTTTCTCTACGTAGTATTCCTAGGAAACAAAATACAACAGAAATCTGAGTGGTCATTAATCTAAGAATTGGTACTGCAGTGGTGATGTTTTTGTAGATACAAAATACAATTTAAACCTTGAGATTTTAAAATTAATATTCATTGCAGGGAGGTTAAAAAGTAAAAAAAATCTCTTTTTCCTCAAGCCTTCAAGGTCAAATTATAATTCTTATTCTACAAATATCTGATGAATCAAGGGGCTATTATTAGCAGGCAGACTGAGGGATACTGTGGGGCTCCCAAACTTGACTCTAAAGAGGTCTAGCCATCATGTGCACAAATTGTAATTTGTTTTAAAAAACTTTAACAGAATTATTGTACATAAAGAGGAAAAAGGATAATTGTTTCCTAGTCAAACACCCAAAATTTATACATTCCCTTGGGAGCAAATGCCTATGCAAACAGGGCTGGGCCGAGGCCTGAAAGCCTGCCACAGGCCTAAGGACTTTTGCCAGGGAAACCTCTGAACCAGGGGTGAGGGGCAGAGGGCCCCAGCAAATCTGTGATGAAAGGAGCAAACTTAAGGAACAAGTCAAGGTAAAGGCTGTGTTGTCAGCCACCCCACAGCCCTCTCCCCCACGTGTCTCCCCCACATGTCTCCTTCAAGGCCCCCATGTCCCTGGAGCAAGTCCAAACCTGAGAAGCAAGCAAGGCCTTCTCTGTGGCCTCTCTCCCTTGTCTCTGGCTATTTCTACAGATGATTGCTCTTGAGCCCACTTGCCTTCCATGTTATGTAGCTTCATGGGTTACTCAGCACTGCCCCCCCCCCATTAGGTGGGGCAGGGAATATTATACATCCTTCTTTTATGGAGATTGCCTCTGTTACATTATTTGATTATAGTTTGATTGACTAGTTAAACAGACCAAATTCCCTAAAACCATCTGTCCTGTTTACAGCCTCATTTATAAAGTTTCTCTGACTGTTTTGCAATGCAATTTGCATATATCTGTCTTTTAGACGCCACCTCTCCTGTGTACCCTACCTGCCAAAGCCTTCCCATTCTAATAAAACGAATTAATGAGGTGGTTTACCTCAAGTTAATCACTTGTATTCTGATTTTGTTTACAAACTTTGCATTCAGTTTTTGTGTTTATATTTCTGCTTTTCAACTGAAATATCTAATGCAAAAATAAATGACTCATTTATACATTTTAAATTAGAAGCAGAGGTCCAATCCATCCAATTCATGAAAAATCTCTTAAACCTTCAAATACTTAAAAATATACCCAGATCACTAAACATATGAACAAATTAATAATAGCATGGTTTGTTTTATCATCTCTACATTTAATTCTAAATGTCCTACTGCTGACAGAGAGCTTTTACCATCTCTAGTTATTTGAGTTGTTTTTGGCCAAATGTTTTGGCTGGGACACAGTTGTAGGGCCTGAGTTCCAGGGTGTTTCTCTGCACTCAAGGAGATGCTGAGCCCTTTGAAACAGTCACAGCGATAACAAGGAACCCCTTGTTCATGCTTCACAAATGGGGTTATTTTCACAGCTGACCTTCTGGCATAAAATTAGTCCATAGTCCAATCCTCTCTTCTTATTGGAGCCTGCTGTGCTAGCTAGTTTACCTCTTGATTGGAGTTAATTAATCTATTTACTCTGATTAATTTGGATTTTTTTCCCACTTACTTCTTATGTTTGAATATTGGCCACAATCCTAAAGGTCTTTAGACTATCAGGCCCATTTGTATAATTTGTGGGAAAGAAAGAGAAAAAGTACACTGAACATCATTTAGGGTCTATCCATATATCATTACATATGCATACATCAATTAATTTACTTCACCTTTCTTACAGTTGTGTGAAGTAGGCACAATGATGGCCATTTGATGAATGAGAAAACCAAGGCTCAGGAAATTAAGAAGCTATTAGGTTGCAAAGCAGGTATCCAAGTCAAGTTATGATGAAATCCACAGTCTGTGCTCTTGAGACCCGTCGCAAAAGCCCCCTGACTGTTCTAGATAACAAGTTTGGCTACATGTGTGGCTGCCTCTTGAGGTTATCTTTTTTTTTTTTTTTAA
>NW_004567114.1:48588420-48589833 GCF_000260355.1 Condylura cristata
TTGTCGAAAGCCTTCTCCGCATCTGTCGAAATGATTATGTGGTTTTTATTCTTCTGTCGGTTGATGTGATGGATTACATTAATTGATTTTCTGATGTTGAACCATCCTTGTGCTCAAGGTTATCTTTTTTATAAAAAATATTTTCCTGTGAACTTGCTGTAACAAACCCAAGGCATGAAAAGTTTGGGCTCATGGCTATGAGTTGGCCATCTGACACTTCCTCTTCCTCTGTGAGGTAGTCCACATTAGGGGGTCAGCTGGCCCCCCTGTAGACAGACCTGAGACCTTCCTGATTCTTTGTGGCAGCTTTTGCCTAAGAGATCCATCCCCATCCTACCCTCTCTTCTCTCTCTCTACCAAACTTCTCTCTTGACTTTCTGTTTTTTTTTTTTTTATGCAAGCTTATGGAATATTTACAAGAATAGGAACTCTGCACACACTCTTCATCTATGTTTGCCAGGTGTTAATATTTTATCCTATTGGCTTTATCTCTAACGATTTGAAAGTGTGTCACTCATCATATCCCTTTAATCCTAAATTCTTAGTGTGTATGTCCTTAGATAAAGACACTCACACAATTATAGTTCACTCATTAAAGCAGGAAAATGTGAAATTGACATAATGCTCTTATCTAATCCTACAGGCCTTTATTCAAATTTCACCAATTGTGAATTGGCAAAATTTAGTAAATTTGCCCCAAAATTCAACACAAAAATCAACATTACATTTAATTACATGGCTTTTAAAATTTCATAATCTGGAATGATTGTCCATGATTTCTGTCTTTCAAGTAAGAAATAGGGTAGCCCTCAACTTGGGTTTATCTGATGTTGCTCATGATTAGATTCAGGACATACCTTAGCAGGAATCCTACATAAGTGAGATGTTTGACATCAGTTTGATCCATTATGATGTGAGCTTTAGTTAGTTGACTAAGGTTATATCTGTCAGATTTCTCTCCAGCAAAGTTACCACTTTCCCCTTTGTAAGTAATGAATACCTTGTGGCGAGATGATGTAAATAAACACTTTACATACTTACTTCTACTAGTTTTACTTTTCATTAGTGATTTTCACCTGGATCAATTATTACTGTGATGATTTCAAGCTCTTGACTCTACCACATTCCTATCTTTATTTCTCTCCATTCTTTTGTAAGGGTATATTCACTAATTATCAGTATGGCCTAATGGGTTCTTAGCTTTTTTACTCTTTACTGTGACATTTAATATTCAAAGTGACTCAGATTTGACTAGTGGAAATGCCTTCAAGCTAGTTCTTGAATTCTTTTGACATGTCCTTATCATTTTTTGAGCACTTGCTTACTTTTTGATCTAAGATAGTCCAGACTCATCTTGTAATTTTGCCTGGGCACTGAATCCATCATTTCTCAAAGGAGTTCTGGTTTTACTTT
>NW_004567114.1:48590638-48597186 GCF_000260355.1 Condylura cristata
TTGATGGGGTTGTTTACTTTATTTTTGTTGAGTTTCATCAGTTCTCCGTATATTTTTGTGATCAGTCCTTTATCGCTACTTTTGTGTGAGAAAATGACAAACCCTAATTTTGATGCTAGCGGTCTTTATTACTACTGGACTGTCAAAGCCTCTGTCTTCTCAGCATACCGACCTAGGAAACATACACATTTTTTCGTATCTATAGTAAAAAACTATAAATTCATGCTGTTTCAATCCAGCAACACATGATTCTTTCCAGCCTTCCCCTCCATATTTGTTTCTGTTTTCTCCAAAAGTCAGGAACCTGGTTCTCAACATCTTCAAAATATTTACTCATTTTCTCAATCCTTAACACTGAGAAAATAATTTCAGCATTACTTATCCATTCCACTTAGAAAAATGTGCATACTAAGTAGAATTCAGAATTGATTTGTGGTTCTTTTTTCTTTAGATCAAGGCTTATATAGGCAAAGAATTATGTTCAGTCAGGCTGTTTTATTTTCTTCAGTCCATATGTGGACTTAGTGCTTTATCTGAGATATAGTAAAGGGCTGCAGCTTCTGTTTGTATTCCATTTTTGATTTCTCATGTGCTAGTGCTTGTTGGTTTTACTTTCTATTTTTTTGTGTAAATAAAAGGTGCATACTTCCAAAGCCAAAATAACATTTAAAAACATATTCCAAGAACTCTCACTCCTTTGCCACTTGTTCTACCCAACTCTGTGGATAAACTCATTCGTTTCTTGTTTGCTTTTACTGTGTTTTTTCTTTTCTTTTTTCTTTTTTTGTCAAACAAGGAGACCCAGGTATACACCCTTGTTTAACCTTTATTTGCTTGTATAAAAGGTGGTATACTATCTATATTCTTTGTACTTCACTTTGTAACCTACCTCTGTATTGTGTGAATCACTCCATATCATCTTAGTGAGGTCTTCCCTTTCTTTTTGCATAGGTGTACAGTATTCTAATGACTGGATAAGGAGCAGTTTATTTAACTACTCTTCTGTGCATGATAATTTAGGTTTGCTACCAAAATCTTTCAGTTATAAATATTGCTATTATTAATAACTTTACGGATACATATAATTTCCAATAGTGGAAGTAGAGTTTCAGGGTTAAGTGATAATAAATGCGATTTCTGAGTCAAAAGTTAAACAAATATGTAATTTAGTTACAGTCAAATTCTCTGTATAATTTGACCTTTGAATAATAATGTTATAATTCTGACAGAATTTATATGAGGAATATATGAGAGTTACTATTTTCCCATAGCCTTACTAGCAGGGCATTTTGTCAAGATTTTTTTTTAAAGATTTATTTATTTGTGCATATAGAACTGGGGTACAGGCCAGAGGTGCAGGGGCGGTGAGAGAATTCACCAGAGACGGAGTGGGGAGCACAACAGGCAGATGGACAAGAACACTGCTGAGGGGAGCAGCAGGCAGGTCAGGAGAGGTCTGCTGAGCCATGTGGGTCATCTCTGGGGTTGAACTCATGCGGAAGTGGCTTTAGCTTCTTAGTTCTGTGCTTTAACCTGCTGCACCACCAGGGAGGGCCAGCATTTTGTCAAGATTTTTAAGTTTAGACAACCTGATGAAAAAAAAGCTATTTCAGTATTGTTTAATTTGTATTTTCTTATTGTTTTGAATTGAACACATTTCTACATATTAGTGAATGTTTTATGTATATGTGATATATATATATTTAATTCTAATACTTCTAACAGACAAAGATCTTTCTGATGCTCTTTATCTCTATCTCCATTTTACTACTTTTTATTATTATTTATTATTTATTTATACGTACAAGATGATCCCTTCACAGGCTTTGTTAAGTGACATGTTTCTTCTCCAGCAGTTAAGGGACAATCCTTACTAGAAAGAAAGGAATAATTGCAAAGCATGCATAACACTGAAACACGGACAGAATCCTCATTAAGAGAGCCCCAGTGATCTTGAAAGTCCTGCAACAGTTTACCTCCACTGCCTAAATCTTCAGATTGCATCACAGGGTTTGTCTTAGGAAAGAACTAGAAGTGAAGCCATGAGATTTCAGGCTAAAGATGGCAGCAAGGGCCCCTGTGGGTGTACTAGGTGACAGATGTTTATATCATAGAACCAACAAATTTAAGACCTGTATGAGAGCCTACAGATTACCTGGACTCAAACAATCTAACCTGGTTATAGGCAGGAAACAGAGGCCCACAGAGTTTAGCAGCTTGCCAAAGTCACAAACATTTATAGTCAGTGCTATCTAATATGACTTGACACTAAAAATATTTTTCAAATGTAATCCATGCTAAAATATCTGCATTCAGATAAGTTTTATATTTTAAAGGTACCATCCTGGTCAATAGTTGCTAAAGCAGCAGCTCCTCCTCCAAAGGAACTTAAGTTCTATGCTCCAGAACTTAACCAAAGGGGAGCAGAAAATTTGCTCTGGTCATTCTATGTCTTTATTTATGGTTGCATTTTAATAACACTGACAATTTTCTAGTTTGTTTTTAGACTATAGTGCAACAAACTCTTCTATCAGCAAAGGTTTCAATTCATTAAAAAACAAAATAGATCTCTGTCAATTATAATTAGGTTTGACTTTCTTTAGTACACAGTCTAGTTTTAAGGGTACCCCATAATTAATTTAATTGGACCACTGTATTTTCTAAGTGCCCTAGATAAACCATTTCTACCTAGGTTAAGCCAACCTGTTATGTTAGCATCTCCCAAACTGATATCACAAGTGCTTGTCAGACATATTCAACCTGCCCCAACCTCCTGAACCAGGTTTTCCTACATGACTGAAAATCTGAAGATTTAACAATAGATGCAAATATTTGGAAAAGTCAATTCTGTATTAGTTTGGGGAGTTTAACTCTGTTGGCAGCTTTACCCCAACTGAACACTTTACTCCAAAATAAACACTTAAAAACATTTATTAAATTTTAAGTGTTAAAAGAGATTTACCTCTTATATGTAGTTTATCTCTAGGCTTTGGGGGCAATACTAGTAAAACTTTTTGGTCTATGGCAGAATCATAGAATAAATATATAGCTTCCTAGTATAGGTAATTCATCAACATGCTGGTGGCTACTTTGCAAAAGAGAGAGCTCCTCAGGATGGTTAGGTCTGTGTAGTCCAAATCAGTCACAGTACTTTGTCGTGACAGCTATTCTTTAAAAAATGCAGGAGGCAATGGGTGGTCCGTTCTTCATGCTGCCATTACAGAGTTGGATGACAAAGGCAGTCATTCCTTCAAGTCATCAAGGTCTGTTGACCACAGCACTTGATCAAGAACCAAGGCTGATTTAGTGACGCCAGCGTTCCTGGTCCTGGCGTGAACAGGTTGACGTCCTGGTTGGTGCTACCTATCACCCCAGTTGTCTTCTGTTACTACCGTTAGGGCTGCCTTTTGATTTCCACCTCTCATCTTTGAACATGTTCCTTTTCCTTTTCAACACTTAAAACTTAATAAATGTTGTTAAGTGTTTATTTTGTGCAAGGCTGATAGAAAGGATGGAAAGCTACTAAGAACAAATAAATACTCAGCCAAGTTGTCAAGCTTAAAAAATGGTAAAGCAACAGTTCCTGCTCCAAAGGAACTTAAGTTCACTGGGGGGTGCGAGGGGGGGAAACAAATAAATAACCATTAAACTTGACAATGAGGATAGACAAGGAAAGACAGGTTTAAAGCAAGCATTTTTGTTGCAGTAATTAAAATAGACATTAATGAAATTGAATATTGAACACATACAAGTAATATTTGATAATAGCCTTATTTTAAATTGGTAGGGAAAATGCATATTACTCGATAAAATATATTGGGCCAACTAACAAGGCTTCTGAAAAATAAATTAAGCCAAATCTTTACCACATTCTGGGTTTTCCCTGGTGGCGCAGCGCTAAGAAGCTAAAGTCACTTCCTCATAAGTTCGATCTTCGCCTACCCAGGAATGACCACATGGCGTGGCAGACCTCTCCTGGCCTGCCCGCTGCTCCCCTCAGCAGTGTTCTTGTCCATCTGCCTGTTGTGCTCCCCACTCTGTCTCTGGTGAATCCTCTCAGGTGAATCCTCTCACTGCCCCTGCACCTCTGGCCTGTACCCCAGTTCTGTAAGCACAAATAAGTCTTTAAAAAAAAAATCATTACCACATTCCTCACACCAAATTAATTCTAAGTGGATTAAATATAAAAATTTACACCAACAATGCATTAGAGAAAATGTAGATAAATCTTAAGTCAGCATGAAGCAATACCTAGCAGTCTTTCACTAGGTGTTTTTCACGACATAAAATTCTAAATACAACATAAATAAAGTCAAAGACCAAGGACAATGGAAAAAATTTGGGGATCAACTATAACAAATAAAAGGCTGATATGCATAATAGCCCAAAACTTTTTTATAGAAACGTAAAGAAGTCAATAGAAGGATTAAAAAGGGAGGCATTAATTGGGAGTTCATGTCAGAAGACTTATAAATGGTTAACAGGAAAATGAAAATATTCTTCAATACTTAAAGAAATGCAAATAAAACAATTTTTGTTGTTGCTCATGTGATTGGAAAGAATATTTTTAATTGAAGTAAAAATTTGGTATATAATTTTCAGGAATATCTTGGCAACATTTGTTTGAAATGAAAATTTAGCTCACAGTTTTACTCAAGTAACTATTCAGAGATATATATACAAAAGCATTTACTGTACCACTGTTAATGATATGAAACACTAATAGCAATCAATAGATTAAATAGATTATAATTAATCCAAATGATAGGATAGAGTAAAAAATGCCCTGATATGATGAAATCAGTAATGGATGCTTGCTTAATTGAAAAAAATTCATTCATTCATTTATTTTTTTATATAATAGTTTATTTTTACATCATTTTGTGCATTTTCCCATCTCATTTGCAATCCCCTTGGGCTTCCCATCACCAAATCACCCGTGTGCTATCACCATAGGCCAGTGCATTTCCCTCCCCCTGCTGTTTTTGATCCCATTCCCCACTCCACCCCCACAAAATGTCTCTGGTATATAGCTGTTCATCATTATCATTATTTTCTCACCTGTTCCATTATATTCCTGCTATGAGAGAAAAAAATTCATTTATTTTTAATATTGATTGTTATTTTCTTACATCATGGGTCATCTTTCGATACTTACTGTTCTCCTAGATGTGTCCCCATAGTCCACCCTGTACCATCATCCAGCTGCACTGTGCCTCCCTCCCTATTGTGAGCACTCCCACACCTCCCTACTGCAAGGCATGGATGGATGTTGGGGGCCCATGGGCCTTGTCTTTTTTCTGGAACCATGTCCTTTTCCTGGGTAAGGACTCCTGGACCACAACAGACCAGACTGCTCAAATCCCCAGGAGCAGTCCCCTGTGAGTCAGCAAGGTAGAGGCCTTCAAGAACCTCTGGTAGAGCAGGTGTGTGTGGAGTGGTTATCTGGGCACCTTGATTTTGGAACTTCTTGTGGGAGGGGAGAAGTGTCTCTTCTCTCCATACCAGTGTGGTCCCTGGGTTCTGTGCCTTCTCATTCACACTGATTGTTCTATCCATTCAGGTGATTGTCACATGATGCTGCTTCTGAGTCTCATAATTCTGGCATTGGGAACCAATGGAGAGGTTCCCCCATGGGGCAGACTCCAGTAGGTGGTCAGTCCACCTCCTATCATCTCCTTCCGTGGTTCCCGGTCCTTTCCTGGGTCCCCAGTCACATCTCTGATGTTTCCTCCCCCAGTTTGGAATGGAAGAAGCCTCATTCATATCGCACGCACCTCTGGACCAGGGGTTTGGTTCCTCAATTCTGGAGATGTAGGTGGCGCTCATGTGAGAGTTTGCCTCCACAGCTGGTCTCATGGTCCTGTTTGTGGTGGGTCCCACCGTATTGTGTCTGGGTCTACCCTCAGGTGATGAATATGTCTAGGGATTTGATTTGTCCCTCTTGTCTCCTGAAAGTCTGTAGCAGGAGCTTCTGAATTACAGGTATCTTGCACCAGTATGATTGAAGTGGGAATCAGAGAGGAGGAGACCTCAGTCCCCACCAACTTGATCCACCACCTTGATTCCTGGGGCTTAGGCCTGGGGTTGGGGTGTGTTGAGGCCTCTGCCCGAGACCCAGGCTGGTAGCTCTGGCATGAGTGGGAGTAGGGTCAGGCACAACCATGTGGAGGTGGAGCCTTGCATTTTCTTCTCCCTGCGGGAGACCCCATGCAGAGTGGGCCCAGTGCCCACTTCCACCCCATGGAAGTGGTGGGCAAATCCCCCAGTGAGATCCCCAAATCCTGAGACCCCCAGTAGCACAGGATTCATCCTACCCCTACCCCTGCCTGTAGCCTAGGCCTTGTGTTGGGTGTTCTGGGGATCCCTGCCAAGACCCAGTTTATTTCCTGCCTGAATGGGCTTAATTAAAAAAAACAAGAAAAATCATAAAAAAAGATAGATATGGCCCTCCCTGGTGGCACAGCGGGTTAAAGCACTGCATTGAGAAGCTAAAGCCACTTCTGCATGAGTTCGATCCCGGCCTGCCCCGGAGGTGACCACATGGC
>NW_004567114.1:48597341-48644569 GCF_000260355.1 Condylura cristata
GATATATACCCTAAATACAAATTTTAACATAAACTAAATATAGAATTATTTATTAATTTTTTGATAATAAGACAAGGCCTCTTCTTTGAGTAAGGATTTGCTGACTAAAGTTGTTTTTGGCTTTCTGCATAAGCCACACTTGTAATGTTTCCATTCACCTATCAAAACGTGCCTCCTACCTCTTTCTACCTTGTTCACACTGACTTACTTTCTGTAATCTCTTCCCATTACAAGGTCTCATCACTAGTTACTCTTTCTTTTCCTGACTCTTTGCATGGTTGACTCTTTCTTTTGAACTTTAAATTTCAGTCTAAATGTCACTTCAAAAACATTTTCTATGATGACCCCATTTATTTCAGTTAGGATAATTCTTCTTTCCAGTTTAAATTGATTTATGAAGTATTGTTTAAACAGTCATAGATCTGGCCTGATCTACGGTTACATCTATGGTTACACTGTAACCATGGTTTAAGTGATCAAAATCTATTTTCTCATTCTCACTCTACTTCCTTAGAGTTGACTTGATTCTTCTCTTCTTCCTAATGACTGTCACCATCTCATTGTAAGCCTGAATGTTGAGTCAAATGCATACTAGCCCTGATAGTATTGACATGCCTTGTGCTGATTTGTGTTATGTAAAATTTTCCAGAAGCAGAGCCTGAGGTAGGGATTTAGGTATAAATGATTTATAAGGGATTTAAGTGTTCTTCATTAAATGTTCAGGAGATAGTATATATCTTTTCTGACCATAGTGATATGAATCCAGACAGCAATAGTAGGATAGAAACTTGAAAATTTACAAATATGTGGAAATTAAACAACATACTCCTGAACAACCTATAGGACAAAGAAGAAATCAAAACAAAATTTAAAAAGAAATCTTCAAATGAAAGAAAATGATACACCAAAACTTATGACTCAGCAAAAACAACTTTAAGAGATAAGATTATAGTGATAAACACCTACATGAAGGAAAAAGAAAGATCTTAAATAAGTCACCAAAATTTTTTTTTACCTCAGGGAGCTATAGAAAGAACAACAAAACAAGCTCAAGGACATCAGAAGGAAAGAAGCAACAAATATTAAAACAGAAATAAAAGGAGACTACGAGAACAGCAACATAAAAGGGAACCAAAACTAAGAGTTTTTCTCTAAAAGGATAAAAAACTGACAAACTTTTAAAAAATTATAATAGTTTATTTTTACATCATTTTTTGCCTTTTTCCATCTCAGCTGCAATCCCCATGGGCTTTGCATCACCAATTCACCCATGTGCCATAGTCCTGTGCACTTCCTCCCCCCTCCTCATTTTTGATTCCCCACTCCACCCCCATAAAATGTCTCTGGTATATAGTTGTTCATCATTATTATTTCCCCCCCGGTCCTTTATGTTCCTGCTATGAGTGAAACCATCCAGTATTTTTCTTTTTCTTTCTATCTTGTTTCACTAAACATGATCCCTTCCAGCTCCATCCATGGTCCTGCAAAAGGCATGAGTTTATCTTTTTTGATTGCTGAGTAATATTCCATTGTGATTATGTACCACATCTTGTAATCCAGTCATTTACTTTTGCGCATTTGGGCTGATTCCATGTCTTTCCTATTGTAAACAAAGCAGCAATAAACATGGGGGTGCAAGTGTCTTTTGGAATCAGTGTTTTTGTGTCTTTTGGGTAAATACCTAGGAGTGGGATTGCTGGGTCATATGGAAGCTCTATTTTTAGCATAAAAACTGACAAACTTTTACCTAAACATGTAAGGAAGAGAAAATTCAAATAAGTAAATAAGAAAGAGAATGTTTAGGAAATGAATTTAACAAGGCGAAAAATCTGCTCACTGAAAATCATAAAATGTTGAAGAAATTGAAGACACAAATAAATGCAAAGATATACCATGAGCATGGATTGGAAACACCAATATTATTAAAATATCCATATTATCCAAAATAATTTACAGATTCAAGGCAATATCAATAAAACTTTTTTTCTTTTTTACTTTCCCTATCAAAATTCTAATGGAGTTTTCCACAGAAAAAGAACAAACAATCCTAAAATTCATATAGAACCACAAATGAATCTGAATAGCTTAATCAACCTTGGACAATCAAAACAAAATTGGGAGTATCATATTTTTTGATTTCCAATTATGTTACAAAGCACAGCAATTAAAACAGTATGGTACTGGCATAAAAACTAAATAGATTAATGGAACATATTAGAGAGTCCTGAATTTTTTTTTTATATAATAGTTTACTTTTAAATCATTTTGTACATTTTTTCATCTCCGTTGTAATCCCTGTGGGCTTCCCATTACCAAATCACCCTGTGCCATCACTAGTCAAGTGCATTTCCCTCCCCCACTGTTTTTGATCCCATTCCCCACTCCACCCCCATAAAATGTCTCTGGTATATAGCTGTTCATTATATTATTATTTTATCGCCTGAGTGAAACCATCCCAGAAATAAATTTAAGGGAGTAACTAGTATATTATGTGTTGTTGATTTACTTATACTTCTTTCAAACACAATGAAGAAAGAAATGTCTTCCCCTCTGATTTGGAGAGCCACTACTTCCTTTTATTCTGAATAGCTCTGTTAGAGTTTGGGAGGCAGGAATGGGTGGAGTTTATAGAGTTTTGACTTGTAAGTAGGGAGTGTGGTCCCCTGAAGGCATTCCTAATAACCCCATCCTTATCTTCACCTATAACTAGCTCCTTGCTCCTGCACAAACAGTTGAAAACAAACAAGTAAGCCAACTTAATTTTTTTTGCTTGGGTTTAGATTTCCAGAAAAATCACAAAGATAGCACAGAGAGTTCCTGTATACCACCACACTCAGATTCCCCAATTATTAACATCTTACATTTACATGGTACATTAGTCACAATTAATAAGCTAAGACTGATACAATATTATTAACTAAAGAATATGTACTATCCAGATTTCCTTTGTGTTTATGTATTCTTTTTTTTTTTTTCATTCTAGAATCCATCCAGGATACCACATTACATTTAGTCATCATGTTTCCTTAGGCTTATTTAAACCATGACAGTTTCTCAGACTTTCCTTGTTTTTAAAGCCTGTGACAGTTTTGAGGAAATGCAGAATGCCTGTTAGTTGGATCTGTCTGACGTTTTCTTCACAATCAGATGGGGGTTATGATTTTGGAGAGGAAAATCACTGAAGTAAACTACCATCTTCATCATATACTACCAATATAATTTATCACTATTGAAGCTAATCTTGATCTGGAGCATCAGCTAGATTAGTGGTGGAAGGAAGATGGATTTGTGAAATGTTAACAGGGACATTTCAGAACTGAACATTTACTTAGGGGTTAGAAAGATGGTTAGTGTAAAGGAAAAGGAGTGAGTGGAACCACGCACTTTGCCAAGGTTTTAACAAGGGAACTGAACACACATGTGACAAATACGGCTGAAGTGTTAGTGACCTGCCCACGGAGAGAAATTTAGTCTGCCTTTGGAGCTGGAGTGGGTCCCAAGGCTTTTGCTGCTCTGGGACAGGGTAGAGAATGTGATTGGCACATGGACCCAGCCAGATGTATCTACCATTCAGGCCACTAGGGCAGTCATTCCCAGAATGACTTGTACAGTTACCTGGAGATGATACCTGGCGTCTTTAAGGGTACTGGGCTCTGAGTTTAGGGAGGAGTCAGGGTATTTCTCAACATTCTACCATATGCTTAGTTATATGGAAAAGTAGTGTATGTCTGAAGTCAGTTGGGACAACTGTAGTTAATATTTTCCCAAATGAGACCTTGCCATCTATTCCCTGACATGCTTTGACTATAGAAAGAATCCAGGGACACACATTACAATGTGAGTAGTGTTTAAATCTGTGTGGTGGGTTTAGAGGTTGCATTAGTTTTCTGGGACTGCATAACAAAGTACCTGGGGGGCTGAGAACAGAAATGTGTTGTCTTTGGCCCTGGAGATCAGAAGTCTGAAATCAAGGCATCAGCTATCCCACACTCCCTCTGAAGGCTCTAGGGAAGGATCGTTTCTTGTTTCTTCCTAGCTTCTGGAAGTGATTGCTCACTCTTTGGTGTTCCTTGAGTTGCAGCCTCTTCATCACATAATGCTCTCCTGTGAGTCTGTACCCAGACACTGTTCTTATAAGAACCTAGTCATCCTGGATTTATGGCTCACTCTCATTGAGTATGACTTCATCTTAACTTGATTACATCTGCAATGTTCCCTTTTCTATGAATGGGTCATTTTTATAGGTTTTAGATAGACATGAATTTAGGGGGACCATTTTTCAACTCAGTTAGGGGTGGTTGACATTTCCTTTTTCATATATTTCTATTTTATCTAATTTTCCTTTGCATCCTATGTGCTACTCCTATACTTGCAAAATACAAACAAAAACTTAGAAAATGCAATCTCCACAATGAATACACTTGCTGAAAGGGCCAGATCTGTTCTGGAACACACAAGAAAAGGTACTTATACCAGGAGGTGCCCTGTGCCAGAAGCTTCCCTACACACCCACCTGAACACTGTCAAAAAGACCAGCAGATTGTAGGGCAGGAGGTGCCTATGGGAAATGCCTGGGCATCTCTGCTCTGGCCAGGCCAGGGCCGGGGCAAGGGACTTTTCTGTTTTGCTGTGGGCTGGGAAGCTGGCTTCCTAGATACGGGGTTTACCCAAAGAGATCATTTAGACTTCCTGTGGCAGCACCCCTTTCCTGAACAAACACAGGAGGGCAGCTGGGAAAGTATGAATGTGATAACTGAAGTCACATTCACCCTGCTGGATAAACACTCCCTGGGAGTCAGCTGTTTTCCGAACTTTCTTAGGTACCAGGCCCCCAGGGGAGGTGATTTCTCTCCTGACAGCCACACCCCAGGTTGTCCTTTGTTAGTCAGAGCACATGCTTCGCTATGCTTGGTTATGCTCCCCTGATGTTCTGCACGTCCCCGCCATCCAGCTGTACGTGCTTGCCCCTCCCCAGGCTAGCTGGACGGAACATCATCTCGACAACCAGTTCTAAAGGAGCAGCTGGGAATCAAGTTTAAATCTTGGATTTTCAGCACAACTTGAGAGAGAAACCCCTAAGACACATGGGTTTATGGGTGCCAGGGAGAGAAAGGAACCAAGGAAGAAAAGAATGAATTATTAGTCTGTTTCACTTAATCAAACATTCTGCCTGCTTCCTTTAGAAAGCCCTGGTATCTGATTTTTTTTTTTTTAAATAAGTTCATTCTGCTTGGAGGTGGGGGCTTTCAGTGGATAGTTTTGGTTATTGAGAAACAAAAACAGAACCGAGTCTTTAAGGTGGGGGTTGTACATTCTGCAAGCCACTGTTCCTAGGCCTACAACTGTTTTAGAATGCCAATGTCAAGTTTAGTCCTATGGGACTGAGGCCAGGGCTTTCCTCTCTTTTCTGCATAGCAATTTAACCCTTTAGGAGGTGAAAGGACTGCTACAGGATATGAGATACTCTCCTTTTCCAAACAGGCTCTGTTATCAAAAGGCTCCTTTTCCTGGTCTCTACACCTAATGACCATGGAGCAAGGGCTGTCAATTCCAAGTTTCCAGGACTATGTCATCTCCATTTCACAAAAGAGGAAACAGAGGCTCTGAGAAGTTGAGTAACGTGCTTCAAATTATAGTCTTTGGCAAACTGAGTCTGAGTGACTGACTACAAAGCCTGCATTCTTGACCACTAGCCTGTGCATCTCCCATGAGGGCACCACCCAGAGAGTGTCCTTAGCAGAGGCTGGGGAGAAGAACAGCGTTCACCTATGGGAGCTGGAGATATACATTCCATTGCCACTTTTACCATCACTCGCTGGGTGACATTCAATAGCTCCTTTAAAATTTCAGTATTGTAGGTGACACATTTGCAAAGCTCCATGCTGCTCTTCCTTAGAACTGTCAGGAAAAATAGCTTCTCTGGAGACTGGGTGCTGAACATTGCCCTAAGTCTCCTTCAGGTTTAACTCTATTTTTAGTTGATGTCTCCCACTCCACTGTGAACCCTTTCACTCACCTCTCATCTCTCTCCTCCCTCCCCCCCCCTCAAAAAAAAGCAGCAGCAGAAGAAAAAAAGCAGGGTCCTCCGTGGGGAACCACTTAGTTTGCATCTTCAGTGCCCAGAAGTACTTCTTTCCATTAGGGGCTCATGATGTTCTCTTAATCATTTTACTGTTTAGTGCTCCTTTTTTAGTTAACTTTCTGTTCCCCCTTCCCCATTCCCATGAATCTTTTCCTTTCATCAGCATCTTCCCCTTGCCTCCCTCCCCATAACATAGCAACCCACTCACACTGGCTTTGAGAACGTGTCAGATGCATCATAAATGCATAGAGGGAAGCTTTACAATGTGCCCTAATTTGGGAAAGAACATTTTACCAAAGGGCAAAATGAGGACTTGGAATTTTTTTTCTGCCCTCAGGAGGCCCAGTCTTGCAACTCTGTAGGTCTAGAACTGAATAGGAGGAACTGCTGTGTTCACACGTTTAGTCAAGAGTACATCTAATTCCGTCCTTCAGCGGTCAGGCACGTAGGCAACTTCCTTCTTATAAAAGTGGTTGTTGTAACTAAACAGGTGCACATTTGAGGAAATGAAGGCCAACTCGAATGATAAATCTCCTCTGCACGTGAGATTAGATTTAATAAGGGCCTTCTCCTTAAATGTACTGGCTTCAATTTCCCCAGTCTGCCCTGGGCAAGACCCCCCTCGCAGGGACCCATGAACCCTTCTCCACCTACCTCCCTATAGGCTGAGGGTGGGGAGGGAATCCACAGTGGGCCAAATGTCAGGGAGGGCAAGCGGGCGACTCTGAGGCTCAAAGATAGCACATAGGGGCTAGGAGAAGGCAGTTTCCCCGCTGAGGATGGACAGAAAACAAAAACAAAACAAAAACAAAAAACCCCAAAACCAACCAAACAAAACGGCTCTAAATCTGCCCTTGACCCTTCTGTCCCTCCTTCCAGGCCGGCAACCCATGGGGCCCTGGAAGAGGAAAGGCGAGCCCCACACCCATGAGTCCTTCAAGCAGGGAGCGTTGGGGCGTGCGAGCCGCCTAACCCAGGAGCCCCCAGCAGCTGCCCCGCGAGGGCGGCCGCCCCGCCCCTGCGCCCACGCGGAGTCGCTGGGCAGATCGGCTGCGCGGCAGGCGGTACGTGCGGCCGGCGTCCCGGTTCCTGGGAGCCCTCCCCCGGCTTAGGGCTGCGGTCGAACGCGCTGACTCACGCTCTCGCTACGTGAGCAGCGAGCCGGGCCGGGCCGGGCGGGGCGCCCAGCCCCGGCCGCCGCCCGCCAGCTCGGTTATTTATTTATTCGGGGACAGCTGCGCGCAGGCGCCGACGTCCTGGCTTCGGGCCCAGCAGAGGCACGCCGGCTGGGGACTTCACCCCCAGGCTGGCCGCCTGCTGGCGACTTCCATTTCGATCATCTTTAGGCCTTTATGACTGCGATCTTTGCTCCGCAATGATAGCACAGGGAATTTCTGTTAGGCAGGTGCAGCCGGGTCATATAAGGACTCGATGGCCCCTTGGCGCTTGTTTTCAGGCGAAAAGCCTCGGCTTGTTTCTGGGGGAGTCCAAGGAGGCCCGGGGTCTGGCCTCTGGACTTGCGTTTTATAGCGTCTCATCTAAGTGAAGAGGCCTCTAGCAGACCACGGGCTCTCTAGCACTGTTTTTTAAAATCTCAATTGATTCCTCTACTGCTCTATGTTCTGGGAAGCATGGGAGAGACAAGCGCTGTTCAATTCATTTGATGGAGGGGAGTAAGGAACTGAAAGATTATATTTAGGCGTTTTATCTGTTGACAGAGATGTTTTACTCTAACTTTTATATATGAAAGTACCTAACTCTAGGAAATAAATTTTTAGTGTTGTTGGTCTTTGAGCGCCCTCTCGCATTCTGCTCGCTGGAAAGACAAAAAGAGGGGGAAAATGTGTGCTTGTATGAGAGAGGGAGGTAGCGATAGTTTTTATTAATAGGTGTGAAATGTTTGCGCTGTCTCCACAGCTCTGTTACTCTCTGATAGGGTTAAGCGGACAGAGCTGGATTTGCAGTAAGAGCAGCTTTTGCCGATTACTTGGCCAGTCTCCAGCTGCATCAAGTGGGGCCCTCCGGCTTGGTGGCCATGGCCTGCATCTAAGTCCTGAGGGTTGGTCGCAACTTAGTGGCTGGGGAAGGCGGTGGATATCGCTGTCCTTCTGATCAGTCTCACGTTGCCACTGCTTTGGGTTGCTCTGAGGCTGAACTCGAGAATTTACATAAAGGAGTTTCCTTATATACCATGACCCATAGAAATGAGAGAGAGATTCTTTTCCTTGGTCAGACAGTATCAGGGTGGGGGGTGTTGAGACACTGTCATTTTAAAAATATCTTGTTTGCTCATTTTGAGTGAACCATGGAGACATAGTTTCTATAGAGTCATTAAGAACAGAAATGAGATTCTCACGGATATTCTGCCGCTAGACTCAGAGTCCTTGGTTACAGGATCTACTGCAAACAGAGCTAAAAGCATTTACATAGAACTTTTCAGAGATACCTGTTTTGGGGTAGTTTTGTTCTGATTTTCTTTGGGAGAGGATAGAAGGTTTGCCAACATCTTTCTAACTTATAAAAGTCTCAAAAACAAAGACACAATGAGGTAAAGCTTTTATAATTCAGCTCTAATATCAGTACAAATAGCATTTCAGGTATATTTCTTTCTGAGTACTTGAAAATTCATTCCAAGATATTTGAGACAGCAGTCTGTTATTTTACATAACTGACTTTGTTCAATATTATGTGCACTGTCTCATGCCAGTAAGCCATTTAATGATCAATGTATGGATGTGTGGATGTGTTAAATATTTTTTAACAGTCTCCTAGAGTTGGAAATTTAGTTTTTTTCCCGTTTTTTTTTTGAGCTAAGCAAAAATAGCAATGACGATATCTGCATATAAATATTTGACCACTTCATTATTTCCTTAGCCTGGGTTTCCTGAGGAGAGATTTTTAGATTAAATTACACTTAAAGAAGAATTTACCTAGGAAATAGCAAAATTAAAAATTATGTTTTAGCCCGATTCTAACTGGCTTATGCTAATAAAGCGCCATGACCACTTAGGGGTGATCCCCCATCCTACTCCATGAACCTGACTGAAGATTCATCTGATCCTTGAGTAATGGGGATTTTTTAAACCAACAGCCTATCAGAATAGCTACCAGGCAGTCCCTTTCCTAGCACTTAAAAAAAAAAAATCCTGACTTTTCTCTCTTCAGGGAACTACTCTGCAAATTTCTCTTCTGGTGTGTGTGTGTTTCCATGCCTATTAATTAGTGGACTCAGCTGTGATTTGTTTATTATTAGCGCTACACTCTCACCATCTGAGCTAACCAGCCAGCTGCTGCTCTGGTTTTTTTAAAAAATACACTGGGTGATCTTGGTCTTTCTTCTTTGACAAATGAACATTGCCAATTAAAATACATAACATTCATAGTAATCTATAGTTCTACCACCAGTTTCTAAATGTGTTTTATTGCTCTTGCTCATCTTGCCTGCTATCATTTGTGTAATCTTTGTCATTTAATGAATTAAAATGTAAGACTGCCATTTTGCATATTAAGTGAGATAAGCTGAATTTTTCAGTACAGTATGATTATATTTTTATTATCTGTTGAATACTTAGTGATTTTATTTCAATTTGTATGACCTGCTAACACATTTAGTATATTGTAAAATAAATTCTTTGTAATTTTAAAAAGTGAAACAATGCTAGGAAGGTACTGGTTATTTTGATGTGTTACAATTTTGAAGTAATTGTGTTTTAAATTACTCACTGCTGGAATGTTCTTTAGTGAAATGGGTGGTTTCTAGCCACTAGAATGATGCAAGTAGAGGCTGTTTTATCCCTTGGGTAGCTCTGATAAAAAACTAATGAGAGATTGCTGTAGTGATCTTTAAGATCCTTTAAAATCTTCAGATAATATGATTCTGTAACTTGCCCAAGGATATAATAAGACTAATACAGTTTGGGGTTCATTTTCTTTCCTTAAGATCAGTCAGATCATACTAGAGTATACCTTTAATTATTAGAAGACCCCCAAAGGATGATTTGCTGAGTCTATTTACTCTTTTGGAGAAAAGAGTGAGACTATGATTTGCATTGTACCTGTATCCTGACTCGTTAGGACTTTATTTACCAGAAATAAACATGGATTTCTGTGCAAAGATTTTACATAAAAATATTGACTTTGCAACCTTTTCTAATCCAGTGATCTCTTCTGAATAATAACATCTATAAACATATATTTTCATATTTATTCCTTGTTAAGTATTTGAAATGTAGATTATTGTATATTTATATAACTACACATGGTTGCTGATACGCTAATATGCTGAGCATATTAAAGCTACATGTACTTTAATCCCAAACTGTGTTTTATGGGTGACTTAAGGATTTTTGTTTTTAAATAAGAGGGAGGCTCTTCGTGTAGCTTTCAGCTATGTGCCCACTTTGGAACTGCCCCCAACATAGCTGAATTGGTTGTGATAAATTACGTGTAAACACAAAACATGAGAATATGCAAGAGGTTATGGGTTTAGTGTATGTTGAGAAAGCTAGCTGAGTCTCTCAGGGCATGCATTGGGGTTATGGCTGAGAGGAAGGGCAATGATTTAAGCATTCGCTAGGAGCAAGACATGCTGCTGGTGTGTCGCACACTGTACCCGAGGTCATCCTTCCAAGTACTCGGCCAGAGGTGTTTTGTTGGTTTTTTATTTTGTTTTGATTCTCCAGAGGAGGAACCCATGCTTAGACAGGTCAATTAACTTTGTCAATTAGTAAATATCAGAACTGGAATTTGCTCCAGGTTTATGCTGATCTGAAAATCCAGGTTCTGGATTTTCAGTAGGAAGCTGGCAGCATGCAGCCTCGGCTGATGGATGCAGAGCGGGTTAAGATGGTGTGTTGACTTAGAAAAAGACTGGATCCACTTTAGATAAGGTTTGTTTTAGTGTCTGTCCTTTCCCACCCTTCCACTTCTCCATGCCTTCTTCTTTAGCCCCCTCACTCTCTACAGAGCTGAGGGTCCTCACGATGCACCCCTCCTTTTAGTACTCCCTTTGAATTTTTCTTCTAAACAAACCACGGACTCCCCTCCCACCCCCATCCAGATCTAGTCCAAGTATTCTTTTTCTATTTAATCTGATAAACTCTTCTGGAAAAAGAATGGGGTAATTGTTATAATGTTCCCCCTCCTCCTCTTGTGCTCTGTTAAATACAGACTCTATCTGTAATGATTTTAAAGCTGGGAGGGGGGCATGTGGGCCAAAGGATATTTTGTCTCTTCAAATAAAACCAGAGGAGGCGGCCACTTTCTGAGCAGGACACAGAGGGGCCTCAGATCTCAGGGTCAATAATAAGAACTAACATTTAATTGGTTCAATAAATTCATTGAAGGTTTACTGTGTACTTCTGTTCTAGGTGCTTAACAAACATTTTAAAATCCTCTTAACATCCCACTGAGTAGGTACTAATGTTGCCCCTGTAGTCTAGTTCCAGGGTGGGCTGGAACTAGAACTCTGTAAGTTTGTCTCTGGAGCACAGGGCACTCATGTGGGTTAGGAGGAGGTAGGGTGACAAAGGAGAGAAGGTAGGAAAGAGAATAAGACAAAAAGAGACGCTTTTAACAATGGTCTAGGAATTTGACTAGAGATGAAACAAAACATAAGGTAAGCCAATTAAATGTGCAATCCATTGCAGAGGTAGTTTAGAGCAAGTAGAGTGGGAAGAATTAGCATTTGTGCCAAGGGATAGTCATCGATTCTCTAGGCAGGGTCTGCTTAAAAGCGTGCCCAAAAGGAATGATAATTCCACTGGTCAGGGATCTGCCAGTGTGTAGATTATTACAGGTAGTTTATCACTGGACAGAATTCTCTGGAAACACAGTCAGCCAGGAGGGAGTGCAGAAGAGGAGTCTGCCAAAGGATATTGTGGGGGAAGGATCCAGGCTGGGAGTGTGAGCCAGAGGGAGGGAGGAAATGAGTGTTTCCTGGTGGGTGGATTCCATGCATATGGAAATCCAAATATGGGTCTCCAAGAGAGCATGAGGAGGGGTGGGCCTGGAACCCTGAAACTAAGTAAGTTTGGATTTCCATGCAGCCTCTTCTTCATTACAAAACGTTAACAAAGTTTAAACTGGAATCAATTCCCCAAAAAAAAAGAATTCCGCAAAAAAAAATTAAAAAAGAAGGGCCAACCAATTTCCCGGAACAAGGGCCGAAAGCAAGCAACAAGCCCCCAGCCACATCCTTGTTGACACCATCAACTGTGCTGCTTTGCCTGGCACTACATCAGCTTCTGTACTGAAAATCCAGCCCTCTTCAGAGTATGCAGGACTCCTACTTTGCCAGATCACTATAGAGACCTTTGCTGACCATTATCTGAAATACCATCCCACTCATCTCTGAGGATTATATCTTCTTACTCTGCCCCCACCCAGATGTATTTTCTCCATACTACTCATCACCCCTGGCATAACCTGACTTATTGTTTATTGTCCCTTCTCCACAAGTAGGATATAAGCTTCAGGACGGCAGGAACTTTGACTTGTTCACGGTTGTATTTATAGCACACAGGACTGGGTTGGACTTATCAAAGGTGCTCATCAAATATTTGTTGAAAACAGAAGTACCTTTTTTTTGACTTGTTATTTTGTTTCTGGCACTGTATTCAGCTCTGGATATACAATGAAAAAAAAAAAACCAAAAAAAAAAACCCAGAAATGGTTCTTGCAGTCTGAGAAGCATAGAATTTAGTGATGGACAAAGATATAACAGCATTTTCATATATACAAATAAAATTACAACTGGAGTGAACAAGCAGATAAGTAAAAGCATATAGGAGAAGTACTGGCACATGAGAAGGGGCATTTGGGGGCCCTGGGGTATTGAAGGCTGGCACAGGAAAGTGTGATTGAGTTGAACCCGAAGGTTGCAGAAAGAGATGCTTGATTCTGTGTGGCCAGGCTGGAGAGGCTGGCATGGCCAGGCCACTCGAGCCTTGTGCTTGGCAGGCCTTGCTGAGGGCTTGGTTTTTGTGTCAAAGAATGATGGGAAATCATTGAAGGATTTTAAGTTTATGTATTGTGGTGGTGGGGGGGAGAGATGAACTTTTGTTCTTTGATGTGAGCATTGATTAGATCAGCAGATTTTTCCATTTTAGTGTCTAAATGGTTGCAAATAATCAGGGAGAGAGTAATTAAAATATAATCACCTTAGTTCTTCTGAAGTGATGAACTAAATTACTGTGACTTTAATAAAGGCAGAAAAGTAGGGTATAACATTTTTGACCAAATTACTTTTGGAGCATTCTTTCTAGAACTTGATACTCAATAAAGAATATAAAACTCAAACCACTGTATTCAAAGCACTCTCCTAGGCTCTGTAGGAAAACAGCAAGGAAGGCACACGAATGTTCTCTCCCACTGAGGGAGCTCAGAGGTTTAATGAGAGGTATGCAAATGAAAGGGCACTCTACAGACCCAGACACGTGTTTGACTAGGGCTGCTTCCAAGAGGCAGCCAGGCATGTTAATGTACAACCTGCAGAGAGCAATGTCCACGGCTGAAGCCTTTTTGTTCCTCCCACACAGTTAGCCAAGTGACTTGCCTAAGAGACGTGCCAAATGAATGAAGTGGGCCCGATGGCCTCAGGAGAGAAAAACAATTAGTCAACATGCAGATGAGACCTCTGGTGACGCTTTGATGATAAAAAAATAAACTTCTAAGAGATGTAAGCTCCATGGAATCAGAGAGTTGTGTCCATATTTTGGTGGTTCACTGCTATGTCCCAGTGCCTTGTATATTGTCACCCAATAATATTTTCTGAGTAAATAATATTTTCTGAGTAGCTGAAGTAGGAGTCGCTGGAAAGATAGGAGGACACAGTGAAGAATTAAGGAGTTAAGTGAATTAATGGTTCCTTTGTAAGAGGGGGTACTCTTCAGTATCTAAAGAGTTTATCAGAAGAAGGCTTATTTAGGTCAGGTGGTGTAGTGAAAACACAGGCTTGCATTTTCATGTATACAAGTAAAATTACAGCTGGAACAGATGCACAGATAAATAGAAAGCATAGGAGCAGAAGTCCCTTTCTGCCACCTACTTGCTGTGTGACTTTGGAGGAATTAATTAACCTCTCTGTTATGCAGTTTCCTCTACTGTCAAATGGGTGTAATAATAGTATTTAGCAAATTAGTAAGTTAATACATATTGAGTTAATATATTAGGGCAATGACTGATACCTAGTACATGCTGAGTGAATATTCGCTCTAAGTGCTTGACAAATATTGACTGTCATTCCCATAATAACCCTATGAAGTAGCCAGTGTTATGATCCTCTTTTACAGTAAGTATTACAGTAATTTCTCTGTATGTGATGAGTAGAGATTGGGAGGCTTGTGATCTAGTTTATATTTTAGCAGGATGACTGAGTTTTCTGGGTTGAAAACAGAGAGTGAGGGGGGTCAAGGTCAGAAGCAAGGAGACTGCTTAGGAAACTAGAGCAAAAATCCAAGTCAGGTGTGAGAGGCGTAGCAGAGGAGGAAGGTGTAAGGCGATGTGAAACAACCCAGTTCAGCTTATATTTTGAAGTTAGAACTCAAAGGATTTGCTGATGGAATGGACAGGATTTGTGAAAGACTGAGCCATGGATGACTCCATGATTTTGGGTCCCGTCAACTGGAAGGAAGAAGCTGACATTATGGAGCAAGAAAGACTGTGAGAGGGTAGGGCTGGAGATCTGCTGTCACGGCCTCAGGTACCTGTCAGTCACCCACGCTGATGAGGAGAGGCAGATGTTCGTGTGGGTCTGCAGGTGAGGGAGAGTTCTGGGCTGGAGGCAGGACTGTCGGGCCTCAATCTATAGGTGACATGAAAGCCATCTGACGAGGTGGAGTCAATGGTGATGGAAAGGGGGCAGTCGAGCGACTGAACCTAATACATAGAGGATAAGAGATGGAAAGAAAGGATTAAAAGCAGCAAAGAGCCCAGAGTGGACAGGTCAGTGAGGCAGAAGGCAAATCAGGAACAGCTCAGATCTTGGTGGCCAGCTGAAGAAAAACTTTGAGTATTTCATGTGCTTTCAAATGTTGGCTTAGAAACACTGTGTCTTTTGTGCCTATATCCACTTCCATAATATCACAGGGAAAGGCACTCCTGGAGGCTGGGCCTAAGATGCACCATTTATAGCAGAGAGGGGAGCAGAGACCCAGCCCTCTGTCTGCGTCCAGGGACATGAGCTTAGCACTGTGAAAATAGAGTTCTGTAAAACTGGAAGGAGCAGCACTAAATTATCTTTTAGAGCTACAGTGCTAAGAAGAGGAATAAGAAAAAACTTCAGAATAGAATTGAACAGCAAATAGGTTAGTTGAAACTAGCCAAGGGGAGAAAAAAGAATCAGGTAAGGACACACGTGAATCTTTGGGAGTTAGGCTGTGAGACAGGCAGCTCAGAAACAGGCCTCAGCGTGACAGTGGTACGAGGCAGGGCTGGGGTGTTACCTCAGCTATGGTTGTTAACACACTGAATCCTATTGAGATGAAATCCCCAAATCATTCTACCTACCCCCAATGGTGTTGTTCTAACCCTGAACCTAAAACATCTCTGTAAAAAGTCTTATTTTTTGAAATGCTTCTTAATACATGTTATGATGCTAGCATTATCCTAATAATAAAACCAGACAAAGACAGCACAGGAAAAGAGAACTACACCTATATCCCTGATGAATATTGATGTAAACATCTTCAACAAAATACTAACAAGTTGGATTTGATAGCACATTATAAGGATTATACATCATGATCAAGTGGGATTTATCCCAGGGGTGCAACGATGGTTAAAAATACATAAATCAATCAATGTAATATATCACATTGACAAAAGGAATGATAAAAAAATAATATAATATCAACAATAGATGCAGAGAAAGCATTTGATAAAATTCAGCACCTATGTATAATAAAAATCCAAACAGTATAGGAAGAGACAAAACTCACTTCAATCTAATAGAGAATATATATCACAAACAGCCAATATAAAACTTAATGAAAAACTGAAAGGTTTCCCTTTAAGATCAGAAACAAGACAAGGCTGTCCACTCTTGTCACTTCTTCTTAAACAGTAATAGAGGTTTTATTTAGAGCAATCATACAATAACAGGAAATAAAAGGAATGCAGGTTGGAAAGAAGAAGTGAAGCTGTCATTACTTTCAGGTGATACGATGCTAAATATCAAAAGACCTAGACTCCACTGAAAGGCTGTTAGAAACCATAAGCAAGAACCCTCCCTGGTGGCGCAGCAGGTTAAAGCACAGCACTAAGAAGCTTAAGCCACTTCAGCATGAGTTTGATCCCCGCCTGCCCCGGAGGAGATCCACATGGCGAGGCAGACCTCTCCTGACCCCCCCACTGCTCCCCTCAGCAGTGTACTTCATCAGTCCGCCTGTTCTGCTCCCCACTCTGTCTCTGGTGAGTCCTCTCACCACACCTGTGCCTCTGGCCTGTACCCCAGTTCTGTATGCAAAATAAATAAATCTTTAAAAAAAAAAAGAAACCATAAGCGAGTACAGACAAGTGACTGGTTACAAAATCAATGTACAAAATTTTGTGGTGTTTTTATATAGATGCAATGAATGAAGAGAAGAAAATAATGCCATTTACAATTGCATTACTGCAAGAATCAAATACCTAGACATAAACCTAAGGAAGGGGTTGAAGGATTATATGTTCAAAATTGCAACAAGTTATTAAAGGATATAGATCATGACATAAAGGAAAGACAAGCATTGACTTTCTGTTGTACAGAGGAGCCTCTTGTTCTCTTTTCCTCCCAATGTGATGATAATGTTTTATGATTTGCACATGAAATTAATACTCACTGATCATATTTCTGTGTGTAGACACCAGTGTAAGACTGAACCATACTGGTATTGTTGGAAGAACTGGGATTGTTTTTCCTTTCTTATTTAACTCTTTATCCCCATTAGTAATTGATTTCATAATTGATTTATTATTAATGTTATTTGTTTAGTTGCTTAGTTTTCTATCCTGAAATCTCTGATGGACTGTAAATCACATCTTGATCTAAATGTGACTGTCCTTCCCAGCTATACCCTCACCACATCCTTAGTCCGGAGATGGATTCCTTGAGTCCTGGCTCCCTATCTTCTTCTATCTCAATTTTGTTGACTGTGTCAACCAGTAGCAGCTTGAAATTGCCTGTGTTCTTTTTACATTACTACATGCAAACTGTCCCTTTTAATGGATGAGAAATTAAATTTTGGTTTTGTTTTTAGATCAACATAAACCAAAAAGGGAATTCATACCATGTGGGATGCAATAATTTTTTTGCTTTAGAGACCCAGAATTTTAGCCAAAATTGTTTTCTTTCTAGATTCAGTTAGCCTTTTATATTTAGAAACTTTATCTGAAAAATCCAAGCTGTGACTATTAAAGGAAACAACGGCATCAACTTCGCTCTATTTAAAGAAAAGGAGACCTCTAACTGAGAGCTGTCAGCCCACCCGCAGGTGTGTGCTGTCACGTGTGCATGGCCTGCCTGGCTTTTTCTCAGACCTCTATCCTGCGTGTGGGCTGTGGGCTGTCAGATGTGGCTCAGTGCTTCACTTGCCACATTTTCTTTCAGTACATATCACAAGCCTAGGACAGGTGCTGAGGACTTTGCGGTGGCTTCTGAAATTGTTTCCCAGAAGGCCGTGACTCATCACAGGAAACCCTTTTGTTTTCTTTTTGACCTTCTCTCACCTTCCTGCTCCACCCTTCTATGCGTGAGTTTTCACATTCTTCATCATCAGACAGCAGCTTACCTACAACTTTAGTTAAGAGTGGTCACTTGGGACAATTCTGGAAATAAGACGGGGACAATCATTGCAGGGATGCCCATAAGGAAAGGCACAACAGGCCTTTTCTCAATGTCTGGCATCATCCCCCTGATATACGGGGCTTTGTCCCCTGACTCCTGAGGAGTTCTCTTGTCAGTGCCCCTAACCAGTATGAATTACACACCAGAGAAATGTAGATTGCTCCTTTAGCTCTCATTCTAATCAGGGTCTGCTTTGTAGAGCCCCCCCCTCCTTTTTTTTTTTTTCTAGAGAATCTGCATGGCTATAAATTTAGTAACAGGCTTTCAACTTTTTTGATTAATCTGGACTAAATCGAAGAAGGTGTCTGTTGACCTTCAGTGCTTCAGACATAATACGATATTCAATGGGTAGATGTGGAAATGCATCAGGTCAGATCTCTACATGTATAAAATTAGGAGAGACCATAAAGTCCATTTCTTCTGCTTTTCCATTTGCAGGAAAGGATTCTGAGGCCCAAAAATTACTTTCTCATGGTCGCCCAGTCAAGCCCTGACCTTGTTGGTTCTGGCCCCCTAAGACTGCTTCTGTACTGCTCTCCAGCAGGGACTCTGGCCCCTGCTTCCATCTGTACCTCTTCTTCACCCTCTGTGCCTAAGTTTAGAGCCCTCATGTTGGCAAAAACTCCTCTGTATGGCCTCAGCCTTCCTCTGTCTCCAGGCTTTTCTGCAGATGCTATCATATTCAAACTCTTCACTTTGGTTTCCTTTGGCTAAGAATGCATGACTTCCCAAGAAGAGTATTTCAAAGTAAATCTTTAAAAACTTAATAGTGGGCCCTCCCTGGTGGCGCAGCGGGTTAAAGCACAGCACTAAGAAGCTTAAGCCACTTCTGCATGAGTTCGATCCCCGCCTGCCCCGGAGGAGATCCACATGGCATGGCAGACCTCTCCTGACCCGCCCGCTGCTCCCCTCAGCAGTGTGCTTCATTGATCTGCCTGTTCTGCTCCCCACTCTGTCTCTGGTGAAGCCTCTCACCCTCCGCATCTCTGGCCTGTACCCCAGTTCTGTATGAATAAATAAATAAATCTTAAAAAAAATTTAATAGTAAGTACTCACTAAAGAAAACCTGGAGACACAAACAATTTTTTCCCATCCTTTTGGTATGTTTTCTTTGGCTGTTTTCCTTCTAAGGTTGCCTCCCTTCTAGGAATAGGTTGTTTGTTTCATTTGTTGGAAGCACCATATTACCTCCATTCTGTTCCTTGCTCTGTTCCTCTGGTGCTTTTCCCACTGTAACTTAAAACGGGACTGGGAATAAACACTTGGCTACTTTGTTAAGGAAACCTGCTTCTGTCAGACCACATTCATTTATTGAGAAAAATCTTTTCCTCAACTTCTTGTTGGGAAAATCAACAATGGGCACACTCAGTAGTGGACTTGGGGAACAGAGGACAGGTCCAGGTACACATCTTCTACTGTCTGTGCAGGGGAGCATGGGTTCTCTGATAGTTTCTGACAGTCTATGAACCAAAGAGTCTATGACTAGAACCCACACTAGTGTTCAGTCCTGTTTTCTGGTCACTGTGATGGTTATAGTTTGGCCCCAGCCACTCTCATGACTGCCACCTCTAGTCTCACTTATGGCAAAGGCATCACTTGTAAAATCCAGTAGCTAATAAATGAATGTGGTCTAACAGAAGCAGATTTCCTTAACAAGGTAGCCAAGTGTTTATTCCCAGTCCCGTTGTAAACTGACAGTGGGAAAAGTACAAGTGGAAAAGAGCAAGGTACAGAAAGGAGTAAGTATGATGATTTAATAAATGAAACAAACAGTCTATTCCTTAGAAGGGAGGGGACCTAGAAGGGAAGTAGCCAAAAAAAACATACCAAAAGGATGAAAAAAAAAATTGCATGCCCTGAAAGTAGGAAAGGTCTTCTTGTAAGCCTTTGACGTGGATTCCCACTATGATACCAGCATACAGAAGACACTTAATGAATGTTTGGTGAGAGAGTGAATGAACGAATGAATGAATGAATGAATAGCTCTAATTGTGGCTACAGGTGGAACTTCCTTTCTAGCAATTCTAAAAACAAAGTCAAAAATGTGATGGGACTATTTTTTACAGCATTTCCTACCACCAGGGAAGAAACAAACTGAATAGGAAATTGGAAGTCAGGAAGTCTGAAAATTGTCTTGAGTAGGAATGACGGCCCCTGGCTTTTTAGATCTCTTTCTTGCTACTCCTCACAGCCCACAATTCTTGGCCTTCTTATCATTTAAGAATCTTAAATGACTGATTTTTCTTTTTTCTGTCCTTAATTTTAAGCAAAATATGTTTTCTTTCCCATGATAGGAGCAGCAAGCTTTGCTCTGAGAGCCCAAGTCTTCATAAACTTCTCTTAACCCTTCCAAAGTTTAGCTCCAGGGTAACCTTGCGTGAGATATACATTGCTTCTTGGTGGAAGACTACTTAGCAGTAAAAAGGAGTGACTGATTGATAGATACAACAAGGTGAGTGTCAAAATCATTATGCTGGGTGAAAAAAAATCAAGCTGAGCATATACTGTATGATTTCATTTGTGTAACATTCGAGAAAATGAAAACTAATTTGTAGTGACAGAAAGGAGATCAGTGATTATCTGATAGGTAGGTAGAAAAAGGTGGAGGCCATTAAAGGAAGACTTATTATTGTGATTCTGATCAGAGTTTTGGGTGTATACATATGTCAAAAGTGAAGTATTCTAGATGTTAACTCTATATAAGTAGAGCTATTTAAAAAAATTGTTTCTAGGAAATGGAGTCTTCTCATTCTCTATGTCCTACCTTATTTTCCAGCTCCCCCTACTAAAGGAGAATCACAACTTATTTTTTTCCCCTAAAGAGCAGTACTCTTCTTCTTCTTTTTTTTTTTTTTATAGTAGACTGTAAGGTTTTCTTCCTCCAGAAGTAAAAAAGTCTTTACCAGGCCATCATTTCCTCCTGGTTAATTCCCAGACCCTCTGAATGCTGTGGATAAGCCGGTCTCTTTTCCTACCCACAGCCATCAGGGGGCTGCCCCTATCATGGTTCCAGTGGCAGATTTCTGAATAGACAGTAGTGAGTTGTGCCCCTAGCACTTGCATGAGCCAGTCTGGTGCAGGATCATCTCTAGTGAGAACAATTCTTAGATCTTTGACATGCTTTCAGGAGGCTTTTCAAAATACCTATTGGTTCCACACAGAAAGACCTGAGACTACTTAGTCTGCTCTAATACATTTTCTTTCCTTGCTTTCCAAGGTGCTTTAGCCTTAAGCAGCTCTAGATCAGCAATATGAACTGTAGCTAGATCCTGCTTAGAAAGTCATCACTATGCTCTTGTCCCCTGGAACCTAGGAAGGAGTTAGGAATGAGTCCCTGGAAAATACCGATGTAGGACATTATTGACCTACATTGACCTTTTCCCATTTTGTAGAGACAGCATGTACAATCCCTTACTGGTTAAATTAACAGCAGAGGACTCCTGAAAGAGCAGAACTACACAAATCTGCTGGCCAGGGACCAAGGTGAGAAGGTGAGAGTAAGTGTTTAGAAACTTTTATAGCAACATGTTAGGATAATTTTATGATTACATCTTACAAAAATATTATTACATCTTACAAATAACATTACATCTTACAAAAAAAATTAGCGTATAATTTGTGTGCTTTTTATTTAAATTAATTTTTATTTTGCAAAATTTTTGGTTTGGAAACTATTAAAAAAAAAAAAGCAAGCACCCAGCAACAATGGCCCTTTTTCACAGATCATTTCAGAATCTAGTCCCAGGACCTCTGAAGGGCAGTTCCAGGCACCATCTTCCCAGCAGACTTGATGGGTGATCTGTGAGGAGGACAGTGTCTGTCTAGTGTGTCTCCAATTTCTTTTCCTTCTTGACCAAAGAACACACACATCCCTAAGGAGAACTCACCACAAGTAACTGGAGATGAGACCAAATTGGAGAGCACAGCAATTTGAGGGCTGGCGGGGCTGGAGGTGGCAGAAGTGACAACACACATGTGGTTATCAACGCCAACTCCTGGCTTTAGTGTCCTTAACAAAGGGTCTTAGGAGTAAGTGGAGGAAGCAGTTGAGAAGTGAGGACTTGAGGATCATCAGAGCTCACGCCTCATAGGTCTGGAATCAAGCTGGAAGTGCAGTGTCACGTAAGAAGGTTGCTCAATTTGAGAGGCTCTGAGTGGGGGTGGAGGAGGGAGGCTGGCAGTCATTGCCCTGGATTCCATGAGCAGTTGCAGTTGGAGTCTGCCAGAGGAACTGTCTAGAAAGAAGAGAGGTGTTTTAATGAACAGAGGTGGGATCAGGGATGAGTATAAGATGGCTGCATTTTGTCTTCTGATGGGACAGCCACTCTTCTGGAAGACCTCGAGGCACTTAGGACCGAAACCTTTGCTGGCTTATCTTTGAGCTGTCTCTGTTGGTCCCTGCTCTGTTCTGGCACTAGATCATGGTGTGAGGGGATACGCAGTTTCCAGGCATCACCTGCTCTGCTCACTTTCAAAGCGGCCACCTGACAACCCCCTGGAGGCTCAGTTTCCCCACCCTTCTCTGCTGCTGCTCACACGCAACTCGCCATCATTACTGACATTGATGTATTCATTGGCGGAGAAAATCAAGTTGGGTGGGTTCAGGTTCTTTTATATGAGAAAAGTCTTTGTGTCTTGTCTTTGGTAAGAAAAGGAAACACCTACTTCTCACTTTTTTTGTTGTTGTTAAATTAGAGGGTGCTTTCCACCTTGTAAATTCTCAAATATATATCTTGGCTTTGAATTGGTGATGACGCATGTGTGCCTGAGCATATCTACCCTGTGGTGTTATTTCTAGTTTGAAGTGTTTGGGGTCCAGGAGGGGCTGAGATTACACCTTGGGTCTTATGTTGGCTGGCTCCACACCAGGAGGGGCGGCCTGCACTGTGGTGTGTTACAGTAGAGCAGAAGCTGGATCCACAACTCAACTGCCTTTCCTCGGATGCCAAACCCAAGTTGGTGAGCATTCGGTTATAGTTATGTTCTTATGGGGTTGTAATGCAGCATCTGCACCAAATTTGAAGCAGTTTTAAAGAGATTGACAAAGGAGGGCAAGAGTAACATGAAAGCCATTCCCAGCTAATGCTTAGAAAATCTACCTGGGGGCCCTCCCTTTTGGCACAGTGGGATAAAGCACAGCACTAATAAGCTAAAACCACTTCAGCGTGAGTTCGATCCCTGCTCCGGAGGTGACCCACATGGCATGGCAGACCTCTCCTGACCTGCCCACTGCTCCCCTCAGCAGTGTACTTCAGTAGATCTGCCTGTTCTGCGCCCCACTCTGTCTCTGGTGCATCCTCTTTTGCCCCTGCACCTCTGGCCTCTACCCGAGCTCTGTATGTATAAATGAGTAAATTTTTTTTTTTTTAAAGATTTATTTATTTGTATATACAGAACTGGGGTACAGGCCAGAGGCTCAGGGGCGGTGAGAGGCTTCACCAGAGACAGAGTGGGGAGCAGAACAGGCAGATCAACGAAGTACACTGCTGAGGGGAGCAGCGGGCGGGTCAGGAGAGGTCTGCCACGCCATGTGGTCACCTCCGGGGCAGGCGGGAATCGAACTCATGTGGAAGTGGCTTTAGCTTCTCAGTGCTGTGCTTTAACCCGCTGCGCCACCAGGGAGGACCCAAGTAAATCTTTTTTTAAAAAAAAAAAAAGAAGAGGAAAGAAAAGAAAATCTACCTGGCCCCTTCTGGGGTGAAATAACTGAGCCCCCTGACCGGGAACACCAGGCTGTGCCACCCAGCGTTTATGGTTTGGTTGCTAACAAGACTGGCCTAATGTGAAACAATGTTAGGGACCACTGCTGTGCTGTAAAGATTATAATAGAGACCTTTCAAGAAAGAGGACTGAAGTGGCTTCAAGAGTTGAGTTTGACTTGGCAAGTCCTCCCCTCCATGGCAGTTAGATGAGGTCAGACTTCTGGACTTCCAGGACTTATCTGGGCAAATATATAAGGTACCTGGGCCTCAGCACCCCAATCACAAAGATGGGGGAGCATAACAGCCATGTTCGAGGTTTGTTTGTGTTATGTGCTAGCGGAGTAAGTACTGGGTGATCCCATCTTTCATTTCCATGACTATAAGGAATTCCTTCCGGGATGAATTTTGGGACGGGCTCACCAATTTGGACACAACTCTGAGATCTGCAAGCCTCTCCCTGGCCCCATAGGAAGGCAGTGATACAAACTGAGTCAGTAGATGTTTTTCATCACTGTGCGCCCAATACTTTGTCCAAATATTCACTTGGGTAAAATATCAGTGTTCTCAGTGTTAATACTGATTCTTGCATACTTCAGTTTCCTTTCCTAGCATCTCCTAATTTGTAAACATTTCCCATTTATATTACACATAAAATAGGAAGTTATCAAATAGTAGGTCTGCACTTGCACGCTACTCACTCTGGAAAAACAGGCCTAGGAATCTGACACCTTTGAAAATTTCTAATCAGTAAGAAATTGATGGTGAATAGAGATGAAGCATAAAATAATAGTTAAAGCATGAACTCTGAATTCTAACTACCTAGGCTTGCTTTCTGGTCCTGCCACTTTACTAGCTATGTGATGTTGGATAAATTATTATTATTATTTTTGGGGGGATAAATTATTTAAGCAGGTGGTGGCTCAGTTTACTTGCCTGTTAAATGGTAAAATAACTGTACTTATTTCATAGGCTTGCTGAGATAAGTAAATGAATTAAAATATATGGAAAGCACTTAGAGCAATAAGTGGCTGGTAGAAGTAAAGCCTGTGTACTGCCGTAACTAATATTACTATGTCCTGCTCAAGTGGGGGAAGGTTTTAGGCTTTGAGGGAGTCTCTGCCCTAAAGAAGAGAGTTAGCATTTGTGGGCCTGGCAACAGTGGGTGGCACAGAAAAGAATATGCTTAAGAAGGTATGAGCCTGACTGCCAAGTCCTAATGAAATGGCCCGTTTCCACCAGTGACATTGAAATTGCACCAGAGAGCCTCTTTAATTTAACCCATTCTAGATGCTGAGATTCCTGGACGTAGCTTCTCTGCCAGCCTGGCCCAACACTTGTTTTGGTGAGAAGGACATGCTAATACAGGCCTGAGTTAATAACAGGCCTTTGTTCTGTCTCCTGGACCTCTGGGTGCCACTGTTCGGACATGTCCAGCTTGGCAGGCAGCTGGCATCTTAAAGATCCAGGTTGTTATCAGATGGCCACTCACTGAACACAGTCCCTCCCGGCCTGTGGTGTGTGCAGCCGCGCACGTAGGCCTGCATACCTCATATCTCTGTCCTGGCAATTACGCCCCAACCACCTCGCTCCCTTCCAAGGCAGCCAGGGCCAGCTGGGACACAGCGCCTGGGGAGAGATCCAGGTAATTTTTTCCCCTTTTGGATTCCATAGGTATTTTCTTCTAAACTCAGGCTCTGATTGCAATCCCCAACACAGGAAACAAATCCAAGAGGCAGGAATTGAGATGCATCTGCTCATGGTGTTGCCTTTCACTGTTCTGAAATGAAGCCAGAAGGCACAGCCAGGAAGTCTGGAAGCAGCATGTCCTTTCCCTCTGTCCTGTGAGGTTCTGCATCTACCTACGCACTAAGGGCATTCTGTTAGGTCTGTTCAGGGATATGTTTAAATACTAGTGTGGGATCCAGACTCTGAGTGTGTAAAGTGCATGTCTGGACCTGGTCTCTTGGCCAGGCCCCAGGGTTTGCAGCCCACCCAGCTGGTCCCCAAAGCTGGCCTCTTGCATCAGAAGTGATCCCACGTAGTTCTCATGACAGACGGGTTATGACAACTCAGCATTGGGAAATCCCCCTGCTTATGGCCCTTATCTTGGCAAAGAGAACTATGTTCAAAAAGTAACAGTTGGTATCATTTAGTGAACATGTGCTGTGCTCCAAGGCACTGCTCAGGGTACTTTACATGGTGATTTCCCACAGTGCCCCACCTGCATTCCCCTCGAGGCAGAGTGACCAGCAGTGCTTTACACAGGAGCATGCTGAGATGAGACGCTGGGTGACTTGCACAAGGCTGCCCACGAGGAGGTGGCAAGGCCATATCTGATCCGTGGCACACTCCTACTCATCAAGGTACCCACTGTTGTGCTGTCTCTCTGTGGGCGTCTCTCCAGGGATTAGACCAGTGCCTGACAATGACCATTCTCCTTGTCATCATCAGTCTTATCAGCCGGCAGAGTCCAGAGCTGCTATTTGGTTGACACTTTTGGCTAATTTGCTAATCTTTGCTTATAGGAACAACAACATCATCTTGAGTTACTTCCTCAATGGTTTACTATTTTGATTCAAAAACTATGTAGGGAGCATTTTCTTGGTACTGGCATTATAGTAGATCTAGAAAAGGGGGGGCCATGGCAGTGTACTACTCCACCTGCTTTCAAAGAACTTACACTCTTGCCAGATCGCTAAGGTGCCACAGGCCTCTAGAGATGGACCCTGCCTTCACTCTCCTTGTGTCAGTTACTTGCCGCAAGTCCTGTCATTTGCTGAGCTCCTTCTTGCCTCAGAGCCTTTATAACTTCTCTTCCAACAGTTTGAAATAGCCGCTGTCTTTGCCTGTTTTATTCTTTCTCATCTGTCGGGGCGCCATTTACAATTTCTCTTCTTTAGGGAATTCTCTCTCAGCCCCACAGATTAGGTGAGGCCTCCCAACTACTCCCCATTATAGTTCCCTTGGCTTTTAATATTTGTGATTGTTTGATTAATCCACCAGCTCCTTATGGGTATCAGTGATGCTTTTGTTGCTCACTATTGTATCCCCAACACGAGAGGTGCTAGCTAAACACTCTTAAGGGAATGGAGATTACTAATTATTTATTAAAGCCAGTCCTCTAAGAAATAGGCATCAAGAGAGGATTATACATTCCAGGAATTTTTAAAATAATATGTTTATTTTCACATTATTTTGTGCCTTTTTCCATCTCAGTTGTAATCCTTGTGGGCTTCCCATCACCAAATCACCTGTGTGCCATCACCATAGCCCAGTGCACTTATCCCTCTCCCCCCATTTTTGATCCCATTCCCCACTCCACCCCCATAAAATGTCTCTGGTATATAGTTGGTCATTATTATTATTATTTCCCTGCCTGGTCATTTATGCTCCTGCTATGTGTGGAACCATCCAGTATTTTTCACTAAACATGATTCCTTCCAGTTCCATCCATGTTGCTGCAGAAGGACATGCCGGGAATTTTTTAAGGGGAAGGCATAGGATATAGACAAACAAACAAATAAATGGGGAGGGAGCAGGAAATGTCTTCCAGAGTGCAGAGAAAAAAGGAAGGCTGAGACAACATCCAGGACAAGGTCACCAAGGAGACCACCAGCCAAAACTGATGGTCAGAGGAGCCCTCCCTTCAGTCCCCTGGGAGAAACCCCTCCTATGCCCACCATTGGCTGGCTGCTCCCTGGGAGGGGGTGGGGGTGGCCTGGCAGCTGCCAGGTACATTCCTTGGGAGGCTGCCAGGGCTCCCGGATAAACTCTTTAGAGGTGGGCTTCTGGGGAAATTGTTCTTCCTGCTGCCAAGTTCGGAAGTTCCGAAATGAGAAGAGATGAGTTTTGGTTTATAGGGAAGAGAACAATGACTAAAGTGTGTCTTCCACAAAAGAGCAGGCAATTTTCATTTTGAGGTTTAGCAAATATTTTACACATACTTTTCTTGGACACCATGCATATTGTAGGGCTGACTTCGCTGTCCTCATAAAACTGATTTGCTAGTTAAGAGACGAAGTAAATCCAAGGGCACGCTTTTGAAATAAAGATAACTCCACCATGTGTGACAACTAGATGCAGTGAATTCCCTGGATTGGGTAAGTGCTTGCAAAGAAAGATTTGAACTTGAGTTTTAGAAAATAGAGATTTGCTGTCCTCCCACTTTCTCAGCTTTCCTAGTCACTTCAGTGTGACCGATAAGAAGTTTTCGAAGAAACTTTTGGCTGCAGAAGTGTGCTTTATTTGTAATTACTCTCATCATCAGTCCCCTGAGGCTTTTCCTTTTAAGAACATTTCAAGTAAAAGAAACACAATTTAAATATGTCATCCACACAAGGACGGAAGATTTAGTATCAAGTTACTCTATTGGAGAGCTCTCTGGGGAAGGCACCATGGTGTGTGGTTGCTCAGTGAGCTCACCATGGCATCACTTTCTTAACTTCTCACCTCAAGACTGTGTTCAGTATTTTCTGTTCCAGCACAGTCAGTGGCATAGACCTTGCCAGGACTTTTTGCACAGGTGAAGGTTTTGCACTGAAGATTTGGAGTGGGGTGAGCCCCTTTCCCTCAGGGCCAACAAAAAGGCAGTGCTCCACCCTGCCCCTTCCCACAGCCTTAGTAAACTATTCTATGACATGTGTTCCCCCTTCAGTGGTGCCTCCTGACTTCACCTATTAAGTTGGCCTGTTTTTTTCTAGGCGTTGGTTTTAATTCACTACTGTTTTCTGGGCAACAAACTAGTAGATGCAGATATGGTGCTTCAGTATTTTAATATATTGAATGAGGGGGTGGCCTGGCTAAAATATAAGATATATACTTGAATGTACAGTGTTCTAAAAATTAGATGCATATAATTTTAAAGTATAATTTTAAAATTATATATTTAAGATTTTACATATGCAGTGGAGTGTCAGAGGGATGGAGAAGAAACAGGTTTTACAGGTGAGGAGGCAGAGTTTGATGTGGACTCAGAGACAAAGGTGAGGGAGACTCTTACCACGAAAGCAATAAGAGTGCCCACCGGGCATCTGCCATGCATGTTCCAGGGAAGAGCACTTCAGAATGGCTGGAAGATAAGTATGTCCAAGGACAGATGAGAAAAGTGGGGTGGTGGATAAGCCATGGCAGGTTTGGAAAATTTCTTTAGGAATATCACTCAAGAAGAGTCATTGGTGTTTAAAAAGCAGGGGATAAAATTTGATCTATTTAAGAAACTGTCTAGATGCGGGACAGAAGTGAGGCAGAGTGGCCAGTAGACAGCCCAGTGCAATAATGTAGGTGAGAGAAATAAAGAATCTTGTGTAGAGATGAAAATGAGGAATTGAGCTGAGAGAGAGAATGGATGTGGGCATGAAAGAAGAAGGAGACTTATGGTTTCCAGTCCCTGCTTAATGGAGGGCTCTGGGAACCAAGGAGGAAGCTCTTCTAGGCTGGGACTGGGAGGTTTTAGATTACATTGCATTTGAGGGGGATAATAGGATGTGCATCTCAACAGGGGCAGGAAATTCAGATCTGGAGCTTAGGAATCCAGTGAAAATGTGGGAGTTGTCAGCCTAGAGGTCATAACCAAAATGACCAATTATTTAGCTTCCTCAATCACTTGGGAAGGGTTGGGTTTCTGGTTACGAGTGAGGGCAGGTGGTCGGAGGGGTCTGGTGCCTGGATGGCTGGTTCTGATCCCCACAACAGAGACCTCAGATCTTTGAGATTCCAGGAAAAAAAGTACACTAGCTCTTTAGTTCTATCTTTTTACACTTAGCACAATCCTCTTCACCATCAGTTGTCCAGCTTCTAATTCTGCAAGCAACAGCTGGAAAGGGTGAGTGAGGGCCAACTCAGCAGCTGTGTACTGGGAATCAAAAAGGCTTCCAGGTCCAGGATGAAGATACTGTCTGACCACAGTTGCTGCCAAGATAAGGAAGGGGGGGGGGCGGGCAGGAAGGAGGGAGAGACTCAATAAGAAGGGGGAAAACATTGTTGATCAACTGGGCTTTAGTCTGGTTAATTACATATTCTTTAAAAACAATTTTAATTCTGTATCAATGAGATTTCACTTCATATTTGATTCTAAATCCTGGTGATTAGAAGTCCGAAATCTGCCTCTCAGGACCCTCTGATTGGAAGTGACCCCCTTTGCAGACACTCCCTGGCCTGAGTGTGCAGCGGCAGCAGTGTGTGCTGAGACACCAGACCTGGCTGGAGGCTGCCTTTGGGGCTGTGTCTTGAGGAGAAGCTCAGAGGTCTAGGAATATGTGACGAGATTAAAAGTTCAAGAAAAGACTATTGTCCCCAATCTCAGGTGACAGGAGGCCTTTTTTCGGAATGTGATTAGGGATTTGTGTGTGTGTGTGTGTATGTGGTTTTGCTTCTAGGCATATATAAATCTCAAACAGGATAAATTGTTTCTAATCATAATTTGGATATCCTCTCTCACTAACCAAGTGTATGTTTGTCAGAGCAGACCAATCCTTAGGCCCCAGAGAAGCTTAACAAACCTCCCCTCAAAAGCCAGGAAACTCCCTGCTAGTGGGCTCATTCCAAGTTGGAAGGCGATGACAGCAGCCTCTGTCTGATGGGAGGGTGACACTGTTCCCCAGGGTGGGACACTGTTCCCACAGTTTGTCCTGGAACTGTCCTCTGGTCACTGTTGGTCCTCAAAAGAATGATGCCCCACTACCCCTCTCTCAGGTAAATTTGGGATTTTTGGGAGACGTTTGGCTGTACCATGGAAGGATATAGAAGGGAGAACTACTGGCTTCTAGTTGGTAGAATTCAACGAAGAAGCTTCTGACCTGACCTGAAATGCCAGTCATACCCTGCAGTACAGTTGGTTCTAAGGGAAACTGCTCTCTCACCAATAGTGTTTACTCCTAGATTGAGACCTGGCCAGCCTGCCCTAGGTAGTGCTGGTGAGCCATTGCGCCAGGAGAAATGGGAGAGGAGAAGAGGGATAGGCTGTATGCAGCCTTTGCCAATTCCTGGTATCAACACTCTCCCCATTAAGTTAGATTCCAAACCGCTGAGGTGAGGTCCTTCACATGGAGTTGGGAAGACACCCTTAGGCAGTGGTGGGGCTGGGATACATACTCAAGTCTCTGTGATTCTAGAAGTTGCTTTCTTGAACCTCATGTTGTATTATCTTGGGAGCCAAGCCGATGCATAGCTCCCTCACTGGCAGTATGGGGGGGGGGGTCTGCTGTGAGGCACCTATCATTGTTAGGGTCTCTGGTGAACTTTTGTGAGCCTCTCCTAGCAGTCACTTAAGCCAGCTCCAGAGTTTACCTCAGGCCTACCACCAATGTTCAAATCTTGGGTAGAGCAAGCAAGCTAGTACATTTTCCCACAAGTGAATGTGGTTTTCAGTGGCATGCCAAGACTTATTGAAGTAAAAGGATAAATCAGTAATACTAATTCTGCCTTTATTTAAAATTGGGAAATTATGTTCAATGATTTTTTGCATGAATTTGGATTTCTAAAATTATTGTATTAAATAGAATTTATTTTACCTTTATTTTGTCTTCCATTTTAGTTGCTTCTTCCTTCTCTTCTTCCTTTTGTCCTTTCTTGTCATTTATTGCAAAATGGTTAAGCCCTTAGAGTCAGACTCTACAGGCTCCAATTAGCAAATTGCTCTCTTGCTTACTAACCATATGACGTCAGGCAGTAAGTGCCTGACATAAAAGTGCTTGCTATTTTATATATGTATATGTAATATTTTTTTATTTATATATACGTATATATGTAAATGTAGTGAGTTTTTACAGTGTTAAACACATTGCTAATCTTGCATATTTTATCTCATTTAATCTACATACTCGTATATGTACACACAACATGAGATTTCTGGATGAGGAAACTGAGGCTTGACGAGGTTAAATACATGGACAAAGACACCCTTGGCCAGTGGTGGAGCTGAGATACATACTCAAGTCTCTGCGATTCTAGAAGTTGCTTTCTTGAACCTCATGTTGTGTTATCTTGGGAGCCAAGCCGACGCATAGCTCCCTTACTGGCAGTATGGGGCTTCTGAAGCGATTCACCTATCATTGTGAGGGTCTCTGGGCACCACTAGTGAACCTTTCTGAGCCTCTCGCAGACATAGAGCAGAACTTGTGTTCCCATGCAGAACATTGCCCACCATCAGCTTTTACCATCACAGGGCAAAGCTAAAAGTGTAGATTTCATTAGAAGGAATTTTAAGCTTCTGAAGAGAGTTATTGAAGAAAGATGAATTCTGTGTCTGAAGCATCTTGTTAAAAGTGAAATGTGTGAGAAGTGGTGACACATGCTGGAAGATCCAGTTGCTCAAATCCACCAAGTGAAACTTCTCACTTAGAAATACCTCCTTGTCATGAACTGCTACATGTGCAACTCCAGAAGCCCCATCCATCAGCTGCGGTGTGACTGGCGCTGTGGAGCTGGGAGACAGCTGACTCTGCCTCTTGCAGCCTCATCACGCTCTTTACAGTACAAAGCGAAGGCGTCGCCAGTCCAGCTCTCTGGGGCCAACCGTGTGACAGCTGCTTTTCTTTTAAGGAATCCTCAGCAGACCTGGAGGGCAACTATGAGAAGCACACTGTGGCTGTGCACACACCATGGGGTCTGCTGCTCAGGACAGATGGTGTGACGAAACAAATGCTGGTGCACAAGTGTCCTCCATTAGCTCTGCCTGTTCCCCCCCTTCATGGCATCCCGTACTTTTCCAGAAAGCACGTATCACAGCTCTGTAATAATGCAGCTATTGCACTGATTGTTTACCACTTGTCTGCCCTCCAGACTGTAGCTTCAAGAGGTCAGGGCCTGTGTTTACTTTGTTCATTACTATGTCTCCAGCACAAAGCCTTACCCACACTAAGTGGTGTCTTAGTAGATTCAATGAATCAAAGAAAAACAGTGAGACATAGGGTGTACCTGTATCCAGAAGACCAACACTTAAGGCTAGATAGGCTTCAAAGTCCCCCTCCCTTCCCTCAAAAGTTGAAGGCGAAACTTCTAGTAGGATGACCATAGCAAGAGAGGAGTAACGTTGGATCATATTTCCTAGAAAGGAAACTGTGAGATATGGGGGAAGTCTTAAATCTTACAGAGCTCCATGGTGTCAAAAACTGCTTTCCAAAATACCCTGTTCATCAAGTAGGATGACAAGTGATTTCATGGCTACAGACTGTCAAGGGTGATGTGAAGGCCTCAAAGGGCTCTGTGTCCCTGACAGTCTGCCCCACAGAAAGCAACACTCCTGCTCTCAGACTACCTTGAAATGGCAGGAAGCCACCCCGCTGGCCAGGCTGAGCCCTGCGGCTGGAATCTAGCATGGAGCTCCTAGAAGGAAGTCACAGGGAGTAGAAAGACAACAGCAGCTCTCAGTTTGCTCCAAGATCTTACTGTTTGAACTCAGTGCCCCAAGCAGGCAAGAAGTCACAGAGAAGTAGCAAGTATAAGCTAAGCAAAATTTAACTGAAAACTTCACCACTTAGATTGTCCATACTCACTAGGAAAATTGTCATGGGCAAACAGTGCCCATGACAGTGCCAAGCAAGTTTCAGTTCATTTTGAAAAGTAGCCAGCTTTTAAGAACCATTACATCCTATTCTGAAGTGAATTGTTCTTTATAGGAGAGTACCACACCTCAGGACTACAAAATGAGCTAAATGGTTAGAAAGGGTGGTTTGGGCCCTCCCTGGTGGTGCAGCAGGTTAAAGCAGAGCACTGAGAAGCTAGCTGCAGCTAATTCCACACATGTTCGACCCCCAGCCAGGGAAGTGACCCACATGACGCGGCAGACCTCTCTGTCTCGCCCACTGCCCCCTTCAGCAGTGTACTTTGCCGATCTGCCTGTTCTGCTCCACTCTGCTCCATTCTGCTCCACTCTGTTCTCCCCACTCTGTCTCTGGTGAATCCTCTCACCACCCCTGTATTTCTGACCTATACCCCAGTTCTTGTATGCATAAAATAAATCTTAAAAAAAAAAAAAGAAGAGGAAAAGAAAGGGTGGCTTTGCTGAGAGGCCACTCTCAGTCAGGATAAGTGTGATTCAGAGAGGATAGTTAAAGGAGACAGGCAACTTCACAAGCGGAAAGGGAGTCTCATTTCATTAAGGACTACATTAAGGATACACAGGAAAACTTTATGTCATCCTGAGGGCTCACGTATGCAGATGACAGGCAGGGGCCCCACCCTGCTGTGAGCACAGGCAGATGTGAAAATCCCACTGCCTGGCCACCATTGAAAACATTCCCTGCATGTGCTTACCTGTGAATGTGTGTATGTTTAGTTTAAGGGTTTCAAAGGATATGTTGGTAGTAGTTTAGAGAGTAAAGCATATAATTGCTGTGTTTCTACTTGGAGCTGTTGGGAGGAAAATACATGAGAAGAGGTGATTAATTATATTTGAAAAGTGCTTTGAGATCCTCTGATGAAAGGGAATTAAAAGTAAGAGCCGGGGTTCCAGGATGTGTACTAACAATGTGTGATTACATGTTAGAGAGGTGCGAGGCTCTTTCAAGTACATTCCTCTTCTGTGTCTCCTAACAGGAAGCTCTGTGCTGGGGCTGAAGGCCTGGGGATGGGAGAAGGGCTGGAAGGAAGAGAGGAAGTTGGAGCAAAGCCTGGGGAATTTTGCTAACCAGGAGGATTTTGTTAACCAGGAGGAGAGCCGGGAACCCAAGGTCTGCACAGAAGTTGCACATCTGAGGGGGTGCACAGGCCAGCCTTTGTCTCGAGGGGAGTCTGCTCCTCACCTTTTGCAATCTGAGCTCTGCTGTTAGGGCAGTGTGTTTGTTCACCCTTTACCAAAGGAGTTAATGACTACCATAACATCACAGTGGAAGCCACCTTCAGTGTTGCAAGAGAGCTGCAGGTTATTGGTTGTTGTGCTAATATTTGGGTAAGAGACATTGATCAGTAGAACCTTTATTATTCTCTGCATTTATGGAGCAGTTTACTCAGAGAGCTCCTCACCTCTTTCTCAGCAAAGTCTTATTTTGAGAGGAAGAACCCTCTTGAGTAGGGGAGGCGGCTCCCAGGCCAGCAGCTGTCTCTTGGGACAGGGGTGTGTGGTGGTTGGGCCTCCGATGCCAGAGCCAGGTAAATTCTGGATTTGTTGCTACAAAACACAGGATATTGGGCAATTATTCAACCCTTGGGAGCCACAGTTTCCTCAATTGTAAAAAAGGATAGGGAAGGTATGTGCCTCTGGGTTACTGTGAGCATTAAAAGAGTAATTAAGTATAATACTTACAATAGGGCCTGCTACATAGGAAATATCAAGTGTTTGCTTCCACTGCTACTGCTATTTCCTAGGAAACTATGGGCTGATTTAGAGCAAAATATTATGATTACTATTGCCACCATAATTATTAAAGCCTTCTGAAGAGACCAAAGAGGATTTGAAAAATTAGTTTGGCACTTACCCACTTCTGTTCTCAGTTAATCCCTCTTCCTTTTGCTCTAAATTTCTGACTCATTACCCTGGCATAAAGTCTTAGTAATGTGTTAAACATGTCCCCTATGAGTGAAAGTTATTGAAGGTACAGATGCCTACTAGGGTCATCTCATACTTTCAAAGAAGACTGGAAATTTAACAAAGTAATGAAAAATCCCACAGGTTTTAGACTTTTTCATTCACCCTTGGAGATGGCATGGCTGGTAGGTGGCAGAATAGGTCTGGAGGCTTGGGGTAACTTAGAAGAGAAATGTGAACATGAGGGAGAAATTGTGACTCCTTGTAAAGCTGCCTCAACTGGTTGGCTCTGTACTCTCGCCTATGTTAAAGATTGCCTGTGAAATTCTTGGGGTGGGGGGTGATGCTGAGGATGTTATCTTGATTCTCTTTATGAAGACATGAGAAGCCAGCTTTCCCCATTGTAAGTACCAGACTTGCTGGTGCTTCTTGAACAAACTGTTTTGTTTTCATCTGATAAACACCATGAACTTTTTATGTGATTATTGATCATGTGATCTTAGCCACTTCAGTTATTGGTGGACAAGACCATCTGGAAAGTAGACTTACTCTCAAGTGTCCTTGATATAAATATGGTCTAGGGGTTGGTCTTGATTTTGGAAATTTTTAGAATTAGCTCGGCTCCACGTTCACTATGCCGGACAAAAAACTGAATAGCATCTTTAGCATTTTCATATAGATGAAAATAAAGTTCATCACAGAAGAACTTTTTCGATTTAAATATCAGAAGAATCTCTCTCACACACACACACAGTGGGGAGCAGTTAACAGGCAGATCAATGAAGTACACCGCTGAGGGGAGCAGGCGGGTCAGGAGAGGTCTGCTGTGCCCTGTTGATCACCTCCAGGGTGGGATCGAACTCACACAAGGCAGCAGCAGCCCATTCGCAGTGCTACATTTTAACCCGCTGTGCCACCAGGGAGAACTCAAATACTCCTTTTCTCTAGCATTAGCACCTTTGATCTCACCCTCCACCAAAACCCAACTAGTGATGGTTTTTGTGTTTATTATATCCAGACCTGATAGTACTTTGATCTTCTATTCTGAGATTGAAGCAGTATCTATCTTTCTAGCCCATTTTCCAGATTCAGATAGGATCCTTCACCACCAAAACAACATATGAAAGTAGCACTTTTAGTTCTGGTTTGAAACTTACACAGGCTATTTCCTGACCATAGAATTTTACTCCCTGCTGTCTTTTGTTGTAAGCTTAGGATATTCCAATTATGTGCATGTGACTCCAACATCAGACTTCAAATTCCTTGAGAACAAGCAATGTGTCTCATTTGTCTTTGTACATGGTAGTTCATCACATATAGGATGTGCTTTGAGGAACATTGGTTAAATATATACTTACGGGCCCTTCTGGTGGCACCGTGGGTTAAAGCGCAGCCCTGCAAGTGAGCCGCAGCCACTTCAGTGAGAGTTCGATCCTTCCCTGGGAGGTGATCCATCTGGCGCGGCAGACCTCTGCTGTCTCACCCGCTGCTCCCCTCAGCAGTGTACTTCGTCGACCTGCCTGTTCTGTTCCCCACTCTGTCTCTGGTGAATCCTCTCACTAACCCTGCACCTCTGTTATGCATAGCCCAGTTCTGTAAGCATAAATAAATATTTAACAACAACAACAAAAAATATATGTACTCATGTTAAAAGTTCATAGATTGAACTATCAAATGTGGGTTTCCCTGAGCAAGAGGTGAAAAAGCGAAAGTCCTATGTATGTAAGTCTCAGAACTTGATTTCTAATATTTTTTATAGTTCAGATCAAAGACTCTCCTCATAAATAAACTAAATGTGAATTACTCCCCAGGGTGATCCAAGGATCCTGATTTACTTGTGTTCTGGGACATTCTCCTTTAGGATTTATGGATCGTATACTGTCTCAAGAAAGATGAAATCTAAGCTGTAAAGTGAGAGGACTTGACCCTCGGTGGAAAGCTGAAGCAGAGATGCTTCAGTATTTCTTTTCTGAAATCCCAGTAACACACTAGCTACCATTTACTAAGCGTCTCATCTGTGCCAGACATTCAAGCGTATGATCGCATTTAATCCTCCCAAGGATTTCAAGGCTTAGAGGGGTTATATGGCTTCCTTAAGGCCACATAAGTAAACATGCCTAAAACTAAACCTATGAACAAGCCTCCCCCAAACCTGGCATTCTCCCAGCATTCCCGGTCTCAGTAAATGAAAATTTTACATCCTGTTTTTCCAGTAAGAAATCCTCTTTCTGCAGCTTCTGAGTCCTCTAGAGTTACATCCATCCCCTATAGCTCCTGGCATGGATTCTGTTCCAGCCCCAGCTACCATCTACCTTCTACAGACAGTTAAGTGGCCTTCTCTGTCATCTACCTTATCCTCTTCAAATCTTTTCCCCACCAGAAAGCTTGAATAGTCTTCTTAAAAGTTACATATGACCATGTAATTTTCCTAATTCTAATTCTCCAGTGATTTTTTTTTTTGGATTCACTCTTAGAATAAAGACCAAAGTCTGTTACTGTGTCCACCAGGCTCTGCTGATCTGGCCTGTATGACTGCACCATTGTTTTCTCATTATCTTGGCTTTGACTATATAGGCTATTTCCACAATGTTCATCCCTTCCCTTTCATCGTCTAGATTGAAGCCACTCACCTGATGGAATTCATCTCTATAGTTTCTTCCTCAAGACTGTTATGTATTTTGATGGAACTGTATGCCTTTCTTTCATAGTTGTATATATACTTGCTCAATTATTTGACTAATATGTGGCTCTCCCATTAGCCCATAAGTTCATGAGGTCAGAGCCCATGTCTGTTTTCATCCACTGGACTGTAGTCAGAACCTGAAAGGTAGCGAATGTTGATAAATATTTGTTGCCTAAATTAGTGTGCTGACAGCTGATATGTGGCAGAGTAGGGATTTGAACTCAAAAGTTGTTTGGTCCACAGATGGTCATGATTATCAAATTACCTGAGGTGTGAAGACAGAGGAATGACGAGACGGGGGCTGCGTACACCCCTGTGAGTCTGGGATGTGCAGGAAGGGGCTGTGTATTGAACTTTTGGCCACTGAGAACTTGCTCTGCGCCAGCACTGTTCTGGGCACTTTAGGTTCATTCTTGCAATTTAATCTCTTTCAACAAACCTTTGGGAGGTTAAGTGAATTGTTTAAAGTCACCCAGAAATTAAGTGATACTCAGTTCATGTCCAGGCCATTTTGCTCTTGACCTACATCTGTCTGATGTTTTTCCCTCCTCTCCCCCAGGGCCCCCTCACAGACTCTGAGTCCCTCTCATAGTCCCAGATCTTGATTTCTGTCTTTTTCTTTTAAAGCTGCACTCATTCCTTTTTCTTTACTTTATTGTCTTCTCCTCCCCTACCTCTTTTCTCCTGCTCTCTGTCCTAATTCCATTAGTGATGAGAACCGTGACATTATTTACCTAAATTTTGTATTTCAGGAAGCTTTCTCCCACTTCCTGCACACTTTACAAATTTGTAGAACAAAAGGCAGACAAGAATTATAAATATCGAAACTAGTGTGCCCTTACTTTTATGATTGGTTTTAGATAGAGTTTAAGAATCACTTCTGATTTTGGACTTTTAATTTTGACTAATATAGTAGTAAAAGTAATATAAAGAAAGCTTAAGTATTTAAGACTTCTGCCGTTTTTTTCCCCCATGAGAGAAGTTCTACTATAAATTGTGAAGATAGTTCTCAAATAAAAGTAGGTCCTGCTGCTTCCCTCCACATTTCATTTCTTTTCTTTAGCTTGCTGAAGCCTCTCTTGGGACATTAGGTGATCCGAAGAAAGAATAGAGTGTTCAGGCACCAAGTTCTACAGAGAACTGAGGTACATTTATTTGCATTTCTGGGTCAGCATGATTTCACTTTCATTTAACCCTTGTACTGACCCTTGTTTTTCAACACTTGAGCTCTTTCCCTCAGCCTGAGAGCATGAAGTGTGTTTGTCTCGCAGACATAGGTGTCCCCCAGCAACCAAAAGCATGCGAATAGCCTAACCCTCTCTTCAAGTTTCCCGGCATCACTGTGGTCCTTTCAGAGAGGAACTGGCCAGTGTTTCATGCATCTCTGAATGCAGATCTTATTCACATTTAATGAGGTAGTTTTGTGCATTAGTGGAAAAAGAAGTGAATCTGAGAAACCATGTATTCAGCTGTGTCCACAGTTTCGCACCTCCTGTGTGGTTCTTAATCCTCAATGTAATGAGAACAGGAAGAGAGAAAGATGGACATTGGAATCTTTCTGTGTCTGTTTGGTGTGAGTCATGCTGGGAATTCCATGAAGGCTCGCTGTGTGTCAAAAAGATGAATATGACATTTGCTGAAGTCTTAAAAATAAGGCTGTTCCTAAGTGTAAGTTCTGTTAAGATGGAGCAACCTCTCTGTCCCCCCACCCCCCATAAGACATAATTCCTTGCACTGTTAACAGATAGAGACCTTTAGTGTTGGGCTCCAATAAGTCTTTCCACCTTAGCTACAGGATCCTTGTGCACAGGTAAAGGTGCATTGTGAAATGCAGAGTACTGTACAAGTGTCGGATATGGACTAGATGTTAAAATAATAGAGATGCAATATTAATGAAATGTTTGTCCTCAGAAAATTTAATCAGTAAGGCTAGTTTGTTTTTCCTTACATATAGAAACAATGATATACCTGCATGATATGTGAATTTTATCTCAACAATTGGTGTTTAAAAAAAGGAGTAAGAAGAACTTTTAGAAAAGACAGATAAACAATGAGAATAGAAGAAAATCACTGCTGATCTCAGTTCCTGTAAGTGACCACTGATGATAGCAGTTTGTTTTCCAGTACATTCATCATGTGAATATGAAACTAGACTAGTGTTGTAAGTAGATTTGAAATCTCCTTTTTTGATTAATGTATTGAGAACATTAAATATTCTGCCTCTGCAGATGTTTTGCTGTATGGATGTTTTATAAAGAATTTGGCAACTCTATTGTTGGACATCTATGCTGTCTGCAAGTTTTTTTTTTTAAAGATTTATTTATTTATGAATACAGAACTGGGGTACAGGCCAAAGGTACAAGGGTGGTGAGAGGCTTCACCAGAGACAGAGTGGGGAGCAGAACAGGCAGATCGATGAAGTACACTGCTGAGGGGAGGAGTGGGCGGGTCAGGAGAGGTCTGCCTCGTTATGTGGTCACCTCCAGGGCAGGCGGGGATTGAACTCATGCTGAAGTGACTTTAGCTTCTTAGTGCTGTGCTTTAACCTGCTGCGCCACCAGGGAGGGCCCTGTCTGCAAGTTTTTAATGCTATGTAGCTCTCTGATGACCATCTTCGTAGCTTGATCTTAGAGCACATCTTTAATGATTTCTTAGAAAATTCCTAGGTAACTGGTTGCTAAATCAAAGACTATGCATTCTTTGGATTTTTAAAAGCAATTTTGGCTAATAATATCATATAGTTTTCAGGTGAATGGCTTTGTAAATCAACATACTATCAACATGATATATACATTCTAGCTTCCATTCTTCACTATATTGTGCACTGTTTTAAGGCTTGGAAACACCCCACACTGCCCCTTTAGGAAGGTTAAATTGACTTACACTAGCAGTGTATACCATTGTACTTATTTTTATATACATCTCCCAACACTAGATACTGTTATTTACAATTTTTTTCCAAGTGAAAAATGTTATCTCGTACTTGCTATGTTCTTTTGGTAAATTGATCACTTAAAATTATTTATGTCCTTTGACTATTTATGAGCTGTTTATCTTTTTGTTAACTCGCAGGGTTATTTTTAACCTAATAAGGCTATCAATTCTTTGGATTCAAGTTTAAAGGTTCTACTGAAATGAAGGTGATACAGACTTTTCCTTGGAAAGAGAGCCAGCAATCCAGTTGAATTTGGTTACAGAAGCAGAATTCGCTTCTTCACTGCATTCCCCCAATGTGTATAAGGGTTTGTTAACTTAGTATATGCCTAAATTGTTCTCTGGCACATACTCGCAAATCAAGAGCCAGAAAGCATCATCTTTACAAATAATTGTGGCTTCAAGATAAATTATTACATTTAGTTAAATAAAGGAAAATAATAAACAGTTTTGAGCATTAGGCAATCTTATATTTATAGCACCCATTTCCAAAGAATTGTAATCCAAAATATTTTGAAAGGTCACTTCTTTTTAAACTCAACTGCTTCATGGGTGGTGTAGTGTTTTCTCTGTTTAAGTAGTAATCTAAATCAGGGTAAACATAGGCAAGAACCCAAGTTAGACAAAAAGAACGCCTAAAGTTGCATGTTCTGTTATGTCAGAGACTCTTTGTTCCCCGATCACGGATTATTGGGGGGCAGAACAGGCAGGGTCTCAAGGTGGGAGCGGTGTCGGCGAGCAGAGATTCCTAAAAGGGGAAAAGGGGGAGCGGGTGTGAGGAAGATATGGGAGTCGGAGTTGGGTGCAAGTCTTCCTGTTCTGCTATCAGCAGAAGTTTATTTTATACATTTTAGGCAGGCAATTAATATATGAATGGGCTGAGACCACAATCTTTTTTCTGAGAGTAGTTTGGTGTCGTATAGACCTTCAGCTAAGATTACAACATTATTGATCTATTAAAATTAAAAGCTAACATTTTTTAGTGATGGTTGGCTAAAAATAAAATTCTTTTAGACCTAAAATGCTATTCTATGACCTTCATTTTTTACTAAGACATCTTAGAGAGTAAAGTCAAGTCAAGGATTAGGGTGGAGGTGTGAAGGATAGAGTAAGGTTGCGGGCTAGGGTGCAATGATTCTCTTGTAAGTCAATAACAAAGAGATACAGTAAGGTTCCTCAAAAGCTGAATAGTGGATTTAGGTGAAGTTCCTTATTTGAGTTTAGACAACACAAAACTTAAGCAGTTCTTTAGAAGGATTATGTGAGATAGTAGAGAGATGGGATTTGGGTTCTCGTCCGGGCAGTAAAAGAATTCTGATTATTCTAGTACTGCCTTGTTTTACAATATTAATTTTGTTATAATTGTTTTTATTAATCAGCCAGTTGTAATATTTTTGATTCCAAGAGGACTTTCCATCCTAAGGCAGCGCTTGCTCACTTGAGCCAGGCAGCACCTTATGAGGCTGAGGCAGTCCAATAGAAAACTGATGGTTGTTTGGGATATTTTGATTATACAGAAAAGGGGGGGTCATAACATGAGCTAGTGTGAAAATTCTGATTTTTAAGGGCATTTCCCCTCCATCCAGAATATGTCTGACGATAGAGGTTGCTTAGCTTGCGTCACTGTTGTACTAGATATTCAAACAGAATTTGATATTTGGTGATATCACATCCCCCTCTCCACTCTGTCTCATTGTTGCAAGGACCTTAAACAAGCGACCACATGGCTTCTGTCCACAAGGAATAATGTCGTCCCCCTTCATGGGCAAGGTGGTAGCAGGGAGATGGTTGAGCTGGCAATGAGATCTCTTAAATTTAAATTTTCCAAAGAAAAATGCTTAATCATTTCAAAGAATAGTATTTTACCTGCTACTTCAAAATGCAAATGTTCTGAGGTATATACACCCACATGCGTGTTAGTTTGCAGGTATGTTTTCTATCTTGTCACTCACCATTAAAGATCCTTTTACAGTTTGCCTTTCTGAATTATAAAATGTACGTATAATTTCTAAAAAGACATTTGTTTAATGACTGGCAGCAACTCCTCTTGTTAACCACTGGAGATAGCTCAGTGGGTCTGTAAAGTCGCCCCTCTGGGAAAGGACTGAAGTCTTTAAAGAGAGCAAACCCTCCTTGTTTCCAGATTGTGGGGTGGAAGTGAGGATAATACTTTAAGTGATGAGGTTGGCATTCCCCATCTGTTGTACTTCAAGCACAGCCTTATTGTCTCTACCAATCACAAATATAAGAACTCCGATGGTAGTTTGACCATCTGGATTTCCCATCATACCCTGTTTACACACCTGGAGATTCAGGGAAAGCTTTTGATTGATTGCCTCAAAATTGCCCCATAAAACCAAAGGACAGACAGACAGTATTTTTCTAAAATTGTAAATGGTAGAAACAACATCCGTAACTTTTGTTACTGCTTTTGGAATTGTTAATAATATTAGCCTTAGGTTTTTTTTTCAAAAGTGCTTCCCCACCCCCCAACCCTCTTTAAGCAAACCATCACTTTCTGCTAATGTCTCACAGTGTTAAAGCCAAGATTAAATCAAGTTCAATAATAAGCACGAATGTATGTACGACTTTGAAATATCTACACACTCATAGTTTGCCTTCCTTTAGGGAGGAAAATACCACCCATGTTTTGTCAGCTGGCAGGCTCTGCTATGAATAGCCATTTAAAACATTTCTTAGAATCCATCTAAGAGGACAGCATGATTCTAAATTATCACTAAATTGGTCATTTCACAGGCCTATCTGTTCTGGTACCACGCCAGCTTGTGACCAAGGGCTGACATAGAGCAACTTGCGAGGCCCAACTTCCTTTCCTGCTTAGTCATTTCTCCAGCAGCAATTCACCTACTTTTGCCATTTCCCAATTTTTAAGAGGAATGACAGACATGGCATTAAGTTTTGGTTTCTCTCTAGATCCTATCAGTTTCCTCAAACACAGTCATCTCCTGATGTTCTGTATTCTGCGGGAGGGGGAGTAACTATGTCCCACAGGCCAGCTGCCACCAGACTGCTCTGCTGCAGAGCTATTTGCCTTGAGGGAGCAGGGAATGGACTCTGTTATGTGTTCCTCACTTGGGGACTCTTTAATGTGAACAACGGTGTGGAAACAGGAGTTCTCATCATTTTCTTGGCATCAGACAGAAGGACCTGGCCACTTAAACACCACACTATGTGCTTCCAGTTCAGATAAGAGAGCAGGTGCAAGTCTCGTGGCAAAAGGAAGTCCTTGTCAGGGATGGCTGTTTTGGTCTGCTAACTTTGACTCAGCACGGGAAGGCCTTTTAAGTAATTTTAATACCTCTGAAAGGTCCATTGTGCTGGGAGACAATGAAACACAAGGTTTGAACTATCCACTCTGAACCATGTGGACTCCTAAATATGATAGAAGAAACATTCATCTGGTTAAGAAAGTGTTGCTTGAAACAAGTTATGGCCCCTAGGTAGGTTTACTTCCTTTGTTGTCAAGCTTCACAGCAAGTAGCCTGGTGTGAAACTGGAACCCTGTATGGGGAAAGAGGATGGGGGAGAGTGGTCATATGATGAAGTTATTGCAAATGCAATGACTGGTGATTTCACACGTACACAATCCACATCACAGGAAGCTCAGATGTCTGAGAAGCCAGACCCCGTTAGCCCTTCAGCACCAAATTTTCCATTGCTCACCTCTAAAATCTCAGCTTTTCAAACACTTGCTTATTTGATCATGTCAGTTACTTTTCTGTAAGCCTGTAGCCACTTGAATTTCAAGAGTAAGAAAGCAATATGCACGCGTATGCATGCGGCAAACAAATCTAGAGGACAAAAGGGAAATTTTTAGTCACTTGCCAATTATCATAGGTTCCTCCTTTACTCTAGAATGTTTCCTTTGAGATTTTTTTTCTCTGGTGAAACCAAAATAATCTTGCTAGTAGTCATGGAAAATTTGACCAATTCCACTTGTTTATAGTTGTCCATCCCATCTCATCTTTTTTCTGTCTTTACTGATTTTTTTAACTTTTTTGATTTATTTTTCTATTATAAAATGTAATTTCTGAAAAAAGTTGATAAGAATTTGAATAAATGTAACAGCATGTAGATATATTATTCTCCCTTCTCCTTTCTTTAAGCCACTTTCCATGAGCTAGTGTCAGGGTAGGGTTTCTGTGAGTCCTGGACAAGTCTGGAAAGACACAGAGGAAGGAGGGAGTGGAGACTAGTTGGCACGCTTCCACGGGGCACACAGAGGCAGGCAGAAGGGAGGAGAGAGGGTGTGCTAGGTCACAGCAAGGTGAGAAGAAAGATGCCTCTCCTTTCTCAGGAGTCAGCTACTTGAGCTGTGGGGTTTCACTCTTAAACATCTTGAAACTCATTTGACTAGGAAGATGCCTACTTTGCTGAATGCAAGAATAACAACGAAGAGCAGGAACTAACTAGCCATTGCTACACCGAGTTCACTGAAATAATTTAGGCCTTTTCAGCTCATCAAAGGCTTCCTTGCTACCATTCTGTATCCTCGTAGTCTTCTTAGTCTGTAAGCAGCCTGTCTGGGCTACTTTGAAGTTTAGTGTTACAAGAAGTAGCTGCAAAATCAAACTAATGTTCAAGATAAAAACCCACTTGGAATAAATCCATGCTCAGAAGAGGAAGTTTCTAATCATTTCTACTGTTACAATAACTCATTGGGGGGATTTGTACCAGAAAGTAGCTTTCAGATCCACTGCCTCCCTTCAGGAAGAAAAGCCACAGGCTCAGTGCCCAACTCCCCACCACCCTGGCCATGGTGGCAAGCCAGGAATACCTCCCCAGAAAACCACTTTCTTTAGGCACTGAAGGTTATTCTTCTAGGTTATGTCTATATGGGAGCGGATCATACTACTTCTATTTTGTTTGAAATTTTTCATAATTAAAAGTTAAAAAGGAAAGAAGGAAAAAACATACCATCAGTCAAGTCAGGTCAGAGGATTTTTTGCCCTGGAAGTCTGGGAGGGAGTAACCAGACAAGGGTGTGAAAGAAGAACATGTGTTTTTCCTGTAAATTTCTTTTTGTGTTTCTTGTTCATTGATATGTGAAAATTCAGTTTATGCCAATAAGACTGTCTAAAACAAGTGAGAACTAGGGCTTATTTATTCAGCCACACAACCGAGCTCCTATTCTACACTGTGATGAACCCCTTAACAGCAACAATGTGTGAGGTTCATTAGCTGAAGGTTTTGTGTACAGCAAAAAGCATGCAGAAGTCATCTTATCCCAAGGCTGGAAAAGTAGTGTTTGTGCTAATTCTTCATGATAGCAAGTATATCAACTGTACTCGGGCTTTCCCATGCCTTACAGCACTACCATTTGGAAAAGGATGTTTGTGTTGCACTCTGGTAAGCTTGATGCCTGTGATTCTTTGTTCCAAGACCAACGAGTAATGTGCTCACTCTGGATAAGTCTCCAGGGGGTGTGACCGTAACCCAGCGTGAAAGGCCCAGGAAGTATGAAACGGGGAGGCTGACCTGCAAGTGCAGTCGGGGGAGCCCGAGCACCCCAGGATCTGCAAGCCACAGGAATGGAGTTCCCAGGAAAAAACACATGGTGCCTGGGAAATATGAACTTCAGATCAACGGAGAATTCTCTTTTAGTCTCGATAAGCCCGACACCACGCTTTGAGGAGACTGCAGCCCACCCAACCACTTGCTGCAACACCATGAGAGACTAGAGACTAGAGACTAGCTACATTAAGCTACTCCCAGATTCCTAATCTTCAGAAATGTCTGAATAATATTATTTGCTTTAAGATACTAAACATTGGCATATCTTGTTATGCAGCATTAGAAATGAATATAAAGAGGGAGGACTGGGCCTGGTATACATAGTAGAACTGTTAGGAGTTTTCAGTTTTCATCTTTTTTAGAAAGAGAAAAGTGAACTGATTGACAAACAAGGTAATATAATGGTAACACAAAACTAGAGATGTGGAAACAGAAGTGTGTGTACACAGGAACTATGAAACAACTGTTGACTGTGATGAGCAGAAGCTGTGAGTCTCTGAAAAAAAGGCCTAGGAGACCACCAGTGTATATGGACCAGAAGCAAGTAGAGCAAAGAAGATTCAGGAGATGTTTGGGAACAGCAGGCTGCGGGGAAATACTGCTTTATTCAGAGGATCTTCTAGCTCTCTGAGGCCTGGCATATAGCTCTGGAAACCATTTCCTTTGCTTTCTCAACCCTCCCAGGATCCCTCCAGTGGAAACGCCTATCCTGAGGTAAATGAACTTGAAACTTGAAAATTCCAATTTGTCAAAAGAGCAGGCTGTGGGCCCTCCCTGGTGGTGCAGCAGGTTAAAGCACAGCGCTGAGTTCAATCCCCACCCTGGAGCTGACCCACATGGCGTGGCAGACCTCTCCTGACCTGCCTGCCGCTCCCCTCAGCAGTGTACTTAATCGATCTGCCTGTTCTGCTCCCCACTCTGTCTCTGGTGAACCCTCTCACTGCCCCCCATACCTCTGGCCTGTACCCCAGGTCTGTATGCACAAATAAATAAGTCATAAAAAAGAA
>NW_004567114.1:48645529-48646817 GCF_000260355.1 Condylura cristata
ATGGCGCGGCAGACCTCTCCTGACCCGCCCGCTGCTCCCCTCAGCAGTGTACTTCGCATTCTGCCTGTTCTGCTTCCCACTCTGTCTCTGGTGAATCCTCTCACCCTGTACCCCAGCTCTGTATGAATAAATAAATCTAAAAAAAGGAAGATGACATCTTCAACTCTGTGCATTTCCCTGAAAACTACTCCTTTCCACACAACAAAAGTCTGTTACAAAGCTATGTTAACCGGTAGAATTTCCCGAAATAATTTCCTACCGAGCTCTCAGTGGTTCCTTCCATAATGTTCTGAGCAAATGTGTTGGAGCCACTTAAGCACCGTACTTTGCTCATGACGGCAGATCCCGCACTCACTATTTACACACACTCCTGCCATTTAGACCTTAAATATAAATCACTGCATAAAGGTTAATAGAACTGAGTGAAGCTTTAGGAAAGGCACAAAATTGCCTCACATATTGGTGATGATAATAGAAATAAACATTGGAAAGAACAAAAGGTGTGGCAGGAATAAAAGAGCAAAGTTCTGCTTGAATATCTCTGGCAGTCCTGTCCATGGGACCGGAGGGCAGAGATGTTCATTTCTAGGGGACTCTCTTGTTCTAGCAGCAGAAAATTTCATTTTATGGTCATTTGTTTCCTATTGCCCCTTTGGCCTTCACTTGGTAAAATAGTGCCTTTCAGATGCTTCTGAATTAGCTCTAAGGTTCTCCTTTGGTGTTCATTGTCTTTTCCTGAAGGAGGGCCAGCTCCTTCTATTGATCAAAGAAACCCTCCACCCCCTTAATTTTATAAATGTCCAGTAATGTCTTTAAGTGAAAAGGGGACACCTACCTTATGTAATTGTCAAATGATGGTCAAGTGGGAATTGTTTTGCACCCCACATGTGGTTATACCCTCAATCTACTTTGAACAACTCTGGAGAAACTAAAACCTTTCTGTCATTCTTTAAAAGGGAAGCCTGGCAGGTCCAGGCCTGGAACTGAGTCCAGTGATACTCAATTTTGTAGTCACTGACAGATAACACAGTCAAACAAATGGATGAAGTTCATAGCTTAAGTTCTCTCTCTTTTTTTAAGTCTCTTCAGATCCCGTTAAGAAGGGTCTGCTGCACCCAGATCCCAGATCTCACTGTTTCAAAGACCTCAGTAGACTCACTGGGCTTTTTTTTTTTCTTAAAGAATTATTTTTTAACTTATGCATATAGAACTGGGGTATAGGCGAGAGGTGCAGGGGCAGTGAGAGGCTTCACCAGAGACAGAGTGGGGAGCAGAACAGGCAGATGGA
>NW_004567114.1:48647862-48648388 GCF_000260355.1 Condylura cristata
CTAGGGATGGAAAGGCTATTTGTGGAATGTCGTCGAAATATTTTGTGATGATAGTATGAAGTGAACACATTGGATGTGATGACAGGCTCTCATGGGGACCTTTACAATGAGTGGCCCTCCCTCTCTCTCTCTCCTTCCCTCCTTCCTTCCTCCCTCCCTCCTCCCTTCCTTCTTTTCCTTCCTTCTTTCCTTCTTTCCTCCCTCCCTCTATCCTCACCTTAGCAGTTTTAATTACATCTGCAACTTTTATCCTCCTTTGCCATATACTCACTGGTCCTACAATTTCCCTTTGCACATCTTTGGGTGCAGTGATCCATTATGCAGTCTATAATATATTGTACTCCTGCCATTTTTTCCATTTTGGTGTGTGGAGATTTTGATCCAAGTAGACGGTGTATTTCTTGAAGGCAAATCTGTGACACAATATTTTGTTTTCTTATATTTTTGTTTTTCCCAGTAGCATCTTCACACAAATTAGAACTTAAGAACGTGGTAACCCTAGCAGCTCCCAACTACTTTTTTTTTT
>NW_004567114.1:48648488-48718597 GCF_000260355.1 Condylura cristata
AGGATTCACCAGAGACAGAGCGGGGAGCAGAACAGGCAGATCAATGAAGTACACTGCTGAGGGGAGCAGCGGGCGGGTCAGGAGAGGTCTGCCACGTCAAGTGGTCACCTCCAGGGCAGGTGGGAACCGAACTCATGCGGAATTGGCATTCGCTTAGTGCTGTGCTTTAACTCGCTGCACCACCAGGGGATTAGTCATCTTTGTTCCATTTTATGAGATCTTTTCTGGAAGTATTACATATAGAACACCCAGGTGCTTGTGTACTGCTTTTATACTGTGTGGCTTTTATACTGGATTTGCCATCCAGACAGTTAGCAGTTAGTCTCTTCACAGCTCTTTCTTTGGAGAGGAAGAATAGAAAGTAGAAATGTCACACTAGAAATTGTGGGTGTGTGCAGAACAATCCCTACTTTAAGGTCAGCAGATAAGCTAAGCATAGGAAACGTGATGACAAGGACAGAGGTATCCTTGTGATTCCTCCATCAGTTCGTGGAGGCAGATGTCTTCTTTCATGTGACACTGGAAGTTGGACTGTAGATAGCCCTCCTTCCTGGAAAGTACCAGAATCTCCTGTGGTAGAAAACAACTACAGTATTTCTAACAGATTCCAAGGAGAATGCTGTCACTGGTTTGGCATTGAATAAGAATGTCACATTTTAAGTATAAGACCAAAGAATTTATTTCCACAAAGAATTCAAAGATGAAAATGAGCATTTTTTTAAAAAGATTTATTTATTTATGCTTATAGAACTGGGGTACAGGCCAGAGGTGTGGTGGATGAGAGGCTTTACCAGAGACAGAGTGGGGAGCAGAACAGGCAGATCATCTAGGTACACTGCTGAGGGGAGCAGCGGGTGGGTCAGGAGAGGTCTGCCGCACCATGTTGTCACCTCCGGGGCAGGTGGGGATCGAACTCATGCAGAAGTGGCTTAAGCTTCTTAGTGCTGTGCTTTAACCCGCTGCACCACCAGTGAAGGCCCAGATGATGTCTTTCTTTAACATCAGTTTTTGAGCAGCTTGCCTAAGAGAAAATACAAGAAACTTTAAATTTCATTGTTTCCAAAGATGCCATGTGGGTCACCTCCCTGGCAGGAGATTGAACTCGTGCTACAGTGGCTTGGGAGAGCTTCATAATGCTGTGCTTTAACCCATTGCGCCACCAGGGAGAACCCGAAAATGAGCATTTTATTCTTGCTGATCTGGTCTTTTTTTGTTTTGGCCCAATTATAAACATTCATTTCACTATGGATACCACAATTTATCAGTTAATTTAACTAAAACCAACATTTTTTTAGGTGCTCTATTAGTCCAGTAATCAAAAAACATATTTTTAGTAAATAATTTTATAGGGTTCATTATGGGCCCATTGCTGTTCCAAGTTACTAAGCTCTCTATATAATTGTTTAGTTCTCATAACACTGCCCCAAAGAAGGTACTGTTATTGTGGTTATCTTCCATATGGGGAAACTGAGGCTTAGCGTGAGCAAGTAAGCTGATGGAGTTGTACAGCTGAGATGGCCCCCTACGTTCTCTGATTATGGCATGAGTCCTGTTGGCCACAACATCACGCTGCCCTGTTTTGCCAGTCCCTTCCCGTAAACTGATTATAGATGGGAAGGGATGGCAAAGAACAAACAAGAACAATGTGGAATTATTATTTGCTCTGTACAAGCTAAGTTACTACTTGTTTTATACACTGCTGTATCCCCAGCACCTAAAACAGGGCCTGGTACATAGCTAGGGATGGAAAGGCTATTTGTGGAATGTCGTCGAAATATTTTGTGATGATAGTATGAAGTGAACACATTGGATGTGATGACAGGCTCTCATGGGGACCTTTACAATGAGTGGAGCTGGGAGGGAGGGCCTCTCTGAGACATGACTGAGTAAGAAAATGGTAGCCAGGAGAGGATCATGGGAGAGCATTCAGATGGAAGGACCAGCACAATCAGAAGCCTAAAGTGGAAGAGAGCCTGGCAGATGTGAGAGATGGCAGGTGCCGGTGTGAGGAATACAGGGAGCAGGGAGCTCTGGAATGAGATGAGGCGAGGGTGGCAGAAACGGAGCAATGTAGGCCCTTAGGTCACTGTATTACCCTCTGGTAGGAAACTATATAAATTCCACAAAATTACTCAAAAGGGAGTCATGTGTGCCCTGCCCTTGGGAGTCTTCAATCCTGTTAGGAAGAGTGAAAGCAGGAGAGAAAGAAAAGAAAAAAAATTGTATTTTAGTTACTGTACTTGATTCTTTGATGAACTTCTTCAGTTATAGGTTTTTGTTTATTTCTTTGCTTGTCTTTGCAATTTGTCTTGAATCCGCCTTGGATGTTTAGAAGACTTTAACTCAGATCAGGGACTGACTTTTCACTTGTGCACATCTTGAAACACTGGAACATCTGCTTTATCCAGCTGTAATCTGTGCCCCAGCACTCTGATCTACAGTAATTTTAACTGGGTTCCAATAGCTCATGAGGACCTAAAGTAAATGTTTCACATTTTCAGTATTTTTCTTAAAGTCTAAATTTGGTTTGTTAGTTTGTTCTATCTTCTGGTCTTCATTTTAAGTTTGGCTCACAACTAAATATTGTCCTGGAAAATCGCATGCATCTTGGTTAGGATATGTCACAACAGACTTATTATTAGCAATATTTAGGAACCTGAAGTAAACTTGTGAGAGTCTAATTTTTTCTTTATTTAAACTGCATTTTTAAAATACAATCTGTGTGTCCTAAAATGTACCCATTTAAAGCATATGATGCAATGGATCTTACTATATTCAGAGTGCTTTAGTTCTATTGTATAACCATAACCACAGTTAATTTTTAAACCATTTCATAATCCTCAAAAGAAACCTCTTATCCTCTAGCTGTCACTCTCATGTCTCCTTCCCCAGTCTCCAAGCCTTAGGCAATCACTATTGTCTGAGGAAACTAAGTTTCTCTAGGTTTGCCCATGTGAACACTTAATACAAATGGAATAGTGCAAATGTGGTCTTTTGCAATGGGCTTCTTTCACTTAGCATGTTTTCAGGGTTCATTTTTTTTTAAACATTTATTTATTTGTGCATACAGAACTGGGTACAGGCCAGAGGTGCAGGGGCAGTGAGGGGATTCACCAGAGACAGAGTGGGGAGCAGAACAGGCAGATTGATGAAGTACACTGCTGAGGGGAGCAGTGGGCGAGTCAGAGAGGTCTGCCACGCCATGTGAGTCACCTCCGGGGCTAGCGGGGTTTGAACTCATGCTAAAGTGGCTTTAGCTTCTTCGCGTTGTGCTTTAACCCGTTGCGCCACCAGGGAGAGCCTCAAGGTTCATCTTTATTGGACATGTATCAGACCTCATTATTTTTGTTGTTGTTGTTGGGCAATAATCTGCTGTAGGAATATTACATTTTGATTTTCTTGTTAGTTCATGGGTATTTGGATTACTTGTACTTTTTGGCTAGCTGAATATGCTGCTCTAAATACTTGTGTGGATGTACATGTTCATTTCTCTTGGGTATAAGATTAGGAGTGAATCATCTGATGATGCCATGTTCATCATTTGAGGAACTGCCAAACTACTTTCCAGCATGGTGCATGATTTTACATTTCTATGAGCAATATCTGAGGGTTCCAGTTTCTCCATATCCTCACTAATATTTCTTATTGTGTCTTTTTGATTATAGTCATCCTGGTCTATACAAAGCGGCATCTCATTGTGGAATGAATTTCTTTCATTATTTTCTCTTTTTTAAATGCCGAAATCTCCAAAAGTATGTTTTCTGAGTCAATGTAGTATGAACAGTATCAGTGTGAAGGAAGACATATTGTGACATAATAATATTGTGAAAATGTGGAAATAATAGATGAGCAATGAGCCTTATCTTGAGCCTGAGCTTTTTAATATAAGTATTTGCAATTCTGGCTTGAGCTTCAGATATTCATTAGGATTCTCGTTTTATAGATGATACTGTAGCTTTGCGATTGCATTAGATAATTTACAACAAATTAGTTCACTTATCTACAAAATATGATCTAATTGTTTCAGAAATAATTCTTCTAATCTTGTCTGTTAAGTTTACATTGTTCTAAATCCATGTTTCCCCCCATCATTTTAGAAAGGACTATCAGAAGGGAATTCAGTTGCTCAATATTATATGGTGGATGAGTGGTAAGGAGTTATCTCTTGCTCCTTAATGTTAATTTGAAGCCAAATAGATTCCCAGTATCAGAATGCTCTTGGAAGTCACATATCTATCATTCAGTACAAGAATTCCTACGATAGTATACATGTTTGAACACTTTGATTGACATGGAAGTTCTTTACCGTATCAAGCAACTAATTCTGTTGTTGACAGTAATAACAGTAACTTTTTATAATTATCTACCTTTTGCCTGCATGTTCCTTTATCCACTGCTGCTGCTTATTTCCTCTACAAATGTGAAGAATAAAAATGCATGGAGAATAAAACCATGAAGGTGTTTAGTAATTATTTGTTGGATAATAGAAATTATCCAAATTATTTACACTTAATGTTCATATATTGGCTTTGTAGTTTTAAGTAAAAAATAATAGAGAAAAAAAAACCAATTTCTCTTTATACACATACATCCACATCCACACACTTCTCTATTCTGGACTTTTGTTTCTGTTTTCTCTTTTCTGTTTCTTTTTACTTATTAGCTTTAATGTAATTACATTAGTAATAGGTTTATTGTACAAAAGTCATAAGCACTAAAGAAAAAATTGATTTTTAAGCAAATTTCTTTTATACATTCATTTCATTTGTTTTTTGAATGTGAGATTTTTCATATAAAATATTCCACAATATGGAATGCTATATTTAATAGTTTCCTTTTGACTTAGGTGCTTTCAAATTTATATGGAGTGCAACTACTCTCAGTTTTCTTTCCCCAAATGAACCACAGTCATTACCTTAAAACTTTCTTATGTCCTTTTGCCCCGGCTTTGTTTTTGTGGCTACAGCCTGACTTGCCAATCTCCTTCTTCACATTGGGTTTACAGTACTATCTGACCCGAGTGGAGGAGGGTGAGTGTGAGATTCAGGTGAACCTTTGCAAAGTTTGAATGTTGTACTTTTATTCATGCAGACCCAAAAGTGGCAATAATTTCTCTTACTAGTTCTTTGTTTCTTTCTTTTTTCTTGCTATTTCTTTTTATTGGATTTCTGATAGATACCACATGCTATTTTTATTTCCAGTGCCTCTGGTTATTTCTTAGTGGTATCTCCACGTGAAATCTTTGGCATCTCTGTTTCTACTCCATTGTGGATCATTTTTCCCTTCTCAGTGGCCAGCCACTTGTGTTTACATGGCAGATTCCTTTAGCACCAATGATATGCACCACTTTAAAAATGTTCTAGATATTAGTCTCAGTGATCATGTGCAAACATCTTTTCTTACCTGAAAAGATTTTACTTCCAATTTGATGAAAGTAAAGAGGCTAAGTGACATATGAGACTTCATAACTCATTTATCTTGTTCTCATTTTGAAACTCAGGAGGTAATATTGAGATTAAATAATGGACTTTGTTGACTTCAGTGCAACTGCTACTCAGTGTGTAGATTCATCTTTTCTCATATAGTCAGACAGGACTTGCTAAGCAGTTTCCAAAGTAAAAGAGGTGACATGAATAATTCTGTCTGTAAATAAGGTCAGTCTTGTTCTGAGACCTGTGAACAAGGTACAAAGAGCTACACTAACCTCGTACCTCCAAGAACTCAGAAGCTCTGTCCTCCTTCTTCCTCAGTCTCAAACACCCAAGAAATGTAATATAGGACTGAAATTTTTTTTAAAAAAAATCAAGATTCTATGGAAAGAAGATTGTATTAAGTAAAAGGTAGCTTCCATGTGAAACTATGGAATTATACAAATTATATAAAAGCACAGATATGACAGAAACAAGGAATTATATAAACACATAAAATTAGGATATGTGCTAATTTTTTTTTAAGATTTGTTTATTTATACATACAGAATTGGGGTACAGGCCAGAGGTGCAGGGGCAGTGAGAGGATTCACCAGAGACAGAGTGGGAAGCAGAACAAGTTGACTGAGACGAATACTGCTGAAGGGAGCAGCGGGTGGGTCAGGAGATGTCTACCGTGCCATGTGGGTCACCTCTGGGGTGGGGATTAAACTCATGCTGAAGTGGCTTTAGCTTCTTAGTGATGTGCTTTAACCCACTGCACCACCAGGGAGGGCCCTGTGCTAAAATTTTTAATAGTGACTCTTCTTTACTAATTATATGATGTATTAATTTTTTTTCTAGATTGATAGGATTCCACAGTGAATGTTTGTTACATTTAATCTGAAAAAAAAAATAGAGGGTTATATTGCTTATATTTTTGTTGACTTGAAATACATAATTGTTTTCTATCTTGTGGTAAATTATTTGAATGAAATGTAATTTAGATGGAAAACTAGATGAAATTACTTCAAAATTTATTCTAGTCCTTGAGGCTTTGTGAAGCTATCATAAAATTCAGTCAACAAAATAGATCGTAAACCATGACATTACACAAATCATATTTTTTTAGGACTTAAAGTTCTGAGTAACAGAACCACTAAGCCTACAATAGCATACGTGAAAAAGTAACATTTTAGTAAGGATATAAACAGGGCCAACACTCTGCTGATTGCCTTTGTGTGGTGAGGTTGGTTGTGTACATTCTAAAATACTTCTGTTCCTTTGCTCTGGGATCCCCAAGTGCCTCTCACTGCCCCAACCAACCCAGTTCATTCCCAGGGGATTTTTCCATGTTCCATAACCAAAGAGGTAATGCCTGGCAAGATAGCAGACTTCAGGACTGGACAAGCCATCTGGCCCTGTGCTGATTTTTTTTTTTCATGTGCCATTATTAGGTATTTTCAAAATCACCCCCAAGATACTTGGGTGTCTCATGGAACCCAAAGACAGATGTGGCTATAAAAGTTTCCATTATAGCAGGTCCCTATTCTAGCAAGAGTATTGATAAACCACCATTACTTAAAACTTTATTATTGCCTCTAGATTTTTCTAAGTTATTGACTGTCATTCTGAAAATTCTGATGTTAACCCTTTCTTGATCCTAGCAAAATGTGTTAACAGAAAGTCTCCAAATAACAAGATCTGAGATACTTTTCTCAAATAGAATTTGTTTTGTTGAAATGTTCAGGGCTTACTCACGTTGGTCCAGTTTGGCCACTTGGATATGCACAGACAATGCATCTGCCACCTGACAACAATTATAAGATATGGCCAATTGTAAGACATATCTTGACTTCAGAGATATTAAAATACAAAGTGTTAGTGACCACCAAATCTGCAGTTCCATCCCAGACCACTGTATAAAACTGTCCTTAGTCTCTGCTCAGGTGGCTGTTATACACACCAAATTCAAAGATGTCTATATTAGTTTCCCACTGTTGCTGTAAAAAATTTCCACAATCTTAGTGGCTGAGATACATAGTCATGGAGGACAAGAGTCCAGCACAGGTCATGAGGCTAAAGTCAAGGTGTCAGCAACTACGCTCCTTCAGGCAGCTCCAAGGGAGACTCCATTTCTTGCCTTGTCCAGTTTGTGGAGGCCATGCACAATCCTTGGTTGTGGCCTCCTATCTTCAAAGCTGGCAATGGTCTGTCTTTCTTACATAGCATCACTCAATGATTTTCCTGCCTTTCTCTTTTACTTACGAGGACATTTGTGGTTGACATTGAGCTCATCCAGACATCCAGAATGATCTCATCTCAAAACTCTTAAATTAATCACATCTATGAGTCATGTTTTCAGAAAGGTAACATATTTTCAGTTTCTGAGAATAGGCATGTGAATGTCTTTGGCAAGTCATTGTTCTGCTTACTTAGGTGCCCATAATTGAATTTGTGATATTCTCCCTTGCTCAGATGTGCTCCTCCTCCAATATATTTTTTGGGAGTAAAGATTTTTTTATTTATGCATACAAGGACAGGGGTACAGGTCAGAAGTGTGGGAGTGAGAGGATTCACCAGGGACAGAATGGGGAGCAAGAACAGGCAGATACACTGAAACACACTGCTTAGGTGAGCAGCAGGTGGATCAGGAGACATCTGCCATGTCCTCCTCCCATATGTTCTACTTCAATGAATTAAGCCACAATTTGTCAGTTGCCTGTACCAGAAGACTGGGTGCCAAACTAGAGTCCTCCTTGAGCTCACTTCCCACATCCAGCAACTAGTAAGTTCTGTCATTTCTTCCTCCTAGAGAGCATGGTAGTTCACCTTGCATTGCCGCTTCCCTTGGCCAGATCCTAATCATGTCTCCATACCATTTTCATTGCTCAGGTCCTCAACCAATCTCCCTGCCATCAGAATTGAAGATCTCAAAATGTACCAGAGTGAAATTTCTGAGCACAACTTTTACATCCTGCTCAGCATCCTCTGTAGCCGGAGAGGAGATACACACATGCCAAAGGCATGACTTTGGGTAGCACTTTGTGAAACACATTCACATTCCTAATGTAGTTAATCAGCTCCACAGCCACCGGAGTCAGGTTAGTATTATCCTGGCTAGGATGCTAGATGACAGGCTCAGGTTTGAAACAAGGTTTTATTACTGTTTCAAATCAGCTCCCTACAGAGTTAGCTTCTTACATTTTGGCTCATTGTTATTTCAAATTCCACATACAAACCGAGTTCCTCTTCCAACTTCCCTGGTTGTCATTAATCTGATCTGCCCTCCCATTTATCCATCTTTGACTTACTCCACCCTTATGCCATGTCTAGTTAGCACCAATATTTGTTGAATTAATACACACACACACACACACACACATATAAATATCTATACAGCTTTTTCCATTGTCTCCCAGCACCCCCCCAATAGCCAGACTGTCCTATTTTACCTTACCACTAAGTCAATTCAACTGTCTTGTTTCTGGTCTTATTTCATTTTATATATCAGAAATAGTCTTTAAAAATGCCTTTTTATAATGTCACTCCCAAAGTCAACATCCTTCAGTGACTTCTTTTTAATTATTTTAATGACAAACCTTTCAATGTGACTTTACAGGCCCACCATAAATTGGGCCCCTTCCTATCAAGGTTATATAATTCCCATAATTTTCCAACCTCCTGTTCTAGAAGCCTCACTGACCACCCTGGTTCTCTCTGGCATTTGCTGCTGTTGATCCCTGCCTGGGGGTTCCAGCCCTTCTTCCTTCTGCCTTTTCAAGCCTTGCTCTCCTTTAATACTTGACTCAGTTGACCTCACCCCTAAAGCCTTTCCTCATTAACTGATCCTCAGGGATCATGTTCTCCTTTACCTTGCAAACCACCATTAGGCATTAGTGGTCAAGTACCTCATATTGTGCATGCTGTCTCCTGCTTATCAGCTGTGTCTTCAGCTAACTGATCTACAACCAACTTAGGAGCAAAGCCTAAGGTTTTTGTCATCTTTTTTCCATAGTGAATATTATTATAGAAAATTATTTTTCATCAATTCCTCAAAGGCCCATATCTGGTTTGGGAGTGGTTAATTCGATGACTTCAAATTATTTCAAACCAATAAGATATTGATCTCTCTTTGATAAATTCAGGGGTGTATGTTGATTGATTGATAATTGATGGTAGCCAGAAGTCCATTTCTTTCAGCTGAGGTTTCTTTGTATGTCTGTGCTATCCGAACCCTATAAAGTTGGAGAAGATGAAGAAAATGGAAGAGGGCCTAGTCTACTTGCTTGATCTTAGGGAATTTAGCAAATTAGGAAGAAGGGTGGTGTGTAGAGAGAGTAGTTTACAATCAAATCCAGACAACAGACATAACTTGAAAGCCCACGGAGAACAAACTGTAAAGGGAATTCTTTTGATAGAGAAACTGCATGGTTATTTTTATGAACTAAGTCATTGCTCTGAAGATAGTAGTCATAACACCTTCATAAACAGTAATGGCCCCACCAACACCAATGGGAATGCAGGCCCGTCCCAAACCAGAGTCCTTCTGGCAGGCGTTCCTGCTTTGTGACACCCTTCCTGGGAGAGACGCCCTTCACAAACACACATTCAAATACTATCAACTTACTAGTTTTGTTACCCAGTCAAACAAGGGGTTTCCAGTCTTTACAGTGAGGAGAAACACCTCTCTTATCCAGATGGTCACTCTCAAGGCTCAGCTCTCCAAAACACACACACACACACACCTCAAAGTGTCAATGTCATTAGCTGTTTGTGCCCTAAATGTGGAACAAGGAATTCCCCAGATGATTTTTAAATTCTAGGGCAATTACAACATACAGTTTCAAGAGCCAGAAGGAAGAATCAATCCGCCAAGCAACTATTAGGGATGGAATTGCTTCTGCTTCAAAGTATATGCTGGATTAACTTCTAAAGTAGTTAATTACTTTCCAGATCATGCTGTGGTGTCTCACAGCCTGAGGAGAAACCCTCAGCTGTCAAGACCTAAGGAGGTAGAAGAGAAGGGAGGTCACGATTTCTGTTATCTTTCAGACTGCATCTAATGGGACTTGGTTGAAAGTAAAAGAATCAAAGGTATTTTTGTTTTAGTGAAAACAACATTACATAATAAAGTTTTCCTCCCTTTTAAATAGATTGGTTGTTTAAGTGAATCAATTGATGGCTGTTTGATCATTATAAAGATATAACCTAAATTGAAGCTACTGGTCAAAGACTCAATAGCTAAATGTTTTGGTTGAATAACCTTCACCTCCATTACCACTTTGACAGTGGACTAAATTTTCTTGGTGGTAAGTGGTAGAATACAGAGTCCCCAAATGCATTTCACTTCAGAAGGAACTAATAGGAGATAAGGGAAACATTGGTCTTAATGAAAAGACTGGGAGCGGAGCGATGGGGGGGGCGCACAGGGCATGCGTCTTGCTATTTCCCCCTTCAGACCGTAGGGCCGTATCAGACACTCAGCTCCCACTGAGCTTGGATCTGGCTTCAGAAACCTCAACATAGTGCTTTGGGAGTTGCTACTAGTGAAGGGGGTCTGAAGAGGAAACTTACCTGCAACATCTGATTTAGAAGAAATACAAACTTTGAAAAAATAACTGACATATGTACTCATTTGTCAATGTCTTCCAAACCCAGGGTACAGACCCTTGAGATATTTGGTTTATTGACGCCATTGATGGTGTCGGTTTGGGGACACTTTATCAAAATATTAAAGTTGAAGAGACCAAAATCACTGGCTCTCATTTTTGTTCTGTGCACTCATTTTTATGAATTGGGAAACTGCTTCAGATTTGTACAATGTCAAGTGTCAGACCCAGTCTTCCTGTTCCTATATTTTTCATCTTTCTCATGTATATCTTCCTCTCTTGATTAGCTACGAGGCTCAACAGGTCTTCATTATCTTAATTACATAGTCTTGAGTGTTTGCATATAGATTTGTATGGATTATTGTATGAAAAAGTACTGCATGAAAATAGTTCACTAGTAAACTAGCAAGTTTATCAACCTATAGCACTTTAATTGCAAACTACTTTAAGTGTTAACTTAATGGTAAAAAAATATAAAACCTGGTTGTAGATTGTAAATTTAGCATTTGCTTCTAAGAATAAGTGCAAATCTAATACAGATATAAAAAAGTTGAACCAGATTTCACAATGAATGATACCAATTTATATAGGCTCAAAACATTAAATGAGCTGTAAGTTTCCTAAGACTTATATTTATACTTAAATTTAAAGTAAATTTAGCATTTATACTTACTTAAATTTAGAAAGGAAGAACCACCAGTATTTTTTAAGGGTTCAAAAGAGTAGTATTTAAGATTCTTTCCAGGACCATAGAAGAGGCAGAACATAGACCTTGTCTTCTTGTCTTCCCCTTTTTTCTAAAGAAATGGTCCTAGCCTTACCTTTTAACTTCTTTCTTCTTTTTTGCTAGATCGTGTAGGTTGACATTTCCTCTTTACTCTAAAAGCAAACACAATAATAGCAAATTTCTGTCACATAAATAAAGGATATATTACTGTAAACTTGTGTTTCTCAATCTTGGCGGCACGTTTAAACCATCTGCTTTAACACTCCCTGATCTTTGGGGCTGGAACTCAGCCATTACTAGGTTTTTATTGAACTCTTTGGTGTTTCCAATGTGCAGTCAAGTTTAGACCTTAAGAATGAGATATTACTGTGGAGACATGATAGATGAGATGAAGGTGAAGCTCCAGCTGCAGTTCAAAGATCGCCATACCCACTCCCAACATTGTCTTTAATGTTCCTACTGCTCATCATGTCAACTTAGCACATTCTTCCAGTGTAGCCAAGAGAGGAAATTAGAAGCAGTTCTGGGCTGCAGTAATAGATGTATAGAAGCTGGTGTTTGGAGTCAACTGGCTTGCAGGGATGATTTTGCACATTTCTTCTTGACTTTATGTTCTGTATACCATATTGCTAGCTTGAAGTCAGTCACCGTGAGGGTATTTACCCCATGGAAATTGGCAAATACTACCAATCAGGACTTCTTTCCTCCTAGTTTCCTAGTCATTAAACATTTATTAGGACACAACTGTATAGACCTCTCATCCTTGCTCAAACCTGAGAGAAATAAAATTAAAATCACTCCTATTTCATGAACAAGTCTGAGCTTGTGATTTCATTATGTGTCTGAGTATAGACAGATAGAGTGTAAAACTAAATAGAAAGGTTAGGGGTTTGCTTTCCTATTATGATCCTAATGGTATAACAGTTCAGTGGGAGAGGATAACAAGGATTTAATATGGCACATCCATCCTTTTTCCTTAGCACCTGTCCATTATTTCTTTCTATAGCAAACCAAGAAATAAGAAAGGTGTGCTTGTGAAGCTATAGTATAATTGCTTTCATATGCAGAATCCAAAATTCAGTGACTTCTTCAAGAAAAATGATATAACTGCCATGGACATTACATAGGTAGGTGACCCCAGGCTGTCACAGGGGTTTTCATTTCTGAATACAGCATTGCTACTCCCAGGTCTTGTCATCACATCTTCAATCAACCAGTCAGAAGAGAATGAGTAAGGGGACCACCATGTATCAGTTCTAGTTAAGGGTAAGTCAGCAATGACTTATGTCATCCTCACATTTCCCTAGAGCCAGAATTCAGTTTTAATGGCTGCACCTAAAATTGACTACTAAAAGATGAGAATGAATATAAGTGGAGAACTGGAAGACTTTGCCACACTATCTTCCAGATTTAAATGCAAGTTTGTGTGTTGCTGTGGCTGGAGGTGGAGGCTTAGCAGGGCAACACTTTACAGACAACATTATCTTCTCAGCATTTCCAGGTCCTGACTCTCCCAGGAGTTTCCTATGCTTACAAAAACTAGCATGTGTGGAAATTCCTCTATATTCTCTGTAAGTAATTTTTAAAGTTTACTTCAACATATGCATGTGAAAACATCATGTGTTATAATAGAAGCTCTCTACTATAGCATTTTACTTAGTATATTTTTGGTCCAATAATTCTTTCACAGTCTATTTTATTAGAACTTATAAAAGCACATGGGATGTCTTTATAATAACAAAATGCAAAACTGGAGACTACAAATATGCTAATTGTAAATAAATAAAAATAAATGTAGTTTACAGACTTTCCCTTTTCCAATCCATTTTGCAAACATCAGTCTCACCCCACTAATCTTTCTTTAAATCACTTCTGTTGTCGTCCTTCTGCTTACAGCCTATGGACCTATTGTGTAAACTCAAATGTTTTTCTTGGCGTCATGCGGTTGTGCGTCTTGTGCCGGAGTCCTAACCAAGCATTTACTTAGGAGCTAGAGCTGTGGAGCCAAGAAGGTGACTGCTAAATTGTGCCAAGCCTGGTGGGTTCTCAGTGCTGTTCTCTTCCTGGCAGGCAGTATCCACCGCCTGCCCCCTTTTCACCATGTGTGTTTACTTCATGATGTGAGGAGCTTAGATGTTTGAAATTTTCTTGAGCCACTGTTTTCTGAAGGCAAGAAACAAGTTCCAGTGCACTGGATTCTCCTTAGTTTATCTGTTCATTCCTATATTTCTACTCCCACTGGCTCTTGGGTCTTTTAATTTACCTCAGAGTGGGGAGGGCAGGGAGCGCTTGCCCTCTACCTCACGTCTTCTTACTTCACTTCCAACCAAAATTGCAGTTCCATCCTTTCCTGCCTCTCTACACTGATTTTTTAAGACTTTCCCTTCTTGAACCCTCTACTAGAATTCTGAAAATCTTGCACACATTTAGGTTGACATTTAAACATTCGTAGCATAAGAGTTGCCAAAGATATCATCTCTGGTGTATTTTCTATATACTTTACATATATTGTACAGTTCCTTAAATATATATTTTTGTGTGAAAATCTTAGATTGTGTTTGTTTGCTATATTGTAAAATACCCATATAGAACCTAACTGGCTAAGTAAATGAGTGTTGTCTGGTCCATCAGCCAAATCAGCTGTACTTACTGTTAGGACAAGTCTTGGTTTTATTTCTCAATTTTAGTCAATGTTTCAATATGGGTCCTCATGGAAACCCTATCACTTGTGAATTCTGATACGTAGAAACAAAGATAAAGAGATGAGGTAATTGGGGCTTCATGACGCTGCTGCCGGGGTGAAATAGGGCCCCGTGGCCCTCAGTATCTTCCTGTGAGCTCAGCTGGCACTGTTTTCAAAGCGCCTCCCTCAGAGGCATGCATTGTCCAGCTGTCTGTTCATCTGGTTACCCAGGACTTTTGGACTCTGGGGCAATGCACTGTTTAGGGTTCTGGATCATTGAGAGTATGACTTTTTTTTTTTAATGAAGACACTGATTTGAAAAAGCTGGTTAGTGTGCAAATTTGAAAGGCAGCTTCATCTTAGGAAAGAATACACCTAGAAGTTGATAATCTTGAAAATTGTTTTCTTAAAATTCCCAGTGCCCAAGACCTTCTTGGAAAGTCTTCCTGTACTCCCAGGATATGTGCTCACCAACTGAAGACTATGGCTTTCCAGAAGAGCCTTGTGCTTTGACTCCCAAGCTTTGCTTTTTCAATGTTGGAAAGAAAACTTTTAGAATTACGGAAAACCTTTTTTCACCTTAACAAAGCTTGGAATTATCTTGCTGTGGACTTAAGAAATGTACTTTGACACTCTTGACCGAGTAATGATTTCATGCTAGTTAGGTATTCAGCCTTCCCCAGAAGTCATCAAACCCATTGATTCAGTGAATGAGGGTTCATAGAACAACACCACTTATGGGGAATGAAAATTACTTGGGTTTAATATTTCAAGGGTATCATCTTTCTTTTCTCTTTTACTTGGAACAGGGGTTAAACTGACTCTGTGATGTTAAGGAATAGGACTAGAGGAGTGGAGAGATCCAGAAGCTGGTTTGGGATTGCTGAGAGTTGGCAGAGCTGTGACACAATGGGAGGGTTTGCCGCATTTGCCCAGAAGTCACCTCATGTGCCTCATCCCTCACTTTTTACCAAGTGGAAGTCCTGAGCTGACCCCAGGAGCGGCAGATCCATTCCTCTGGGCTAATGCTCCCTAGATGCATGCTTTCAGTTGTACTATGTCTGTTTTGCAGCATGTCCATCCAGCTATAAAACTAACCTGCCACTTTGACGTTCACACACATGAAAGGACAATATGAGTAAAGGAAACCAGGAGACAGATGGCTGCAGTGTCTCAGCCTGGCTCCATCTTGCCAAATCCCTGCTGTTCTCATCTTTCTGTGAACCTCTCCCTTATTGCCAGAGGAAGAACACAAAATTATCTCCCTGGTCTCATAATGAGCACTTGAACTTGGGTGTACACCATGCTTTTGGGTTGTTACCACACTCTGGCTCCGCAAAATGGTCTGTCTTTTCTCATCTCTTCCTGTCCTAGACAGGATTCTGTAGTCACCCAGAATTATCTGGAAAGTCATGAGCTCAAAGTGGTCTTTCTCAGCTCTTCCTGTCCTAGGCAGGATTCTGTAGTCACCCAGAATTATCTGGAAAAGTCATGAGCTCCCCACTGATTCGGTCTGAACTCACCTGTAAGAAATCCCAAGGAGGGGTTTCAGCTCTGGTGAGAGGAGGGTGGTAGTGGGGGCAATTGGATGAGAGAGCCTCTCACCTTCCCTTCCACTTCAAAACTTTTTGAACGTATTCTTTAGGAGTAAAGTGATTTTTTTAAAGTGAAAAATAATGTTACTGTTGATTTTTATTATGACAGTAATATGTGTACATTATGAAAACAAAACAAAAACAAATAATACAAACATATAAAAATTAAAATAATTTGTCCATATTTCCATCTCCCAAAGAAAAGTGCTGCCACTTACACTTGGCTTTGTGGCATTGCAAGTTCCAGATCCATACAAAATTATTTATTTACTTTATAAAAAATGGGATAAGAATTGCTGCTTTATAGCCTGTTCCTATGACACATTTTCATATCAACAATTATAAATCTACACCTTTAAAAAAAAAAAGCTATAGAGTACCCTGGAGTTTATTTAACTAATAGCTGATTGTTGGACATTTAGGTGTTTTCAAGTTTTAATAATGCCATGATAAGTATTGTAGCACATATAGCTTATAAGAGAATTTAAGAAGTTTTAAATGTTTTCCTTTCCTGAAAACCTTTGAAGTTGATCACTTTAGCATACATTTTACCCTATAGGAATCACTTTTTCTTCACATTCTTAACTTCTTTCAGATATAGTTGTACATTCATTTTTGGAAACAATGGTTATCAAAACAATACTATGTTGTTGCATAAATAGGTAAAAGCAGCTCTTCAAAAATTTAAAAACTACTTCATTTATATACAATTCAACATAGTATACCATTTTAGAAAATATTTCCTATAATTATTATTGGCAAATCTCATAAGGGTAATCTTTATCAATTTGCAACTCATTCTATCTCCCCAGGCAAAATTGGAATAATCTGCATCTCCTATAGGGAAATCTAACTTACATGAAGTTATACATCCATAAAGAAACAGCTGGACTGTGATCTAAAATGATTGTAATGATGTTGATATGAGACTTAATGGTAAAGTTTTCTGTAATCGAATTGAAGTGAACTCCACAATTTCTACATAGAAAATAATTCTCAGATGGCCTCAAATGAGTTTGAGTAATAGGATTTCCTCTGTAAAAAGTGAATTCTCTTTGTTATGTTTTCGGGTTCATTAGTCCAACTTTGTGATATGACCTCCTTTGTGCCTTTAAAGATCATAAAATCACATGATCTTTAAAAAGTGAAATCCTTTACTTCTAAGGTACTTCCCCCCCACCCCAAATTTTGACTTTATTTTAATCACCTCTTCCTATGACAATGATTTTGTAATAACATTTGCTAGCGTAGCTAACTTATATCTGTTAGAAGTACTTTTCTGGTCACAAGAATCAGAAATCACTTCTGACCAACTGAAGTTAAAGAGAGGAATTTGTGATGGGTACACAGAGGTGTCTTGTCAATGGGATCTTAAGGAAATTCTGACACAAAGACCTAGTAGAGAGCCATTAAATTACAGGTGTTGGTTATAAACATGGAGCTAGATGAGCAACATCAATGGTTTTCAACTGTGTGGAATAAGGAGGGGAGGGCAAGGACAGCCACAGCCATGAAGAATACGACAAGAGGACTGAGCAAAGGACCAGTAAGCCATTTCTCTCACAAGGAGCCCTACTTGTCAATGAAGAAGACTCCAGGGATGTGCAAGGAACAGCCAAGACATTTGCTTTTTTATTTCTGGATTTATCCAGTTCCCTGTTTTCCTGCAGGGATTTTGTATGTCCAACAGTGTGGGCTCTCTGGAAGTTCACCTTGGTGGGTGATGACAGTTGCGCTGCTGTCCTGGCACCCCTTCCCCCGCCACACAGGGGAGGAGCCAGCTCTGGTGGGACTGTGAAGTTCATATGGTGACCCATTGAAGAAAAATAATGCACAGTTATAAATACAAAATAGAATGCAAAAATAGATGCTTATTTACAACAAGAAATGACAATGATTACCCAGTTTAAAAACTTGACATATACCACATACATCACAAAGTCTAGACAGTTACAGGACCTATAAAAGAAAAAAGTCCTTTACCTTTAAATTACTTTCCCCCTAAGTTTTTGACTTCCTAGAGTTTAATCACCTCTAACCAGAGATTCTTACAGTGAGGGCCCCTAATAGAGGAGAAAGCAGAAAAGTAGTGGTGGTGGGGAGGAGTCTCCAGTGCCCTCAGGGGCTCAGATGCTGACATCCCTTAGACACAATCACAGAAACTAGTTTAAAACAAATGAGAGAAGTGGGGTTCAGTGAGATTTCTCTTTTTTTGTGCTTACAATTTGCACTTTCCATAAAACCAAATCAAGCAGAATTTTTTTTTAAAGATATATTTATTTATGCGTACAAGAACTGGGATACTGACTAGAGGTACAGGAGGTGAGAGGCCTCACCAGAGACAGTGGGGAGCAGAACAGGCAGATTGACTGAAACACACTGCTGAGGGGAGCAACGGGAGGGTCAGGAGAGGTCTGCCAGGCCATGGGGGTCAGCTCCCTGGTGGGGGATCAAACTCGGTGCTGCAAGTGGCTGCAGAGAGCTTCATAGTGCTACACTTTAACCCATTGTGCCACCAAGGAGGGCCCAGCAAGCAGAAATTTTAAAAAGATGTACTGATTATGTATTGGAATCCAAATCACAGAATATGTTAACATAAGAATATTTTATTCTATACTTCTCAAATATACCATAATATATTCACCCAAAGCACAAACAAATTATAAACAAATGATAGAAACTGAAGTTTTCTCCCAAAAGAGGCTAAAGGACCGATAATTTAGAAAGAACAGATTTTATTGGGACAGCAATAGTTTTCATGACACAGATACTTAAACTACACGTTTTCAACATACCCATATAAAGACAATTATAAAAGGTTTTTTTGTTTTTTTATAAAGAAAAGATAATTTGACAGATGGAGTCTTTTTATGGGATCAGTAGAAGTGATAAAATGGAATAAATTACCAAGATTTTATCTCCATTTCTGTAATTCTCCCTAAAGATTTAGAGATGGCAGATTGAATCAACTGGAAAATAAATTTGCATGTTTATAACATGTCTAAAACAAGAATTAAAGACAAACACTTTTAGTTTTTTTCAAGAGTGGCTTGTCGAGAAAACCTACTCTTATGAGATTACACATTTCTTAAGCAAGTATCAAGGTTCATCTAATGAACATGCAATGCAAAAGTTACACCAAGAGAGGCTTGGAGAACAGTTTCCTGTCTGTTAGTATCATCAGTGCCCAAGCACAAATAAATATAACGTGAACTAAAATAATAGGAGCAGCTTAAAAAAGGGAACTAAATTGTAGGTATTTTCATTTGTGAGATGATTTGTTTTTGACAGGCTAGACTAGATTTTGATCTTGGTATTTTGGTTCACAGTATAACTAATTGTTATGATACCCAAGGTGTATGACCATTTTTTTAAAAGATTTATTTATTTATTCATACAGAACTGGGGTACAGGCCAGAGATGCGGAGGGTGAGAGGATTCACCAGAAACAGAGTGGGGAGCAAAACAGGCAGATCGATGAAGTACACTGCTGAGGGGAGCAGCGGGCAGGCCAGGAGAAGTCTGCCTCGCCATGGATCACCTCTGGGGCAGGCGGGAATCGAACTCATGCAGAAGTGGCTTAAGCTTCCTAGTGCTGTGCTTTAACCCGCTGCGCCACCAGGGAGGGCCGGTGTATGACCATTTTACAGAGTCAGCAGTTCTGCAGCCATGAAGGAAAAGGTGCCTGTGTGCTGTTGGGATATTTTATGCACAGAGGCTTTGCTTAGTCAAGAAAAGCACCAGAGGAAAAATGTACCTCCTTCTCCTGTAGAACCCTGGCATCCCCCAAAACCCAACACCTCTTGCTTAGACCAGAAAGTGGTTAGGAAAAGGCAGCACCCAGTTTTTGTGGGGTCTTAGAGAGGTGATATCTGGGGAATGTGGGATCCTGTGTCTTTTCACTTGACACAGGGGAATTCTGAGACCCAGAGAAGGGAAGTGACCTGCTCCAAGTCTCACACACTTACTGAGTGGCAGAGCTGGAACTATGATGGTTAATAGTGAGAGAAAAGAGCTAAATGTGAAGCCTTGGAACACAGGAACTTTGAGTGCCTACTTGTAAATGCCAAGTCAACTAGTACCTTCATTGTCTATTGGGTTTGGGCCTCTCTAATTCAGGATTTACACAAGGAATATTCTCCATGGTCACTTACTTTTTCTATGACCTTGGTCCATAATAATATGTATGCTATCTGTGTGCCCATCAATAAGAAAAATACATGTCAGTAAGAGTCACGTGGAAAGTATTCGCTGTTTTGTTTTTAAAAACTAGAAAGTCAGCTCTTGTTTCCTGGTGTACATTTGGCCACTTAGCTGTCCTTCCCATATGAAGATGCTTGCTCTGGTCTTGTATTCAATGAACTGTATAATGTAAACAGTGAGGTCATGAAATTTAGAGTTCTTTATGCTTGTGTATCTAATTGTACCAGTTCCACTCCCATCTCCAATGAAATCCATGGTGAGTAAAAATAGCAGTTTAGGATTTATTTTTTGATTGGGCGTTCTTCCTCTTTGTGTAGGTTCCAGTTCCAAATTTGTGTGGTTGCTACGTGTGGAAGAGAGATATGTCAAGAGGATATGGCCTCAGGGAAATAAGAAATTGGAAAGAAATCAGTGCATCCAAACTAAGCACATTAATGTTTTCATTTAAGAAAACTCCAAGCTATTATTTATATAAAACATGGTCTTAGAACAAGCATGAGTTTCACTTGACTGGGAAGAGTAGCTGAGAAAGTATTTGTGACTGCAGATCTCTTTTCTTGCTGCCAAACCAGAACATACCACTGGCTAAGCTCACCAAGTAGGATGTGTTGAAGGCACAGCCTACCCTTACCTGAAGACTTCAGGCCTCTTCTTGAGGTTCCTGGCCAATATCTGGGGACAGTGTTAGGGGACTTCACTTCTTTTCTGAAGAGTGTGAGGCCTCTGACTCAGCTGGGTGTAAAACCCAGTGCTATCTCTTACTGGCGCCATGAAATTGGGGAAGTCACTTGACTTTTCTTAGTCTCAGTTTCCACAGTTATAAAGTTGGGATATGAAAAAGACAAAACTTGCAAAAGATGACCATAGATCTGGGCAGCTAGAGAGGGTGAGGGAGAGGGTTTAAAACAGGGAGGTGTGGTCATGGATCTCAGGTGCTGTGGTGGTGGGAGAACTACAGGCCTATACCTGAGGGGAGAGATCAAATACTGTACAAAAATGAACAAAGATGGAAGACAATAAATAGATTCATAGGGAAAAAAATTAGAATAATACTGTGTAACTTGCACAGCTGGTATAAACATTAAATGAAGCAGAAGAGGTTAAATACTTACCCATTTCTGGCTAGAAAAGGCTCTCTATGGAAGCTCCTCTCTATTCTCCACTCTCCCCTCACCAACTCCGTTTCAATAGTCCTGATGCTGGGTCCTGAGATCTGCTCTGTTTTATTTATTTCTTTTTTGTTCCCATCTTGGTGTCAGACCCTACCCTAGTCTTTTTCCAAATCTAGTCACATGACATTGTCTGCCTGAAGTTTGGAAGTGTTTGTATGTGGGAAACCTCTGTTTTCTCTCTTTTCTTGCCTTCTGCATCTTTTTCGCTGCCTCCTGACTTAAGTGATCCCATCCATAATTGTGAGTTTACCTCATCTACAGAGAAGCTTCTCAAGTCATTTCCTATCTGGACTCTTAAGTCTGGACTCTTCAGTCTTTGTTCTCACTGGTCTAGATCATAACTGTTGAGAGGAAACTGTCCTATCTTATGTGACTGGTCATTTTGCAGACATGTTCTGTGAATGCACATTAATATGACCTGTTTATTGATCAGATGGTGGGGCCATGTCTCCACACCAGAATACAATCAATAAATACAGAAGGGGAAATGTTGCTTGTACCCTCAGAATTCTTTGGTTAAAGAGTGTTTCAATGCCATTTACGTGCATGGCAAAGCTACAAACAGGTGTCACTGAAAATAGAAAGTTTTTGCCACCTAAATGCCCTATTGTCTTGACCTTTAATGCAATCAGTGGAGCCAAGAATAAGCCACTGGCAGTCTGCTACATGGGATAAGGTAATGGGAAGGAAGAGAGGAAGGGAAAAAGGGAAGAAAGGAAAAAAGGAGGAAGGGACAATATGAAGTTATGTTTGTTTTTCCACAATTTAATGAAAGCGAAGAAGGCAGAGAACTTTGAAAAATAGAGCAGGAGTTCCAAATAGAGTAGTAACTGAATCCATTTATTTTCCTAAATCCCTTCCCTCCGTCCTTCTCTTAGTCCCTCCTCCTCTCTTCCTTCACTGTAAGAAGCAGAAAGAACTAAGCACTTTAAAGACTTTTTATTAATACTAGTTTGTGGTGCTTCTCAGGCTCTGTTTTCTTCTGACTTGCCTTCAGACTCATAAAACGAAGGCACCTTCAGGCAGTGCCCACACTGAAGATTCCAATTCAAATCCACAATGATATTTGAGGAAAGCAATTTAGTTTTTAAAAATTGAACTGAACCTTGAATATAGTTATGCTGAGAGTGAACAAGAGAGATATGGCAGAAACCAGCCACTCTCAATCAATCAAGGAAATTTTGTCAGAAACTCCGTCATCTGTCACCCTCTACAGCCCACCCTACTTCCCCACCCAAAAGGAGCCAATCCTTAACAAGGCAGAAGCAGAGTGAAGCACTCGTCACCAGTGTGGCGCAGATGCGAACCCTCAAGTTTGGCAAAAAGATCAAATCTTTTTGTGGCTGTGCATCACTCTCAAAGACACAAGCCTACTTTGGCCAAGTCCCAGCTACCATGGCTAGGACCACAGGCAGCGTCCCGGAACTGCCCTGCCGCAAGGTCTGTGGTGGGGAATTTGCAGGTCTCTTGGGGATTTTAGGAGCTGGTCCTCAGGAGGAGGACATCAACAGCCACAGTGTGCTCCTTATGACTCGGTGGCCAGCAGGGCCCTGGGGGACTCTCAGGCATCTGGGAACTAAAAGGGGTAATGAAGTTTCAGAGTTTCCTGCAAAAGCCTGCATTGGCCAGAACCACACCAAAGCTCTCTTAGGTAAGATGATTAACAGGATGAGAAGTTTTAAAAGGCATCCTTTTTGGGCTCTCTCTGGTGGTGCAGTGGGTTAAAGCACCGCATTGTGAAACTCTCAAAGCCACTGCAGCACAAGTTCCATCCCCAGCCAGCGAGCTGACCCACATGGCATGGCAGACCTCTCCTGACCTGTCCGCTGCTCCCCTCAGCAGTGTACTTCGTCCATCTGCCTGTTCTGCTACCCACTCTGTCTCTGGTGAACCCTCTCACCTACCACACCTCTGGCCTATACCCCAGTTCTGTTAGCATAAATAAATAAATCTTAAAAAAAAAAAAAAAGGCATCCACTATGGTGATGGGAAGCCCACAGGATCACAACTGAGATGGAAAAAGGCACAAAATTATGTAAAAATAAGCTATTATTTTTTAAAAATTCTTTTTTCTACTGAAAATCACTGGACACTGTATAGAAGGATAATTAGGATGCTTGCAGCAGAAAATAAGCCTGGGTTGTTAAAACTATGTATGACTTATTCTCTAGGAAGACATAAGCTGAACACCCAACAATAAAGCACTTATCAAAATAAATCTGATTTCCATGCATGGATATAGAAACACAGCAAGTGTGTGAATCAATTATTTGCTGTGCAGTAAATATCTGCTATGTGTCAGGTGTTGTGCTAGGCGCAGAAATACTGTGGTGAGTGTGTCCCTGTCCTCAGACTTCTGGGAGAAAAAGATGTAAGACAGGATCTCTCAAGCAAACAAAGAAAAAGCCATGTTTAGATGAGTATTCTGAGGAAAATAAACAAGGAGCTCAGATGGGCAATGTTTCCAGCTTTTTAAGTAAATAAGATATAGGAAATGGCAAAAAGCTACCTTTGTGAAGTCAGAAGCTTACTGCCAGGTGAAGAGCTTACATATGCAAGGGCGTGGAGGGAGGCAGAGTTTCAAGAACTGGAAGAAAAGTGGTGTCGGGCCCTCCCTGGTGGCGCAGCGGGTTAACACACAGCACTAAGAAGCTAAAGCCACTTTAGCATGAGTTCGATCCCTGCCCCGGAGGCGACCCACATGGCGCGGCAGACCTCTCCTGACCTGCCCACTGCTCCCCTCAGCAGTGTACCTCATCAGTCAGCTTGTCCTGCTCCCCACTTTGTTTCTGGTGAATCCTCTCATTGCCCCTGCACCTCTGGCCTATACCCCATTTCTGTATGCATAAATAAATAAAATCTTTAAAAGAAAAGAAAAGTGGTGTCACCCTGTCTCAGAGAGTGTAGCTAAGTCACAGTGGCGAGTCATGACTCAGGTCATGGCGGCCCTGTAGTTTGGATTTGAAGTACAGGGAGTTCACAAAGGCAAGACTGACACCTTATTTACATTTAGAAATATTGTTCTGGTTTCTGTGTGGAGAACGGGTTGCTGTGGGATACGTGTAAAAGCAGGGAGAGCAGAGAGATGTTGGTTGGAACTGGGGTAGCAATAGGGAGAAGAGGTGAGGTTGGAATTACATGCAGAGGCATGGAGAGAGTTTGTTGTTGAATTGGATATAGGAGCTGAGAGTGTGTGATATGTGAACATATCAGGGCCTAACTAGGAAAACAGAAATCATTCCAGGTATTTTAAACAGAGGTGGTCTAACCAAAGGGGTTGTCACAAAGAGTTGGAAAGGTTGGGGGAGCAGAGAGGAGGTGTATGAAGCTAGAAGTAGGCATCTGCAGGAAATAAGATCCCTCTGCAGGCCTGACAAATAGAAGGAGAGTGGTGATGTTATCAGCATCTCGGAGCTTCTGGCATTTGCCACTGTGGGAAGCTGCTGATGCTGTTACTGGAACTGCTGAAGTCTCCTGGAGCCCACAGAGACTGGTTACTGCCACAGCCATTGCCAGAAGCTTAATGAAAAAGTGGGTCTCTTCTTCATTTCATCACTTTCCCACTGGTACTTCCCACCAGCAGGATTTAACTGGGCCAGCTGGCAGAGGAGTCTGAGAAATGCAATTCATAGGATTCCAGCCACTTCCAACACAGTAGTGCATACAGAATGGAGGGATGGCACTTTATTCCACCAAGCCAATGACTAGCACCTAGAAGAACAGAGATTTAGAAAAAAATAATCTCCATATGCTAAAAATAAAATTTCTTTCTACTAAAGCAATGTATGTCCACTAGAGAAAATTAGAAAGTAGGAGCAGTAGGATGTAAAAAAATTTCCATATCCCCACTTGCAGGAACAATCATCAAAAACATCTTGCTTTCTGTCTCTCTCTCAAAAAGGACCTCTTATCCTCCCGTCTGTTTTGTGACCCACTTTATTTTGTAACCCATTTATTTATGCAGTAAAACACTTGCTGGACATTTATTTTGTTCCAACTTGCTCCCATGTGGAAGATTTATGCCCTACCAACATTTTCCTATTATAAATGTAAAAAAGAAATTATTGCCTGAAAGTGAATCTGCAATTTAAGAAAACAGCTCATGAAGAATACACTTGGAACCTCCAATTTGACTATTATGAGAGTCTTTGCTTAGACAGAAAGAGAAAAATAATCATTTTAAACATCAGTAGGTCTTTTTCTCATCCTGTTTGTTTGTCGGGGGAAAGAACACACTCTCAGTGAAACTGCAGAGCTGGGAAGTGCAGTCAGAGGTGGGAGCTGCTTGGCTCCCCTCCTCAGCAGCATCCTTGTGCCCTTCTGTCTGAGGGCCCCTTGCTGTCAGATTTCTGACTGGAGGGGGGTCGTTGGAAGTGTGCACAAGGGGTACAGGGATGAAGTGTCTTTGAGGGAGAGGCGGCTTGTGGCGGCAGGGTGGCCATTTCTCTGGTGGTGTCTGTTAGAATGCATTGGACTGCTAATAGCTGCAAACTATGGCTTAAATTGGCTGGAAAAATAAGGAAATGGGTTATCTCCCATAACTGGAAGTCCAGAGGTAGGACAGGCTCCAGGAACAGTGAGATAAGCAGCTCCATGATGTCACCAAGGTCCCAAGTTCTTTCAACACTCCGTTCCGCCTTCCCCACTGTTTGGCTTCACCAGAGACTGGGCCACAGCAGTGCCTGCTTCCTTTCTCCAGGTTCAGCAGGAAGGGAAAACAGACCTCTCCCTTCAATATAAATAATTTTTTCAGTTCACATACACCAGCGGTTCTCAATAGTGCTGCTCATTAAAATCACCTGCAGTGCTTAATAGTTGTCATTTAATTTTTATCAATGTATTATTAATAGTATTGTTTATTTATTTTCTTTTTTAAACTGCTGATGACTAGAATTGCTCTCTAGAAATATTCATGTATTACTCGGGGGTGGAACTCAGGCATAGGTCATGTCTAGAAGCTCCCAAGTGAGTCTAGTGTGTAATCAAGGTGGAGAACTACTGGATGAGGCTAAGTTAGGTCACCTGTCCACCCCTAGACTAATGGTCACTAGGATGCCATGAACTGACTGGCTTAGAAAAATGGGTATCAAAGTGTGGCTCTCCATTCACTATCTACCCTCCCCAACCCCCAGCAGCAGCTCCTATGAACTTGATGGAGATGCAAGCTATAGACTTACCCAGACCTACTGATGGTAAACTCTAGGGTTTTTTTTTTAATGTGGCAGATGATTCTTATGGTCATTAACCAATCAGGCACCTTACCGGGAGCTTGGAGCAGGTAACTATGTGAACTAAAGCAAGTTCTAGTGGAACAGTGACCCCAGGGCTGCCAGAGTCCTCAACCCAGCTTCCTCCTACCTCCAGGCCAGAGGAGGAAAGGAGGGAACAGCCAACTGCACTCCATACTCCGGAGCCCCTTGCTGCACACCCATTTTTCTATAGGTATCTGTCCTTTGTCACCTATGGAATTCTGGTAGCTTTTTGAAGGAGCTAAAGGGCTGAAAGGACTGACTTGACATATGCGTTCCTGAAAACATTGTGAACTAATTTTAGCCACTATGCAATTTCAACAGGATCCTGGAAAAGAAAAGTTCATTAGATACAGACAATGTGTATCTTAGTAGAATAAGGATTTCAGTTGATAATAATGTATAAATATTGGCTCATAAATTGTGACAAGTGTACAGAACTCATGTCAGATGCCAGTAGGGGAAACTGGATGTGGGATATAAATCTTGTTAAGTTCTCTGTAAATCTAAAACCAATCTAAAGTTTTGGGTCCTCCCTGGTGGTCCAGCAGGTTAAAGCACAGCTCTGTGAAGCTACCACAGGCTGCAGCACAAGTTCCATCCCCCCACTAGGGAGCTGACCCACTTGGTGTGGCAGACCTCTCCTGTCCCACCCACTGCTCCCTCAGCAGTGTATTTCAATAGATCTGCCTGTTCTGCTCCCCACTCTGTCTCTGGTGAATCCTCTTATCCCCTGTACCTCTGGCCTGTACCCCAGTTCTTGTATAAATAAATAAATCTTAAAAAAGTAAAGTAACAAAGTTTTGTGGTTTTTTTTTAAAGATTTATTTATTCATATGGAACTGGAGTATGGAGATGCAGAGGGTGAGAGGATTCACCAGAGACAGAGTGGGGAGCAGAGTAGGCAGATGGACCAAGTACACTGCTGAGGGGAGCAGCGGGCGGGTCAGGACAGGTCTGCTGCACCATGTGGATCACCTCTGGGGCAGGCGGGGATCAAATTTGTGGAAGTGGCTTAAACTTAGTGCTGTGCTTTAACCATCTGCATCACCAGGGAGGGCCCCCAAAGTTTTAAAGAAGGTACATTAAAATGTGATATTTTAATGAATGGAAACACCTTTGGGAAAAGTTTTAAAAGTTAGGCAATAAGGATACTTTAATGCCTTTCATATCTATGGGAGCCTTGGGGGTGGGTGTGGTGTGGAAACACACATCTGAAGAGGTACCTGTGTCTCTGAATCATCTTAAATGTGTAAACTGATGTTACCTCACTAAAAATTATCAGAAAATAAACTCTTCCATATTAAGATAAACTGAACACCACAATGATCCATGCCAATTTTCTAGTCAGAGAAAATGAATTTTAGACATTTTCAACTTAAAGTCTGGATTGGATGATATTAATGACTGTTCTTGATAGGCTGCACATTCCAGAAGCTGCCCACAGCCAAAATTATCAAAGAACAAATGAGAGCAGCCTAAACTTCTCGAATGCTCAGAAATAACTAAGAGCCCATGTCGAAAGTCACTTTGCCATCTCCTTAGGCCTGGATGGCGCCACTCCACAGGGAAAGGCTCATCCTCAGCAGCATCTCTAGACCCAACTGAGAGCAGTGAGCTCAAGCATGAATTCCCTCAGGCACTCTCCTCTTGTCTCACTGGCTTGGTTTAAATTAAATGAACTTCCTGAGTCCTGAGGAGTGAGCCCCACACCCCAGTAGACTGCCGGGTAGCTCATTACTACAGCTACACTCAACAGACTGTACACTGCTGGATTTATGTGTGCTTCCTGGAAATACTGGGTCATCATTATAAGGGAGCAAAGAGCAAATCTTCATTTGTAGATTGGAAGATGGATTTATCTGCTGGAAAAAGTATCAACTAGATAATTTTTTGGATAAGTTTTGCTTACCTTCCTTTTGCACCAGTTACCAGTAGGTATAATAAGTAAAATTGTCATTGCAGCTGAGAGCTTTAATGTTAACAGTTGTAACAATAATAACAAAACAAAAAGGTTGTTTGGAGACTAAAACATTACCATGCTCAGCAGCAATGGCTCAAACTAATTTCATTTACACCTCTCACCCCCCCCCACCATTTCCACCCCCCCACCCCCATCACAGTTAGGAATAATAATAGTACTTATTTCTTGGCAGTATTATAGTAGTTAATTCAAGTGCTGATTATAGCTCTTATAGCAGTGTCCAGAATATGGTGTCACAAAAGTGTTTGATATATCAATAACGCTTGCTTACCTTATAGTCATTCAGTGTCATGATAAACCTCTTGATTTAATTAAAAAACCCAGAAAGAATATTCAGCTATCAGCTAGGAGGGAGGGAAGCTCTGGCATTAGTAGCTCCTTAGAGGGAATGAAGAAATGTAGATTGTTGTCATCAAAAATAAAAAAAGATGCGATGGACTCTCATATTGTTGGTGTGAACATAAGACAGTCCAGTTGCTGTGAAAAGAGTTCCTCAGAAAGTTCAATATAGAATTGCCACATGATTCAGTAATTACTAGGCCTATATATATCCCAAAGAACTGAAAAGAGGTACTGAACTTTTTCTCCACACTTCCTCACAGCAGCACTATTCACAATAACCAAAGGAGGGAAGCAACAAGATGCCTGTCGGCTTATAAATGGATAAACAAATGCAACAAATGCAGTATTTCCACCTTATGGACAACAAATACTAATGTCTGGCTGTACGAATGCAGGGCACAGCATGGATAAATACGGGGAACATCATGTCAAGTGAAAGAAGCCTGACACAAAGGTAACATTTCCTGTGATTCTACTTATAAGAGAGTCCAAAGAGATTAGAGGCAGATTGGTGGTTGCCAGGAACTGGAGGGAGGTGGGGTGGGGATTAACTGCTTAGTGCAGATACACCTTGCTTTTGGGGTGGAGAAATGTCTTGGAGTTGGAATGAGGTGTTGGTTGCACAACATTGTGAATGAACTAAGTGCCACTGAATTATTCACCTTTTTAGGTAAATTTTGTCTCATTAAAAATGCACGCATACCTAAGTAGGTCAAGAGCCAGTGCCCTCTCTGATTTGGTGGAGAAGACAGAGCTTTCCAGGCTCTTTCCACACACCAGAGACTCTTTACTTCAGAAAGTCTCCTAATACCCAGCTCTTCTGTGCTGCGGTTTTCTAATCTGTAAAAAAATGAAGTTGGACTAGAGGAACACTAGGGCACCTCCATTTCCAAAACAAGGGCAAAGAAACTCAACATCCTTTTCCCACCTCTCATCTCCATGCTTGAAAATGCCAGGATCTATGCTTGCAGATGTACACGGAAGACAATGTTGTAATTAAATTACAGAGAAATCAATTTGTTTTAGTTGTTAATATGGAAAGTATTCATTATTCTAATGACACACATTAATAGATAAATAACTAAAACAAATGCACATTAACAATGAGCGTGAGCTTTGCTAGGACTCTCATTTGCAGGCTCACCCCTGCACTCTGCGGCCTGTGTACACCCTTTGGTTGGCCACACGCTGTGCTTCCCTGTCAGTCTCCAAGCTCTGGCCCTCTGTCAAGTGCAGGAAGCCCAAGGTGAGTGGGAGCTGTTGATTGACCAACAGGTACCCTTGCCAAGAGGGAGGGCGGCAAGGGATTGCGTATCCTCTAACATGCCCACGCTTTGCCATATCACCAAGTGGTTTATCATGCCACCAATCACTAGAACTTGCTTATAGACTGTCGCTGTAGTGACAACAGGCTAGTAAAATTAATGAAACATAATTTGAACAGGTAAGCCAAATGTACCCACCCCTGGGATTTAAAATCCGGATCAAGTGTTTATTCTAGAAGTGGGGATATCGTTTTCTGACTCTTTGGACTGCTACCTCCTGTACCTGCTAGTGCAGATTTCTGGTCCCTCTGTAAATATCCTCCTAATCATTCCCAGGAGTATTAGTTGTAGCTGCAAAGAATCTTCAAATAGAAGAATTTTGGCCAATGATTATCTGTCATTTCCCAGCCTTTTAATTTGGAGGCAGAGAATTAATTCTGAGTCACAGCCCAAAGTTACAAAAGTCACAAGCTGCTGTGTACCACCAACGTTCAGGGCACCTCAGATTTGTTTCTCTGGTAACTCCATTATCTATAATGCCTTTGGAGGAGGTCCCTGGGGGGGTTCAAACATAAGTGGGAGGAGGGCCTTCCTCCCTTTTAGTATTGTGTTTCCGTTTCTCTGCTTGCTGCAAAAGAACAGCGCCTCAGTTTTCAGACCAGAGCTCCCAGGAAGGTAACATCCTCTATGGCTGGCTGGGGAGACAAAGCCTAGAGATCAGTGTCCTGCAGGGTGCATAACTGCCGGCTCCATTAGGGTTTTGTTTGGGCCAGACTGATCTGCCTCTTTTCCAGAGAAGTCTCTTAAGGGGAGGTCTCCCAATTCCTTCAGCAAATAGACTTTCCATGGAGGTTCCAGACCTGCTAGACTCCCACATAGTGGCTGCTCTTGCTCAGGGTCAGATAACAGGCTCCCAGTAATTATTTAGTAGGCACCTACTATGTAGTAGAGGCTGGAAGTGCAGGGTGAGGGGCTCCTGTTAGCACAGAGCAGCTGTAAGAACTTAGACTTCAGCAGCTTGAATCCTGGCCAACCAACGCCTATTCTTGCATCTGCTGCTGAACCTTGGTAGCATCTTTGCAGAGAACCTCCTCTCAGCGTTACCAGAAGTTTCATCCAAGTGCCTTACTGATGTCTGCTCCCGAGCATCCCTCAGGTTGTCACAGACACTTGTCTCTGACTGCTGCTTTTCCTCCTGCAGCAGTGAGTGCTGCTCCTGTTTTACACTTTGTTCTTGGCTAGGATTTTGCCCCATTTCTTCCTTCATGTTCCTCTTCCTGAGTCCCCTCCCTACCCTCCCCCCACACCCCCACCAGGCAGTGAGGAGAGGGCTATGGGAAGGAGATAAAGGTGAAAAAACTGTAGAGGATTTTGTGCAAAATAAACAATACCTGTAAAACCTGTATTCTCTTGCTTAATTTAAGTGAAGAATTCTAGTTCAGACCAATGCAAAATTAAATATGGATATGGCTTTGTGTGTGATTGTGAACTTTGCTCACCTCCCACTGATTCTGATCTCTAGTATTGGGTAAGAAAGAATAAAAATTTAAAAGCAATCAGCTGACCTTTGATAACTAAACATGGGGTGTTCATCCCTCCTCCTAAGTGCAAATTTTTATAGGAAAAGAGAGACCTAGAATATAGTCTTGTCTTGTGGGAGACAAACCTGTGTTGACTAATGTGTGATTAATTTTGAAGGCAGACTTGCAGAACACCATATTTTGATTTAGTAGGATGCTTGAAAGATAGGTGTATGAAAACATTCAGCAAAACAAAACACAGTATTTTCCGGGGGCCAGATGTGGCCCAGCATTTCTTTACTGTGCACATTCCACTCCACTAAGCGCATAGTAAGGCTTATGGAAACGTTTGTTAATTTTTGTTAAAACTGAATTTCTCCCTCTCTACCTTTGGTTAGTTAGACCCTTTGGCCTGGGTCAAACAACAGAGGAAAGGGGAAGGAGAAAATGCACTAGGTAAACTGGGAGATTACGTTTTACTATAAATGTGTGTGTGTGCCTGGGTTTATTATTTTGTTCAAAAGCCCAGAATGTGGCTGTAAACTGTGCTGTTAACTCCATTTACATTTTCAGAATTGGGGATCCAGGTTTTCAAGTTTGTTATGGACTTTTATGCAAAACAATATGCAAATGAAAGCATTCTAAAAATCCCATCTGTTCTCCAGGCCCTCCCCCTGGTCGCACACAACTGAGGCTCGCGCCTGGCTCGCCCCGCTACTGTGCGGAGAGGTGAGCGCCGCGCGGGGGACGGGCTGGAGGGCAGGGCTGTCCTGGAGGCGGTCCCGGGGCGGAGCCTGGGCGGGGCCCGTGACGCGCTGAGCCGACCGGCTCGGGGGCTGGACCTCAGCCTCTCCCCGCCCGGGGCCGCCGCCGCCGCCGCTCCAGTGGTGGCTCCGCATCTCCAAAGCGGGCCTCCCGACTCATCGCTGGGTCAGTCCGGCGCTGGGTCGTGGAGCTCCGCACAACTCCCGCTGGTCCCTGACCTGGATCCATCTTCCCCAGAGTTGCAAATAACTTCTCCTACTTCCCGGCGCCGCGGCGGCTGCGGACCGTGGCCGCCGCAGGTAGCTGAAGCCGGGGCCAAACTCCCAGTACCGCGGCGCGCGCGCGGAGTTCGTCACCTCCCTGGGTGCGCGCTGGGGGTCCCCGAGCTCGGCTCTGCGGGCGAGATGCCCCTGGGACACATCATGAGGCTGGATCTGGAGAAAATCGCCCTAGAGTATATCGTGCCCTGTCTGCACGAGGTCGGCTTCTGCTACCTGGACAACTTCCTGGGCGAGGTGGTGGGCGACTGCGTCCTGGAGCGCGTCAAGCAGCTGCACTGCAACGGGGCCCTGCGGGACGGCCAGCTGGCGGGGCCGCGCGCCGGAGTCTCCAAGCGGCACCTGCGGGGCGACCAGATCACGTGGATCGGGGGCTACGAGGAAGGCTGCGAGGCCATCAGCTTTCTCCTCTCCCTCATCGACAGGCTGGTCCTGTACTGCGGGAGTCGGCTGGGCAAATACTCCGTCAAGGAGAGGTCCAAGGTAGGACAGTGCTGGGCGCCCCGCTGCTGCTTCAGCTCGCAGGGACCTTGGACTTCAGAGTCCGTTGTCTGTCGCCTTCGCAGGGCTGAAAGTGATCTTTCGTGTTTAAGTAAGCTAAGTCTGGTTTCCGCCTCCTCTGCCTCCCCCTCCCCTGAGCGAGTATCCTTGCGGAGGGACTCAGGTGTGTAACTGTAATGACCTCTGTTTACTTTCAGATAATGGCTCGGGTGGGTGGTACATGCCAGATAACACGCTGGCTTTTGGGTCTGTTCTAAGACTTGGAGACTCGAAAGTCCAAACGGGCCACAGCTTCTTCGAAATATCGTGTATGAGCTGAGACATTGGATGAATGTGTGGTCTTAACTGTCCAAGGTCCCCTAATATTGCTCTTCATTTGTGTTTGGAAGGGATTCCTACCAACGCATTTAAACAAAATTCTGGAAAAGTTGGGATTTTGTACTGTGGCGGTTGGTTTGTGGTTGGCAGATGTGGGAAGAGTTTGACCTATGAAAGGGTAATTCTACTCTTCACTTTCCAGTGCTGTCCTTGTCTGGTTGCACCCAGGACACTGTTAGACCATCTACTTGACTGAAATTTCTCCCTTGGTGCTGAGCTCCCTCCCACGCCCCCACTAGCAATTGATGGGGGAAAGCCACCCACAACAGCCAGTGAAGAGATCTTGAGCTGAGACACTGGATGAATGTAATCAAGGGTAATCAAGGACCTCTGAAAAGCAACCTGGCTTTTTGTCCCGATACCGAAGTAATTTGCTGGGTGATTTATCTTGGGAACATTCACAGGTAAATTGGCAGAAATATGGGTGTAGTACCCTAGTGTCGGTACTTATTGGCTAGTCTAGTTACACAGTCTTTCTATGAATGATCCTCCAGCTAGTTTTAGTGGCAGTTGAGTGATTTACAGGGAACTATAGAAAACTTTTACTTGAACACTGAGGCAAAGCATGCTGGCATGAGAAGGAAGACAAACATTCACCTGTGACCATTCTTGAACAATATATGTAGTGTTTCTCAATGTAAGGTTGATCCTGTGATACAGCTTATCATTGTTGTCTCCTTTGTCTATCCCATAAACTGGGATCAACACTTAATAAAGGGCAAGAGTTCACGTGAAGACTGGAAATGTGTAGAAATAGAGATGGGTGAGTGGTTTGGGAAGAAATAGGTTGCTGTATACCTTTTAATTAGGGGGTCATGAGTAGAATATTTGAAAGCATCTTTACTAGTCAGACACAAATCAATAACCAGACACTAATAAAATAAATCTTAGAAGAAATTGCTGGTTTTAAAGTTATAATTTAGGGGAAACTCAGAGTTAGCTGGATTCTAGAAGATTGACGTTAAAGTGTTTCTTTCCTCTTCCATCATTTTGGTGGTGGATTAGGATGCCATTTGTCTTGATTAGTTTTGCTTTTGCACTAAATGACCTTGCCTGCTGGAGGTGGGGGAGGGTAAGGGGGAAGGGCCACCATCAGCCTTGCCTAAGGACTTGAAGCTTCAACTTGGAAGAGCAGATGGCCTCTTATCAGTTTTTTAAAAGTGTTTTTTAAACTTAGGTGTTAGGAATACCCTCCCCACTGGCATTCTAGGGACAGAGTTTGTCCCAGGGAACTAACTCATTAGAAAATTAAGTAATTTTACTTTGTCTTCAGACAGTGATAGGATTTTAGGCAAGAATTTAGAGAAATCGAATGAAAAGCATTGTATTCTTCTGGGTAAGGGGAAAAGAGCTCTAGCTATGAGTGTTTACTTATGGGTTATCTTCTAAGCAGGACAAATAACTTCTCAGCTAACCTTATGAGGAGGTGATTGTGAACTGGAAAAGAAAATTCATCTTTTATCCACTGAAGAGGCATCTTCTTATACCTGTATTTCTAGCTTTCCTTTGGCTGTTTTGGCATAATGCTCTTCATGCCTGCCTTTTAGAAAAACCACTTCTAGATTGAGATGATCTCTAGCCAACTAGAACCAAATGCAATCCATGCTTGAGCAATCAATTATTAGGGTAAAAAGTTTGCTTTGCTTGTTTGAGGAAATTTCCTTAGTAATGTCTTGTGGCTGTTGGTCTCTTGAAGACCATTTTTAAAGTATTGTAGAAACATTCCATTTCTACACTATTTATATTTGTTTCACTTTAATTTAACCTTTTTTATTTCTCTTCCTTCAACTCATGCCTTACTCTGTGAGGCTTCCCAGAGTGGTACTAACAGACCCAGTTTTCTGTTGCATCCTTCAGACATCCTTTAGTTTTCAGTAAAAACTAAACCTTTAAAAGGTCAAATTTGTACATTTGTTTTTAAAATTTATTCATAGCTTATTATTATGGAGATTTTCAAGTATGTAAATGTGGAGAGACTTGTATATCCCTTATGAGCTTTTTCCCTCATTCATTTTTAATAATTGTCAACAATTATGTGTATTTTACATCCATTGTTTTTTGGTACTTTAAATTTTTCAGGATTATGCTTATTAATACATTTTCCTAATTAAACCTCCTCCCCTTATACATTTAAGCTCATCAACTAATTTAATAACACACTTTATCTCAATGAAGCAACAGCAAAGGCTTTGGGAATAGAATGTGCTAGACCTAAAATTGAAATTGTGGGAAAGTCTGGAGAGACATTAAAGGGTTTCCCCTCTCTGCCAAGGAAGCTGTAAAGGGTCAGAATTTATTGACCTCCACTTTGTGGGAGAGAAATCTCAGGGTGTTGAAGACCCTTTGGACACAGGGTTGCTTACAGTGTACTACAGCAGTATGGCGCCCCCTAACTTCAACTGTGATCATTGCTTTCAGGATATCAGAAGATTTATCTGTGACTCCCTTAGGAGAATTTAGACCCTATCCAAGATAAATAATTGTTCATAATTTGGTCCTTTTGCTTTGGCTGCCTACATCCTTGAAAAATGGCTTTTTTCCAGCAAACATGTAATTTACAGAACTAAAAGACCTTCTGCTGGAAGCATCTCACTGTAGACTCACTAGTAAGTAGGGAATAATAACAGCTACCTTTTTTATTGAGCAGTTCGCTGTGTTTGGCACTGTGCTAAGCACTTTATAAGCCCTTAATCTTACTTAGTCTCCAGAAACACAGTTTTCAGCAGAGTGATTAAATTATTTACCCAAAGTTGCAAAGTCATTGGTAAGAAGCAATTTATTGTAGGGGTTTGGGGCTTAGACTCGGCATTACTAACCTTGTGGCTGTAGGTAAGTTGCTTAGCTTTCTGCACTTGAAACATGAGAGATAATAACTCCTTAAGCTTTTGGTAAGGGGCATTATATATATAAAATTCCTAGCAACATTTGGAAGCTTCCTCAATGTCATAAGGCTTATAAATGGGAGACTTGGGCTTCTAACTCAGGTCTGACTCCAGAGTTTGTGTTCTTGACTAGTGTGCTCCTATTTTTCATCTTTCATTTATTCAGCAAGTGTTTTGGAGTTTTTACTCCCTGAGGGTCATTATGCAGGGGTTGGGGAGACAATGGTGAACAGAGTAGGACTCCTGGTTCATACCTGCTTAACTCTAAAAACTTAACTCTCCCCTCCCCTCCAACTCAAACATTAAAAGTAAGCCAGCTAAGTACATTTAAAGAAGAAAATGGAATGTTGAGCAGTTTTCCTACTATTATATGTAGAAAAAGTATTTGTTAACGAGTATTGTTAGGACCTCTGAATGGAGTAGTTCTGGATGATGGGGTTTTGGGGGTTACATTGTGAGCTGACAGTTAGGTTCTTCCCTGAAGACAGTGGAGAGGAATGATGACACAGCAGTAAGTTATGCATATGAGAATATGTGTTGCAAAGTGATCTTTTTCCCTTTGCTGTTTAGCAATAACAGTTTGGGCCACCCTTCTCATGCGCTGTCGGGCATATCCATCACTCAGGGGAGCTTAACATGGTGGCAAGTTATTTTAAGCAAAACACAGACAGTGTATTTTGAAGATCATAGTCTCTCTCAGACCCAAGTGCAGGAAATGCAGTCAGGGTTCACGGAAGGCTGGAGCCAGGAGCTGAAACCAGAAAGTCCTTGACATCCAGGTCAACTGACGTGTTCATTCTTTTCTCTGCAGCTTTATGGCCTTCACATTGCTTTCCCTCTCGTGCTCTTTATTTCGTGCCCTCCACGCTCAGCCCAGCTTTTGCTGCTTTTACAATGTATGTGGCTCAAGATGGCTGCCTCACTTCAGCCTCAGTTGGACATAACAGAGACTTGAACATTTCAGATCCCTGTTTTCATTCTTTGGGAGAAAGTCTGGTGGCCTCACATTGGCTGAGGGTATCTAAGTAGAATCTTACATGTCGCATATATGATTGCAAGGACCCAGAAAAGGGGCCTTAGAGCGGAGTTTGAGGTCTAATTTCTATCAGTGTTCTCTCTGCGGTAGTTTGGGGGAGGGCACTGAATTTGAAACACTGGAACATATTTTGGATGTGAGGAATTCTTATAAAAGGTTCTATATTTAAAAATAACTTAGCTCCTAGAGAAAGGAAATTAGTCCAAGAAAATAAATTGCAGACTACAGAATGAGTGACAGTGAAGCAGTTCTCTCACCACTGGGTGAGTGTTACATGATGTTTTTTTGTCTGTTTCTTTATTGAATGGCGGTTGGGAACAAAGAGGATGGTAGAAGTGAGTTTGAGGGACTTACTTCGTCGTGTATTTTGTTCAGTTTTGGGCCACTGACCACTCCACCACAACCTTATCTGCTTACAGAGAACCAGGAAGTCAGGAGGTAGCAATTTATTCATTCACAAGTCATTAATTACCTTGCACTGTGGTAGATCTGTTTGTGACTGTGCGGAGAGGGAGGTGGAAAGTGATTAGAAAACCACCTGAAGAAGTAAAATGAAAGTGAGTGGTGTTATCAACTTTGCTTTCTCTTTTTTTCTGGTTAAATATCTATTTTTATATGATTAGTCACATTTTAAAAATCTACTTAAAATGTGACTAAAATAAGCCACCAAAACTACAGGATTTTCCTCCATGATGCAGGTCCTTAGATCTAGAGAGATAAGAGAAGTCACTTCTGTCCAGCCCCACAATCATGTAAAAGTTGTTTTATATTTGGAAAGATGAGGTACTGAGCAGAACTTTGAGAAGAATTGAATAATTCTTGGGCCCCAGAAAAAGCGTTTCCAGGTTGCAGATGTTCAGGGACCATGTGGACTGGGAGGCTCGGTAGGCAGGTCAGTTCAGCTTCTTTGGCATTTATTTGGGGATTTTTTGGTAAAGATTTATTTATTTATGCATACAGAATGGGGTACAGGCCAGAAGTGCAGAGTGAGAGAGGATTCACCAGAGACAGAGTGGGGCGCAAAACTGGCAGGTAGACGAAGTACACTGCTGAGGCGAGCTGCCAGTGAGGCAGGAGGGGTCTACTGGGCTGTGTGGATCACCTCAAGGGCCAGGGATTGAACTCACACTGAAGCGATTCCTACTAGCTTGTAGTGCTATGTTTTAAACCACTGCGTCACCAGGGAGGGTCTATTTGGGGATTTTGACTGTAATTCTGTCTTTGAAGTAATAAACACTCTGATGCAGAATCATGTAACCTCTCTGTGCTTCGATTTTTAGGCATCATGATTATTTCTCCCCCTGACCCTCGACTCAGGTAACATTTAAAAATTCTCCTGGCCCTCCCTGGTGGTGCAGCCGGTTAGAGCACAGCACTAAGAGGCTAAAGCGACTTCCGCATGAGTTCGATCCCTGCCCACCCCGGAGGAGACCACATGGCGAGGCAGACCTCCTGACCCCCCCCCCCCTCCCCTCAGCAGTGTACTTCATCCATCTGCCTGTTCTGCTCCCCGCTCTGTCTCTGGTGAAGCCTCTCACCGCCCCTGAACCTCTGGCCTATACCCCAGTTCTGTATGCACAAATAAATCTTAAAAAAAGAAAAAAAAAATTCTCCTGATTCCCTACTCTGGCTAGGAAAGTTTCAAATTTCTTAAATAGCCTTGTATGTTCTAACTCCATTTTGAAAACACACCATGGAAGGAAGATGGCTCAACTGAAGCTTGAAGGTAGGGTGGGGTTTAACCCCTACCCACCTCTGAGAAGCATCTATGAGCACTTCAGCTGGGGCACTTAGGATAAAGTTTAGGTCCATTTCCTCTGGGCCACATTTGCTCAGTTTGACAAGACCTCTGCTTTGACTCACCTTTGTGACCTGGAGTCAATTTGAATATTTGACCTGTGCCTATTAACACAAAGGAGAAGGCTGTAGATTAGCATTATGAAGATGGTTACTACTTCTTTGTTAATTATTATGGCAAAGGACTTTAAAATTCCTCTATAGCAGCATTTTGTAGCTGTCATTAATACTGCTCTAAGAAACGAGTGTCATTTTTCTATGGTGTTTGTCAAATGTACAACTTCTGACAGTAATGATAGTTCAGATATGTTTTGCCCAGCAACTGCCAGGGGTGCCCAGCAGGCAGCTGAATCCAGAGACACTAGAATTGTAAATGCGACAGACAAATCATTTTATGATGCCAGACTAAGGAATTTGACTTTGGCAGATTGCCAGGAACTGTTGCTCCAGCTCAGATTCAGAGCTATCTGTGTGTTTGCCGAGCAAGATTAGTTAGCGTGGTTCCTTATACATAAAATTAGGTTCCCATTTCCCTTGGTTATTTTAATCTTAAGCCAGTATAGCACTTAATTGTGGGTCTTCTTTGCACAGTGACTTGTGAATTAGTTCCTGTTCTTGTTTTTGGTGAGCTGGAGTGACTCATTGTGATGATATTTTTCATCCCCCAACTCAACCCACTCTCCTTACAGAGGCATGGGTTTCTAGTTGTATAATGCAGGCTTTCAGATCTTGTGTTGGAATCATTCAGTAACTATTTACTGATTGTCCTAGATGTTGGGTATAATATTAATAATACCTCCTTAGTAAGTCTGGCCAATTTTTGTTAATTCAGGTGAGCCAATGATCTCCATTTCTCAAGTTCTGGAGTAAATGTACTTATGTTAAGTATTCTTTTTCCTTCTAAAATGAAGCCAAAAAATGATAACTATATAAAAATACAATCCCCCGATAAAATCAGCCATAGTGTAGTCTTGATTATCAGCCAGTGAGAAGAGGATGAAAGGGAAAAACTCAGTTCTTGTTGTCAATGATGTTTGTGTTTGGTTCTAGTCAGGGGACTTAAAGTTGTTTTGAAGTGTTAGGATAACACTCTTCTCTCTGGGCATTATGAAAGTGAGTAAGAGACACTGCTTTAAACAGTTGGAACATCTTTTTGGAGCTTGATCTGTTTTCTAGACACACAGAACACAGATTCTGCCAGGTCCTCTCCTATTTCTCCTCATCTCTCTATTCAAATCCAAGAAACTATCAGTCAGAAATCCACACAAAATTGAGGTTTTTTGTTACTTTTTTTGTTGTTGATGTTGTTGTTGCTGTTTTGGATAGTTTCTTTTTTCTTATGCATATTGTTGTACAAGTTAATTTGAGTGGTTGGAATGGCAAAACAAAAACTTTAAGAGCAATATTGAATAGGCCTTCCTTGGTGGCGCAGCCAGTTAAAATACAGCACTAAGAAGCTTAAGCCACTTCCTCATGAGTTCTATCTCTGCCTGCCCGGAGGAGATTCACATGGCGAGGCAGACCTCTCCTGACCTGTCTGCTGCTCCCCTCAGCAGTGTACTTCATGGATCTGCCTGTTCTGCTCCCCTCTCTGTCTCTGGTGAATCCTCCCACCCTCCACATCTCTGGCCTGTACCCCAGTTCTATATGAAGTAAATAAATAAATCTTAAAAAAAAAAAAAAAGGCAATATTGAATATTCAGCCAAGAACTTGTACTACTCCTGGTCAATATTTGGTCCGTTTGGGCCATTTGACTTTTGGTTGCTTTTTAGATTCACTCTGGATCTTCAAGTTTTGTCTTTCAATTGTTATTATTAAAGTTGGTTTTGGCTTTCAAAGAAGAAATCCTTGAGGAGGGAAGTATCTTAAAGAGATTTGCTTTAGCCATAAATCACCAGCCTTCGGCTCTCATTCTCCCTGTAATCCATTTTAATGTTCATTTGCCAGAGTGTAAGCAGTCCAAAATCCAACGCTAATCATGCGGTCTCCATGCTTTAAAAAAGCTCTCCCCAGCTCCCTCTATTATCTACTGTACCCCCAGTGAACTTCTTAGCTTGCCATTTAAGACCCTCCTCATCTGACCCCACCTGACCCCACCTGACCCCCCCTGACCTTTCTACATTTAATCTTCCACTGACTGCCTTCCTGTCCTCCTGGGCCCTGGAATACTAGAGAGCGGATTTGCCAGGCATAATGAGCTTCCCCATTGTCTTCTGCTCTTTAGAATCCATCTTCCTGCCTTCTCCATGAAGTCTTCTCTTCTGCTCCCTAGAACTCCACGGGTGGCTCATTCCAGGCTTCCCACCACATTTATTTATTGGACTGCCCTCTATTTACTTTTAAATTCCCTGAAGGAATAGGCTAGTAAACTTAATACAAACGTTTAGTGCATCAAACAACCTATTATACTTCATAGGTGCTTGTTGACTAAATTTCACCTTCAAAAGGACTTTGATTTCAAAGGATGTGGCAGTGTCAGAAAAGCTATAATATTTTGTTGGGGGGAAAAGATTTTGCCTTATGGTCCTTATTTTGATGCCAAAGAGTGGAATTATTTTATTAGGTTAATTATTTTATTAGATTAAGGAGGAGACTTGGTTTTGTTAGGTTTTCTTCCAAGCTCTGAAATTCTCTGCTTTGCCCCAGAAAGTGCTTGAGTCTCATCCCATCCTGCAGTTCACACATACAGACGAGTGCAGAGAAGCAGGAGGGGGCAGGAATATGAGGCAAGAACGGGGCCTCTGGTCCCTGCTCAGCCACTTGTCCCTGGTGAGTGGTTTATCTAACCTTAATTTTCACTTCTTCATTAACAAGGTTGCTATTTATTTTCATATTTTAACTTTAAGTCAGCACCTACTGAAGCACTAGGACAGACATTTTCCATTTATTTCATCGCATTGTGATCTTGGGTCAATCTGTGCTCACTTTCCTCCTTTATAACACAAGTACAATAGCAAATATCGACTTCCAGGAGTATAAGGAATTCAGTGAAAATCAAGACTAAATTTCCATCTGAAAGGGCAAGTAGATGCTGTCTTTGTCTCTTACTGGCTTCTGGAAAGAGCACACCCAGCACTGACTTGACAGTAATCCTCAGCAACTTGCTGCTTTACAGCTGGACAGTTTCCTGCCAGCTCTAGAGCTTGGTGGCAGGCCCACAGTAGCAGCCTCACCTGGAAATTCTCTGCAGATGCAAATTGTTGGGTTTCTCAAAAACGTAGTGACTCAGAATCTCACGTTCATAAAGAAATTCTCACATGCACTAAACTTTGACAACCACTGAATAAAATTTATAAGAGAATGCTAGCTAGAGTTGGTGCACGAGCTTCCTACAGCTTATTAGCAAGAAAATCACAATTCAACCAGTTGGTCAGATCTGAACTTTCCATTGTTAAATCTGAAAACTATAAGTATTTTTAGTTCACTGGGAAATCTTAAAGAAAAATCCACCACATTACCATGGTAACTAGTCATACACACTTTTTTTTTTGTCATTTGTACCAATAAACTTAATTTTCCAGAACTGGAAGCAGAATTGGAGTGAAATTGGGAACAGGGTTTGAAAAGACAACTTACTTAACCTCCTTGCACCTTAGTTTCCTCGTCTATAAAATGGAGATAATAGTGGCTCTTGCCTCATGGGGTTATTATGGCGATTGGATGAGGTAATACATGTGAAACACATGGAGCAGCGTCAGGCGTGTGGTAACATTTTATAGATGCTTGCTCAGTCAGTCAGTAGAGCTACTACATTTCATGAGTTCTCATTCTGACTGCCTGGGTAGGTGTCATTTCTTTCATGTAGCAGATTTTTTTTCCAAGTGCTGAAATGCAAATGTAAACCCAGAATCTGGTTTTCTACAAAGTATTTTATTTTTCTTACTTATTTACAGTAGACCAATTTAATACTCTTAAAATTTGCTGGGAATTGTAGGTAAAGGTTTTCCTATCATAAGACTATTATTTCCAGGCATTTTTTTCATGATAGGTTTTGATTGCTTTTATATATATATTTATTACTAAAGTCATTTATTACTAAATAAATCATTTATTACTAAAGTCTTTACAAATTGATTTCTTCAAGTGTCTTAGGATTAATTTCAGATGACAAATTAAAGACAGCCATAATTAATCCTCTGACCCACCTGTGGTCACATTTTTCCTCCATTATGCTCAGCTACAGGTAAGGTTTTTCTTTTTTGGATAAGTTTGTTTCTCTCATGAATAGATGATAAGTATAATAAGTTCCTGCCTCCTATTTCCTTAAGGATTGCTCTTGAATTTTCTGTAGGAATAAGGTAACTTCTAGGACCACGTGATAACTTGCAGGACTAATGGCTTCTGCTGGGAACTTGTGATCAGCTTGACTCAGGGCAGATGGCTGCTACTCACCTTGCCCATAACCAGGAAATGAAATGAGACAACTTATATGAAGCACCACCCTCAAGTACCACCTGTCTCCTTGGAACTTGAGGAAATGACAGCTGTTACTATTTGGATAAAGGCAGCAGAAAGGCTATGGTTAAATGCCTGTCTCAATGTCCTTAACTCGAGGCCTGGCTGACTTGCTGATTTCATAAGTAGGAGGAAGCTTGTGCTCAGAGCATTTCTCTGGTGACTGGGGTAGCGCTGGGGGAGGGGTTCTCTGCGCTGGTTCCCTCAGCGGTCTGCCTGGCGGTGTGCTCCTCGGGTGTGGGCTGGCTGCCACCCTCACGCAGCGCACGTAGCCCTGTCACTCAGCCGTCACCCAGCTGGCTGAGAGCCAGGCCACCGCGGGAAGGACTGCCTTCCCAAACCCAAACAGCCTGTATTGATATGCCGATGTCCCAGGGCCTGTTTACTGTGCCTAATTGCAGGGCTCTGCCTGAATTCCCTCTGAGGAGAAGAATTAACCACAAATCAGAAAGGAATGACAATAGTCTCTAAAATCCTGGCCTCTGAGAGTTTGGATGACTTTTTGGGGGAGGGTAATTCATTCAAGTTCATGCACAAAGTGCAGGGTCCCTTGAAATAGTATCTTAGAATCTTGATCTAGTATAGACTTGACAAGCCTGTGAGCAGCCTTTCTCCTCGTGTAATTTTATGCAGACTTCTGTGTGTGTGTGTGTGTGTGTATGTGTGTGTTTATGTGTGGTATCTGTGCGTACTTCTGGAGTGGGAGCCCAGGTTTTTAATGGTAAGACTCTCCATGCACTTGAACAACTATCATCACTGTGTTAGCAGAGCAAATTGAAGGGTTCAGAGCCTTATGGAATTGGTGGTCGTGTTTGATCTCCAAGCCAGGACTGTGTGCACGGTAGAGTGTAGGGTGGGCCCTGACAAGAAGTTGGTAATCCCTTTTATGCATGGTGCTCTGGCCTGACCTGGTAGGAGGGCCTGGCAGACCCCACGTCTCCAGAGCAGCAGTTATAACTTCTTATTTTTCATCGTTGGAATTGCAGGAGCTCCCACATGACTGTAAAAGTCAGGTGTGGGGGCCTGATGATGATGATTTTACATTGGTCCTGTTCTGGATAGATGGATTCAGGAGAGAAATTTTTAATGTGGATTTAGAGCAAATGAAGGAGGCAGAGAAGTAGGTCTCCGTGTAAAAATAGAATGATAGAAAACATGCTAGTGAGTAACTTCATGTTTGAGGAAAAGTTTACTTAACTGACATAAATTTGAATGTCTGGCTCCTGAATCTTCCAAATTGTCTGATCAGATGCTGAAACTTTGGGATTGTGGATGTGATAGCTCATTTTACTGCCCACCCACAACGTTTTTCTTTTTCTTCTTATTTTTGTTACATCAGCCTCAAACTGGAGGCACTAGGCGGAAGGAAGTAACTAGGCTTACTCTTAACCACCAAGACAGATAAGAAAGATGCCAAGATAACTAGTGACAGTTTGCATCAAGTTTCTACTTTTTCCTCTGAAATGCTTCTGTCATCTGCACCTGATTTCTTTATGTCAATCTAAGTCAAACTAAAATGAATATATAACAAGCTTACAGCACTTTTTCCTGCTTATGAGTTTTTTGTCATATCAAGAACTTTTCTGCTCAATTTCATGTAAAGAATAGAAGTGGCAGTGATGTGAACTTTGCTCACAGTTTCTTGAAACTCTTGGGAAAAGCTTTACATAATTGCTGTCATCTTATAAAGAAGGCTTGTGGACACTGGATTGTAGGAATTTAAGTGGTAGTAAGTGGTCCCACTAGGTGTCTGTGTAAACCTCATACCCCTTAACAAGGAAGGTGAGGACAGGCTAAGGCAGTCATTCCAGGTGGCAGTCCATTGCTCTTCTGCATGGTACTTGCCTTTTCTTGCAAAAGATTTTAAGACTTCTGCCCTTGTCAAAACCAAATGGAAAATAAGTGAAAGTGACATTTTGGCTTAATGGGTCTTTAGATTACTTTTAAAAAGCAAAACTTGCACAGCTCTGAGCCCCTCCAGTGTCTCCCACAACAGCTTTTCATACTGTGCCTGCAGATAGCAGTGTGCATACTTAGAGGTTTTCTTATTTGTTTTAAGATTTATTTATTTATACATACAGAACTGGGGTACAAGCCAGAGGTGCAGAGGCAGTCAGAGGCTTCACCAGAGTGGGGAGCAGAACAGGCAGAACAGACAAGTACACTGCTGAGGGGAGCAGTGGGCGGGTCAGGAGAGGTCTGCCTTGCAATGGGGTCATCTCCGGGCTGGGGATCGAACTAGCACTGAAGCAGCTACAACTAGCTTGCATTGCTGTGTCCTAACCTGTTGCACCATCAAGGAGGGCCAGAGATATATTTTTTTAATTATTATTTTTGTTTTTCTTTCTAAATTCAAAAGCTTCAATTTTGGAATTGCTGCTTTTGCCTTTGTTCCAGTTACTAACAACCTCCTACCCAGATGAATTAGCAGCTGAGGCCTTTTCTTCAGCTGTGGCTTTGTATAGGGGACAGAAGGCGTTCAAGTACAGGGCTGTCCAGCCGCTGCCCATGCTCTGTGTGGACTCCAATACATGTTGAACACAGACTGCCTAGAAAAATGACCCTGGAGTAGAACCTCCTCCACCCACAGCTGACTAGAACATGGACAGGTTTGTCACCCAGACTGTCGTCACCTGCGTATAACTCAGACCTATTTCTGGCCAGAAAACTTCAGCTATTAATATTCTCTGATGAGTTGCTTGACATTTTTCATTTTTAAGCTACATAAAGTACATGGTCTTGTGTATTTCTGTTTAGGCTTTATGCATCTTATTCTCCATGTACTTAGTGCCTTGTGGTGGCCAGAGGGAGGGTCCTGGGTGTCTTTGTTGTGTCTCAAGTTGACATGGGAGCGACCGGGCAGGAGCATGGAAGAGTCAAGAGTCATGTGGACAGTGAGGGCAAGAAGCTCCATGCCTGGTGGAAAGCAATGGGGAGGTGCCTGCGAACAGCCCTGGGGCTGCTGCAGAGCAGGGTGACTTCTTAGGGGACCTCGGACAGTGACCTTCAAATATTGCCTGATATGTGGTGTTTTTTTTTTTTTTTTGTGGACCTGATTAAAATGTTGAATAGAAAATATTCAGCAAGGTTTACAATTACTATAAGTTAACTGCCCTCTTCTCTAAAGCCGAACATTTTATATCACTGAATTGCAGAGGATGGCAGAGCTGTTGTGTGGTGAGCATAGTACGATACTTGCATTGCATTTCACTCAAAATATGGTCTGCTCAAGACCAATTATAATTCAAAACAAGTCCTTACAAAGATGGCTGGTATTTCTGTTAGCAGTTAGTGGAGACTAGCAGTTAGCAGTGGACCAAAACTCTAAATGGTCACTTAGCCAAACAGCTTTGAGGTTATTTTTGACAAATTAAAAAAATGGATTTAATTGTATTGCAAGTGTTGCAAATAAAGTTAGCCTTGATTAATGTCCTGTTTGCTGTTAAAACTGGTGAAGAGCAATGGGGAGGTGCCCACATATAGGCCTGGGGCTACTGCGGAGCAGTGTGACTTCTTAGGGAACCTCGACAGTGACCTTCAAGTATTGCCTGATGCATAAAATGCCACTTTATTATAACTTGCAAGATCACATTGTATTAGTGAATCTGACTTCGAAGTTATGAGCTATGTTAAATACATTCCTAAAAACAAAAACTATTGCTGATTATTATTTGAGAAGTTGTGAGCCTAACTGGAGCCTGATGGGGAAGAGGTGTCCCCTTCCCTGCTTGCGTCTAAAAGGGTCAAAGTGGTCGTCATTGCTGAGTAGCCAGTGGAGGTCACTGAGCCAGTTTCTGGGAATAGTTTATACACACTCCAGCTGAGCCAAATGCGGTCTGTTGAGGCACTGGAATGGACTTTTCATCTTTCAATTTTACTTTTGGGGTTGATGAGACAGTTTTTTTTTTTTAAAGATTTATTTATTCATCTAGAACTGGGGTACAGGTCAGAAGCGCAGGGGCAGTGAGAGGCTTCACCAGAGACACAGTGGGGAGCAAAACAGGCCAACTGATGAAGTACACTGCCGAGGGGAGCAGCGGGCGGGTCAGGAGAGGTCTGTTGCACCATGTGGGTGCAGGCAGGGATCGAACTCATGCTGAAGTGGCTTTAGCTTCCTAGTGCTGTGCTTCAACTTGCTACGCCACCAGGGAGGGCTTGAGGCACTATTTTTTTAGGAAATCAGCTCACCAGTAACAGAACCATACTTGCCTTTTTTTCACCATGGTACTTGGATTTGGCTGTTACATTTGTATATATATAAAGTTGTTTATATCTCCAAAGACTACATGCACGTTTCCTGCCTGAGCGGGCCTCCTAGGTGTCCAGAGCCATCTCTGGTCTAGAGCCAGCGTGGGGCCGTGGGAGGGGCTTGCTCCTCTGCTCATTTCCTTCTGCTCTGGAGCTATGGAGAGTTCTCTAGGGACGTGGAGACACGGGTTTGGGGAGTCCAACAGAGGGTCAGAGAACGGGATAGCAAAAAAAGCTGAGGAATTAAGATGTGGATTTATCTGCACACTAGAGACTAGAACTGTAGGGCTATGTTGTATGTGTTGTTGTAGGTCACCCTAACATGTCATGAAGCTTTATCAACTTCAAATGTTAATCCAGACAGGAAGTTTTGGCAAGTAACGAGTCTACAATAAATAAGACATCCTCCTCCTCAGTGTCAGTGTGATTCCTTGGCATGATAACCACATGGTAATTGAAGTACTCCTGACCCTGTTTTTATTGTTCTGAAGCATCCTGCTCCTTTATACACTCTTAATCCCTTCCTGGGCTTGATGAGGTTTAGATGGCAACTCAGTTGAACCTATCAGTTTCCGGGGTTTGTTTCTGCCCCGTGCTCAAATTGGCACAGAAATGAGTTACTGGTTATGGAAGTAAGCATTGCTTCTCAGTGTCTCCTAAATCTCCTGGTGTTAGACTGTGTTGAAGACCAGTACATAGAGGGGAATATGCCCACGCAGGGCCCACCTCCTATGGCTCTAGTCCAGAAAAACACTGATAAAAACTGATAAAATTGACCAGAGTTGTTCTGACAGGCCCCTGGGGCCCACAATGATCTCCTTTCATGTGCTGTGACCTCAGTAACCGGAAGACTAGGTGACCATCCACTTTAGCCAGAAAAATTTTCTCTTAAGCAATGGATATGTTGCTTACACAAGCGTTTTTTCCCCTGGAGTGTGTTAGCTCTTCATGGGTATGTTTTATAGAGCCAGCAATTTGTTTAGGATTTACTTTAGCGAGTTATAGTTGTTTTTTCAATATTTGAATCTCAGTTGACTCTGAGCTAGAACTCTTACTTTTTTCCCTGGCATTGATATCCTAGACTGAGTCTTACATCATCTTGGGCCATCAGAGGCCATGCATCCGAAGTCCCTTTTTTATAGCAAAGCATGGAGGCCGAGATCACACAATTCACTGCAGAGTCAACTAGATGGCAGACATTCAGACCACTGACCATTTCTTTGGAGTTGAGCTGCTTAAGAATATATGATTATGTAGCTCTGATGGAATACTTTTTCTTTTCAGGGCTTTGCAGTAGGGAGAGGCTAAGGTGGTAGGGAATCCAGCTTATAATTGTTTGTGGCTTAAGTGACTTTCATTATTGGCTCAGTGGTGGCTCTTATAATCCTAATAGCTGCTTCTAGGGACGAGTAATTCCCTAGTCATTATAGTGACTTCATTTTTCTCTTCTTTCCCAGCTAGGCCCATCCTTTCTGGCTGCTACCAATTACCTTTCCCTAAGCCAGCCTTTGCTGGGTGGTACCATCATTTGTTAAACCTTGATTGTAGCTTTACAATCCCACCTTCTGAAGGATGCTCAAGCTCACAGCATTGATAGTTAGATGTTTAATGGCAGAATGCGGGGTTCACTAGCTGCCTGGGGATATAAAGTTTGAGAGAGATGGTGATTAGAGTTTTAAGGGCACAGTAAGGTCAAGGTACTGTGCAACACTATTATTGTTCTACATGCAGTATGGTTAAGATGTCTTTGTTAAATAAGCATAATATTTGAAATTCATTCCAATTTAGATTTTGTGGGTCTAGAGTGAGAATACAGGTCTGCTTTTTCAAGAGGGAGATTAAAAAGGGGAGGCATCCTAGTGATGATGTTGATGGGTGACTCTGTTCTATAACTGTGGGACTGTTGATGAACCCCCTCCACTAGATTCAGTCATGAGGTATGACTTGGCTGTTAAACTTTAATGCTGAAGAATTTAAATTGATGCATGCAATTAAGAAGCCAGTAGTCACCAATAAATGTCACATAACACCCAAGCAAACTGTGTTACTCAGCTGTTCACCCATGGGAGAAGATTGTCACAGCTTTGTTAACCAACTTCCATTGGATTTCTTTGCAGGCAATGGTGGCTTGCTACCCAGGAAATGGGACGGGTTATGTTCGACATGTAGACAACCCCAACGGTGACGGCCGCTGTATCACCTGTATCTACTATCTGAACAAGAACTGGGATGCCAAGGTACTTTGGAGTGTGTAGTTAGAAGCTAGAGGTAAAGAATTTAGATGATTTAGAGGAGAATTTGGAGTTCATCATTTCCACAAATGAACCTTTTCTATTTTACTCCTACTTCCTCTTCTCTCCCCCTCATCCCATATTAGTACTGAAGTTAATGAGATGAAAATAATGAATTAATTATTAGGAATGGTGGTTGATAAAGTGAAGTTACTTTGTTATAGGATTAGAGGTTAATTTCTTAATCTAATCCAGGGCTGATAATCACTGTCAATGTAAGGTAAGATGTAAACTTTCCCCTTCTAGCAGCAATATTGAGAGGATTTCACAAAATCAGCACTATAGAATATAAAGCCCCTCCTAAGGAAGCCTCTCCACACAGTCCTCTCTTCCAGGGTGATGTCATGTTGATGGACTCTTTTTTTTTTAAAGATTTATTTATTTTGTGCATACAGAACTGGGGTACAGGCCAGAGGCTCAGGGGCGGCGAGAGGCTTCACCAGAGACAGAGTGGGGAGCAGAACAGGCAGATTGACAAAGTACACTGCTGAGGGGAGCAGCGGGCGGGTCAGGAGAGGTCTGCCTCGCCATGTGGATCACCTCCGGGGCAGGTGGGAATTGAACCCATGCGGAAGTGGCTTTAAGCTTCTTAGTGCTGCGCTTTAACCCGCTGCGCCACCAGAAGGGCCATGTTGATGGACTCTTGGCTGTGGTTTACTATGGTTGTGAGTGCTAAAGATATTGTAGCTTATTTTTGTATTGCTGAATATATAGTTAGAGATATGAAATCTGGTTCCATGTGACTGAAATATTGTATCCTTTCTGAAAGTTAAAGATGATTGAGGAACTTGAGAACTTTTTTTTTTTAAGTCAGAGAACTTTTTAAGCTTATTTGGCTTTTGACTCTCCACTTCCGGTTCTTTAGAGCAGATGCTTGACATTGTAACTCAAGAAAAACTAAACCTCGTAAAACTAGTGCATTACTGACAAGACTTGTATATTCTCCCTGTTTGGAATACATCCCTTAGTCCTTTAAAATCTTGAAAGGTGGTGTTCAAGGCAAGGGAGCTGGCAAGTTAATGATTTGAAATTGCAGAATGTAAAATCATTCAACAAATATTCGAGTGCCTGCTGGTGCCAACATTGTGCTCTGGCAAAGCATGGCTGTTTGAGGCCCAAGTTCTATCTGAACTGATTACTCTAGTGAGGTACCTTAGGTGCACATGTCAAAGAGATAACAGCTTGGGGAAGAGAGTGATATGTCTAATAAAAAATTGCACAGATATGGTGGTCTGAGAATTCAGAAAAAAAGAGTATTACTTATAACATGCATGTTCACATAGGAGCTACAGGAGTTCAGAAAGAAAACATGCATTATACTTGAAGGGGAAGTATGTGTAATGATTAGCCCAGTAAACTGTTAATATTATATTGAATCGTATGAAATTGCAGGGGTTTTTAGTAGGTGATAACCAGTTGAATATTGGTAATTCTGTGTGACTTGACCTAATAGTAACCCATCATGTGTCCATGGGCTTCCTGATTGTGTGGTTGCAAGACTGCATTTGGTATAAGGTGTGTAAGGAGATGCTACTAGCTAAGTCTGAATAAAGTTTGTTATAAAGTATAAGGGTGAAGCCACACCTACTTGAAATGAAGGTTGTCAGATGGCTGTGTTTCTTTTTTCTTTAAAGATTTATTTATTTATACAGAACTGGGGTACAGGCCAGAGGTTTAGGGGCTGACAGGATTCACCAAAGACAGTGGAGAGCAGACAGGCAGACTAGCAAAATACACGGCTTAGGGGAGCAGTGGGCTAGACAAGATAGGTCTGCTGCGCCATGTGGACCACCTCCAGGGCTGGATTGAATTCCCACTGAAGCGGCTGTAGCTAGCTTGCAGTGCTGAGTCCTAACCCGTTGCGCCACCAGGGAGGGCCCAGAAGGCTGTGTTTCTTAATGAAGCTGAAATGTTATTGCTAATTATGTGTGAAACTAGGAAATAACTTACCTTCTTTGTGACCCTCAGCTACATGGTGGAGTCCTGCGGATATTTCCAGAAGGGAAATCATTCATAGCAGACGTAGAACCCATTTTTGACAGACTCTTGTTCTTCTGGTCAGATCGCAGGAACCCACATGAAGTGCAGCCGTCCTATGCCACCAGGTAATGGTGCCACAATTCTTCAATTTCACCTTCCAGAGAATTCACTAAACTCTCATCCTGTGCCTAACCATTTCCTAAAACTGATAAGACTATTTGGAGTTGATAAAAATTAAAGGGGAAAACATGCATTCTGTAGATTATAAAACCTAATGTCAGTTTGAACTACTAACAAATTATTGTCCATTAGATGAGCATATTGGATTCCAGATTTCCTAGTGTTTTTCTCTTCTCTCCTTTCTTTCCTCCTTTAAAAAACACAATGTTGGCACACCCTAGTGTATGTTTACTGTCACATATCAGAAATACTGCCTAGTTAACCTTGGGTGAGTTTCTGAGTTGTCAGTTGCAAACAGAGAAAGATACTTGAGAAAAGAAAGAGGAATTTGTTCTAACTTCTCCTTTCTATCTTTTCCTGAAGATTAAAATTAGTTTGGGCTCACTCTACTCATATGTCCCAACAACAGGAATTTAAAAAAATCATTTCTTTAGCTCATGCATGGGAAGATTTTCAGAGTAACTGAACACTTTAGAATTATTTGCATATAATTCTCCTGATATAATCTTAATTTCAGAGTCTGCCTCTCATTTCCTTTGTTTTATGGTCAAGGCTGTAAGTCAGGCAGTAGTGGAGTGCTGAGAACTTTTCTCAGCAATAACCAGTGGTGGGGGGAGAGAACTTGGGTAGAAAGATAATGATTAAATCTTAACAAGCCTAAATTAAGATCTCATGTGTAAAGTGCATGAGCCTTCTAAATGTCCTGTGCCTGTCCTCTCCAAGTCATATATCTGAACTCCAAGCAGAGTTAGATATTAAATGCCAGTTGGAATTTGCCCTAAGTAAGTCTGTAACTTATTCTACCATCAAAGTCTGTTTGTGGCTTTTGGGTACAATAATTGAACCCTGTCACTTGATTCCCTGATTATTCCCTAGTCCCTCGATAGCCAGAGTCATAGGGAAAACATTAGGAAATGATGGGAAGCCATTCAAGAATACTAAGTACTATAAATATGCCAGTAGCTATCATAATTATAAAACAAAACTTTTTGAAAATGACTCCTGTCTGTCTCCTGGATGAGGTAAAACAAATTAATGGGGACAAAGTATACAGCTGGAAATTCTCAAGCTTTACAAATGCATGTTTGTCAAGGTGTCCAAAACAAAAGAGTTTTTAGTGCCAGTCATTTCAGGAAGTTATTCTTTGAAACTTCACTAAATGCCCACTCCTCTCTGCTCTCCCCACCAATTTGGGTCTCCTGTGTTTAGTAGAATGACTTCTTTCTAGGCTTTTCCGTGCAGATAAAATTGACCTGTTACTTTGTTAAATCGCCCATCTACCCTGCTAGATCTTCAGTTCCTTAAGGAAGGAGCTGGACGCATGTCGTCCTTTCAGCTTCTATTGCCAAGGAAAATGCTTGCTGCATACTTGGAATTCCTTACATGTTTTATTACATTTAAGTAGGATTGAAAACAGAATTTTTATTAAATTAAAAAAATTAAAATTGGACATAATTTTAATAATAGGGAAAATTTAATTGTTGGCTTTTAAATATTAGCTCTGATGTGAGATTTATAGTTGTTGTTTTTAACTTGGGGATTTTTTAAACCTCTTTTTAAATATCTGCTTATTTTTTTCACAGATATGCTATGACTGTTTGGTACTTTGATGCTGAAGAAAGGGCAGAAGCCAAAAAGAAATTCAGGAATTTAACTAGTACGTGTCTAATAATTCTGTGTAACTTTTGATTAAGGACGACCCATGGCATTATATATATATTTTAATATACTCTGTTAAGTTTCAGGCATGGTTTAGCTTCATATGTAATGTTTTCTTGAAGGACAAATTCTGAAACCCAGTCCTTAGCTTTGCTGGAAGATGAGAAAAAATGCAAAGGGCCTGCCCAGTGACTGCTCACTGATTTTGTGATGGCTTATAATGGATGGAAAATAGTTAATTTTTATCATTAATATATACCCATTAGATTTTACTCATGATTCTGGCACATTACAAAGAAAATATAACGGAACACAGTTGTAATGGTCAATTTATTATATTGGTGTACAGCTGTTACTCTCATAAAAACTGAGCTCTTGTAATATAAGCTGAATATGACTTTAGACTATTCCTTGCTCTCCAACTAGAATGAAAAGGCAACATTTCCCGATGTTGCATCGATGCATCATCCTGCTTGTCTTGGTTTGCAAGGAGGTAAATCTATGACCTCCCCAAATATGTGATATGTTGTGTTGACTCTTGAAGAGTCACAGTCCTCATTAGCATGTCAATTGAGAAAAGTTAATTTAAAAAATCCTGCTCTGAAGATGGCGGTAACATTGCCTAATCCAGGATCTATTCTGACTGTATATTTATCAAATGTCAAAAACAATTTTGCAAAGCTCTATCAGAAAGTGATTGGCTCTGTTCTGTTAGATGGCTTTTTGAGTGACATAGGTGATATGAACGCATCATATCTAACTCCTTAATCTCTTTATTCTCTTTTCTATCCCAATCCAGGAAAAACTGAATCTACTCTCACCGAAGATTGACTGTGCTCGGAAATCTGCAGGCTTTGTTCATTTTAGTTACAGCTCCTGAATTTGTTTTTTAAGAGTTGAGTTCCAAAGATGTCTTCTTCTGTGACTCAGACTCCCTTTTACTGCTCGTGTCATTCACATCCCTGTCTTGTCTATGGTACTTTGTGTTTTCTTGCCAAGACTGCATCTGTCTTCAGACACTCTCTTTGCCAGATGGATTCATTGGCTAACACCAAAAACATCTGCAGATGAGCTAGCTGTCCGGTGGTTTAACTGGTAGACTTGGTAATACTGGCTTATCAAAATGAGAGCCTGGAAGCATGGGCAAGGGAATGCATCTTACTTGCACTTTATGTACGCATCCTCACTTGAAAGGGGGAGATTTCAGAGAAAAAACATGGTGACACATGCTACAGAGAGGCATCATTGGAGCCTTTACAGCAGGAAACAAATTTATGTCATCTGAACAACTTCCAGATGTTTTTAATCCAGTGCTATTGGGGTTTCTGGAGAATGATCACAACTTAGTGACATCATTACTTCTAGAAAGGGCTGCTCCCATAGTCATCCATTTGCAGTGTCCTGTGGGGTGGACACTCCTCTTACCTGGTGTGCAACCTGGACGCGCTGTCTCTGTCCCATTTTGTCGAAAATAGGACTTTCAGGTCAAAGACGACATCACCATTGATTATGCATTTTTATACTTGGAGAATCCAATTCCCCATAGGTTAAAACAAGACATTATTTTGGATTGCTCTGTTGAAACGGAATTTGAATTTAAGTCAAAGAGAAGAAATATCTACCTGGTAGGTTAGAGTCAACAACCTCTGATGATGGTGTTCAAAGACCTAGTCTACCAAAATGTGCTAAACACATGTATCTTGTCCAGTGTGGAGGGGAGGTGGAGTTGGACACGTGGGCATTCCCATTCTTCAATTTTCCTTTTTATGAATGTACCCTTTTTCTTTAAGAAATTAACAAAAAGTTAGGGTGTTGCATTTTAAAAAGGAAATAGAAATAAAGCAAAACAAATCCTGAAAAGCTGCTTGAATTCTCCCCTTTTCTGTCCCTGCAATCTTTTTTCAGCAGACTTAACTCCAGATCTGCTGTGATTGGCAGTGTGTCCAATCTAGAATTTGCTAGAACTATGGAAGTTTCTACTACTACTGCAGTAAGAATAGACTCTGCTGCTTCAAGAACTCTGTACTGAGCTCCTATTTCATGAAAGTTACCCTTAGTTTTCAAGTCCACTTTCGTAATCCCTTTAATTTCTTTTTTAAAAATCGCATGAACATGTTAAGAGCCATAGACTTTCCAAAGAGAAAGCTTATTATTATTATTATTTTTTATTTTATGGTTTTGGAAAATTTCCATATAAGACTGGTTTTCATTTTCACAACTATTCTTTTTTTGGGGGGGGGTGCGGTTGGGTAGTACTTTTACTTTCTAACTTACTCTGTAATTTACTTATTTATTATGTTTATTGTCTTGGATACTTCGTCTAGAGTGTAAGCACATAAAAACAGGGATTTGTATGTTTTTAATCAATGGAATGTATTCCCAACACCTAAAACAGTGCCTAGCACATAGTTAAGGGCTCAGTAAAGACTTATTGAATAAACTTGCTCTCCTCTCTTAGTGTTTTCATATTTTCTTAATTTCCTCCATCTATAACAGGAAGGGTTTGATAGAAATAGTGTACATATAAACAAAATTTTTAATCAGTACATTAAAAATTGATTTATTGTATAGTTTGTTAATTTATAGCACCATTGTCTGGAAAGAATAAGCAAGGCCTACAATGTCAGCCCTTTGCTATCTTAGGGTTGTAGGAGTACCAGAAGTTTCAGGGAGGGCAGTGTGTACTCTCCTTTCAGAAAAATTCTGAAAAGCTCCACAAGAGTGAAGGAAGACAGGCTATTTACTAGCTATTTTATATTCTGTAAAAGTATAATTTTCTGTGGTTACTAATGGGTGATAGTGATAGTGTTCTGGAAGGAATATCATGCCATTCTATCATTTCAGTCAATATTTTGACTTGCCAAAAGATCTGACAATAAATCAATTTTTAATGTACTGATTTTTCATGGCTAAATTTGAGACCTGGAAGATTAACCTAGAAAATACAACTATAATAGTGTCTGCCTTTTCTTTCTGTCTTTGACAGCCCACTTAGGGGAGAACTTAGCCTGGCTGAAGAAACATTATTTGGCAAATAATCTGATCAATTTTCTTTATATTCCTGGCAATGAAATGTTAAGAGCTTACCTCAGTGTTACGTCAACTATATAGTGCAGAGTCCTTGGCAGGAGATTAAATTTTGAACCAAAGATCCAATTTCACAGAAATAAAAAGTCTTACCTAAGTCCATTAAGTAGATCTTTAGCAGAGTAGTTGATTCCAATTAAATGCTTGGTTGTCTGAGTCATGCATTATCCTTTCAGACGTGATTTTGTTTTTCTACTTTAAATGACTCAGGTTTTTGAGAGGCTAGATCATCTTAATTTCTTTTGGCCACTCAGTCTCTTGAAATTTCCTGTTTTAGAAAGCAGTGATGGGAAGTGCTGTGCTGGGTCAGCAGTTTGTATAAAATAGGAGTTTGTACACGTCAGGTGCTTTCATAATTTGATCAACGAGGAGGACAAGCATGCAGATGTTCTTGGTAAATTTATTTTAAACAAAAATCTTACAAAAAATTGACAGAACTTCCATCACAATCTTTTGAATGTCATAAAAATAAAAACAGTCCTGGTTAGCAAGGTTGTTGGGGACTATTACCAAAAACAAATGGAAATATACAGCTCTGTTCAGAATAAAGCTGGCTGTAGCTGAATTTTGTTGGATGAAATATACTGGTTTGTCTTTAAAACCCAGTCTACTTTCAGAATCAATTTTCTCCCATCCATAGGAGACTCTTATAATCTCATGAGTTAGACCATCTAAGAGGGCTCTCCTTTTTCAAGACTGTCAGCAGGTAGTCATGATACTGAACAATAGGTAAGAAGAGTCTAAATACTCAGAGGATGCCTGCATGCCTGGTCTCTAACGTGTATTCTTTGCAGCTAGTGTTGACATTTGCCCCTTACAGATGAGGGAATATATGTAGAGTGGTTAGATGGCTTGTTAAAGGTTACAATGATGATGAGTAACTCACCAGGATTTGATGCCAGAATTCTGTTTCCTTGGTGTTTTTTTTATTGTCTTTGGTGACTCCTTCCTGCATTAGAGATGACAAGCACAAGGTAGGAATGAGCGGATTTGGGGTGAGAAAACTTTATAAATATTTGCTCTTGTTACCTCTGTTGCAACTTGTGATCCAAAAGGGTCTCATCCCTCCACCAAAAGTGAATTATTCAGTGAAAACCCATGAACAGAAAGCACCAACTATATGGTTGACTTCTCCCATAACTCTGTAAAGGGGACTTTCCGACTGTTTCTCAGCATGAAGGAGGGAGGAAAAGAAGAAAAAAAAATTCTTTTTTGGTACACCTAACTTTCCAGTTTGGGCTTGAGGTAGAGTGAGATGTCAGATGTGAGTGGAGTTCTGTCACTGATAACAATCCATGTAAGCAGAAGGTAAGGGAGGAGACAGATCCCTGCCATCTTGGGGAATACCTTTATCACCTTGGTGTAACATTTAATGGAAATTTACCAGTATTTTAAATTCTAGCTACCTAGGTAGTCGTCTTCATATTTTTAAGGTGGCTTACAGAAGAGCTTCATTTTAATGTCTTTAATACAGATTTTTAGCTTAGTTGACTGAGTATTGAAAAATCATTGCATTTCTTTTAAATCCTGTTTCTTTGACCTTGATAAATAGCACTTAGAAAAGTCAACTTTTTTAGAAGTCACTGCAGCTTATGCTTCTGAATGCTAAAATTTTTCAAAACAGACCATTTTGTGGTGTTTATTTTACCCCCTCTTCAGAGTTAACCATCTCAGAGAATGGCCTATTGTGTTTATTGATTTTGCATAGAGATACACAAGCAGTTGTAGAATGAAATTCATCATTTCAGGAGCTGGTAAATACTGGGTCATTAAAAATTAACATGTAGTTTGTACCTGTATTTCGAGGGAAAATGGTGGATATAGAGGTAGAGGGTGACTTGGGAATGAAGAATGGAAAGAACATTTCAAAAGCCTCCAGGTTAAGGGGAACTTAAGAGAACTATGGTCTGGATGTAGTAGACGTGTTTGAAGGGTGGTTTGGGAGAAGTTTCCAAATTCACATCAGGTATCAGGAAAGCTGTGTGATTGTGTGGAAGCAGGGCTGTAAATGTTCTAATGAATGTGAGGATGAGGAAGTAGAAGCAAGCTGCTGGAGAAGGTCTTCAGTATTTGCTAACACTCTGGATTTTGGGGGGAAAAAAATCACTGGGGACCAGGTTACCTTTTTTTTTTTAAGATTTATTCATACAGAACTGGGTACAGGCCAGAGATGCGGAGGGTGAGAGGTTTCACCAGGGACAGAATGGGGAACAGAACAGGCAGATGGAGGAAGTACACTGCTGAGGGGAGCAGCAGGCTGGTCAGGAGAGGTCTGCCACGCCATGTGGATCTCCTCAGGGGCAGGCGGGAATTGAACTCATGTGGAAGTGGCTTAAGCTTCTTAGTGCTGTGCTTTAACCCGCTGGGTTAAAGCAGGGAGGGCCCAGGTTACCCTTTTTAAAAATGTTCTAAAGTAGGAAATCCCCCAGAACCTTTTCCACAGGCCTTTATTTTTCCAAAAAAGGTATTGAATGCATATGGGAAAAATAGCAAACAATTTGAAAAAAGGCAAGAGGGGGAAAATGTTCTCCCCATCCAAAAAAGCCCGTTGGTCTGAGTCTGTCTTGCATCCTTGGATGGTTATCTGGCCCATCCTGGAAAGCTAGGCCTCCTCCCCAAAGCTAGGCTTGTTTGCTTGGTCATTTCCTCCTATTTTTATGCTTATTCATCCTGTGGCTTGTGTTCTCCTTGACAGGCCTATTTTTTTTTCCACCCTCCTGTGGGGAGAGATAACATTCTCAGGACTAAATTCTCATCTGATAAGTTTTATTTTTAACCATTCTCTACATCCTTTCCTCCGGGCTTCTTATTTTCTGAGCCTACATATTTCTCTGTCTTTTTTTGGCTCTTTTAGAAGGTGTGAGCAGAACATCGGGTTACAATGTATTGTGCCAGGGGTTTTCCACTCTGAGCAGCTGCTTGGGGGTGCTGGGAACCCAGGGAGCCACCCACAGCAGGGAGACTTTCTCCTTCACAAGTGTTCCTGTTTTTAGCTGGGCCAATCACTCTTCCCTCCGGCTTCCCCTCCCTCCTGTCTCTTAAGTTCCCTTTTCAGAGTAAATATATGTAATCCTGATGAAGGAAACATCAAAACTAATATGACTTGCAGTGATTATTGTGGGCTGTGTCCCTATCAGTGGCCTTGAAGCCACTTCAAGCTCCCACAGGGTGACAAAGCCATGACTTGACCTGATTCTTGGATGGAGATGAATGAAAGCAGCCGGAGTCCACCGATGGAAGGGGACGCCTTCTGTTTGGATTTGTTTGTCATGTGACTGCTGGCTGAGGCTTTCCCAGACAAGTGTGTTAGGAGAAAGCCCATCTCAATTACTGAAGTGTACATACATTGTTTTTTTTTTTTTTTTTTCCCCTTTTAGCCTCTGACCCACCTCTTCCCCACCCCCCTTCTTAACAACTAAATATAGTTATGGCTGAAAGTTTTCCAACTCACACTAGGGTGAAGGGGAAGTTTTTAACAGTAGAGAGGTTTTTTTTTTTTTTTGGAAGATTTATTTATTTGTAATTGGGGAACAGGCCAGAGGTGCAGGGGAGGTGAGAGGGTTCACCAGAGGCAGAGTGTCCCCACGAAACAGGCAGATGGACCAAGTACACTGCTGAGAGGAGCAGCAGGCGGGTCAGGAGAGGTCTGCCGCGCCATGTGGGTCACCTCAGGGGCAGGCGGAGAGTGGAATTTGCAATGACTGGCTGCATCCCCCAGAGAGGGCTGTGCATGGGAATGCATTCGGAAACTTGAACTTCATGGCCTCTGCCTGCATTGCAGGCCCATTCTCAATGGGCCAATTGTCTCTCAAGTATCGCTTAGCTCTGTCATGCATCATATGTACATATAGTCATGCCACATTTCCTATAGCACTGCAGTAGGCACTGGCAAACAAAAAAAAAAAAGATGTGTGGTATAACGTCACCCAATGTAAGGCTAAGAAGTAGAATCTAGAACATTACTAACATAAGCACTTCACCAGGGCAAACCAACTAGGGACCCTAGTAGATGACACATAGAAATTAGGACAATTGGAGGAGAGTTAAGGGACTTTACTGAGGTGGGGAGGTCAAAGGAACCCCAAGAGAGAATGGAGCACCAGAGGCTGGGCCAGCAGGTGGTGCCATCCCAGGCATGGAGTGTGGGAAGCTCGAGTAACAAGCGATGACCAGAAACATCTGGGTGGAGAGCCCCGCCCGCAGCCCCCGCAGGAAGTGGGTCTTTGCTGGAGGAACCCAGCTGTCTGAGGCGCCCTTCAAGAAAGGAGCCAGGGAAATGACATCCACTGCCCTGCTTTCCCTTCTTCAGATCGGTGCAGCACACTTGTTTACGGCCCTTTAGAAGCCGACCAGTGGCCACGGGTAGAGTGTGTGGAGGGGGCAAAAAGAAGATGGTCCCACACGGACCCCCAGCGGTTCCCACCCCTCACTGCCTTTTCTCACTATCCGGTTTTGGTATTGTACTTAGAGTAATAGAAAAGTTTCATTGATTCACATTGGAAGTTGCCTTCTTTGCAAGTGAGCTGAAGATAAAAAGTTTTACCACCTTAAAAATATGCTAGGGGTCTGTGTTTTGACGATTTCGTCTGAGGGTGTGCAAAAACGTTTGGACATCACTGGTAGACAGTGAGCACTCAGCGGGTGAAGGCAGGAGTGGTCTTCCTCGTCTGGGGAGAGGGTGACCCACGCCTGGCCGTCACGATGGTCACCAGTACTGTCTCTGCAGGAATCTATGAACTCTCGCCCAAGGGCCTCAGAGATTCATGTTCCCTGCTTGCATGGTCACACCTGCCTCATCCTCACTCATGTGCATACAGAGCAACCAGGATTTGAAAAGACTAGTCTGCTCTGTGCGCCTGACCAAGGTATTGCGCTTGTCTTACAGAAGGGCTTCAACCCGCGGCGCTCAGACTGCTTGCAGGAGGGTCCGCGTGGGTTCTGGCGGTGAGCCATCAGCTGACTGCTTCTCACTGGACCATGAGTAGTGAAGGTAGTGCACGGGCATCGTTATACTTCTAGGGGAGCCCGGGATGTTGTTCTCGATGGCCTTCCTCCAGCTCTCTGACTCAGGCTGCAGGCTGATCCACAGCTCCCGGGCCGGAAGGGCACCTCTTGTGCCAGGGTGCCTCTCCACACAGTTGTTCAGGATTTCCATGATCACCCCTGCTCTCTTGAACATATACACCCAGTTTGGTTTTTTTTTTTTTCCAGTTTGGTTTTTATGCCAGGATTTTGCTCCCAGTTCTGCTGCTAATGGGTAGGCACCATATCACCTATGTGGTGCTGCACTGTCTGGATGCAAGATATGTCAGGGGCATCCAAGACCAGTGGAAGCCTCACTGGACTGGCACCAGAAGTCAAGAGAGGCCAGGCACTGAGGAAACTCTCAGGATGGCCACCTACCCCTGCCCCCCTCCACTCCCACCTCACCCCGGCCCTAGGAAAAGCTTCATTTGGATGCTAGTCACTAGCTATGCAAGTGACTTGCAGGTTACATGACATTCAACTGTTTTCACATATCCAAGTCCCACAAAACGACTATCATTTTCCAGGTTCATCTTTTGGGGCCAGATCAGAAACCTAGATTAAGGCCCCAGGGGTCAGATACCTTGGTGTGGTGGGTAAGGCAGGCCCCTCCAGATCCCACGGGTCACATTCACTCTTTTGGTTCTTGTTAACATGGGAAGGGAAGTAATAACCTACCACTTCTTAGGTAAACAACTGTAGTTGAATGTGTTCTAAAAATGTGTTTATATGGACACACACACGAGAGTGGCTGCCTCTTTCCATCTTCCCATGTGCACTGATTTTCTAATCAGATTCACCTTTGAAACCTGGGATCTGAGATCATGAGGGGCTGCAAATAGGTTCAGTCAGTGGAAAGCAGAGCAGTAAGGGGCTGGACTTGGTGTCTTGAAGAGGAGCCAGGAAGGGTGTCAACAGCTGACGGCACTTTCTCATTTCACAACATTCCCAAGGTGGGTTCTGCCTCATACCTCACTTGACTCATTGGGGAAGTGGGCTGAGTGGCTGAGTAATGCTGACCCTGCCCAAGCACCTAGGGCCTCACAATTAGATCATGTCTCTGAAACATACATTGGAGCCTGCCTTTGAGGGTGACCAGAACAAATGAAAGGAATGTTATTATGAAGTTTCATCTTCAAGGAGAATAATTACATCATGGTCATTTATTTCCCTATTAGCTGATGGACAGCAGCTTCTTAGAACAGGAAATAGACTGTGCTCTAAACTGTAGGTCTAGTTCACATTCCCTCCCATGCCCCACCATTTGTCTCTCCTGCATCCACTAGTGTGCCATGGAAGTAGAGATGGCCACAAATCAACTTTGCAAGGCCTCACCGATTCTTGCAGGAGCTGCACCAGGGTCAGTTCCAGGGTCAGTTAACCACTTGCTAACTGACATCCTTCACAGCTGTTGCTCATTTTTTCCCAGATAAATAAACTCAGGCTTGGAGGTGCTTAAATGTCAGCTGTTGCTCCCTCTGAAGCTTAAATTTGGCTCCATGCCGCACTCGTGCTTTTTTCCTTACCAACCCACTACCGGCAGCCTTGAGTCAGACTGTGTCCACTGCCCGCAGGGCTGGGCACAGAGTTATCCAGCCCCCAAAGGTCTGGACCCACAACCTAGTCCTGGCTGTAGTGTTTGCAAGCTTGGAAAAGGTACAAGTCTGACGTAAGGGAGGAAATCACTAGCTCTACAGGTGAGAGACTGGGTTGGGACACCCTTGGGTAAAAGGTGGTGTGTGTGGGTGATACATGACACAAAAGGGTTCCAAACAGCTGGGCACCACTTGGGTGCATATGTCTGTGAGATGTAGGTGGTTCTCAGATGCTGACGGGCAGAGGCTGGCTGGGGTGTGACACTGTATTCACCAGCCTGTGCAGCAAGTTGGCAGAGCAGTGAGGCAGCGCGTAGACTTCGGAGTCAGACCTAGTTTTGAATTCCAGCACAGTTGTTTCTAACTGTTCAACCTCTTTAAGTTATTTCTCCTCTATGTGCCTCAGTTTTCTCTGCCATTATGCCTCTATTCCCTTTAATGGTTATATGATAGCCCACTACCCAAAGCATATCCTGTCTGGTTTAGAGGCTTTGGTGCCAAAAGACAAGCGCTTTCTCCACCAGGTGCTGTGATATTTCTATTGAATTTGGCTGCTGAAAGCCAGCTGGTTATTTGTGACTACAAGAGACACTTTTTTGGGTAAATGAACAAAACCAGTATAGGGTGAGGAGACTGATGAAACTGTTAAGGGAGAGTTAGAGTCAGAGCTTCCCAAGGTGGATTTGGAGAAAAAAGGAAGGCAAATGGCCAGGGCTTCCTGGGGTCTGCCCTGGAACACAGGCGGAGGGACCCTCCTCTTCAGGCAGCCCAGAGCTCAACTCCATTGGGCAACTCTGACTGCCGCATTGCTGGTTGAAGGAAAAGACCGTGCAGTAGAAAGCAAAGAAGTGAAATGGTGAACTATTTCCAGCCTCTCGATTCCAAATCCACCTTTTCCTTGGCTTGATGAAGCTGATCTCTAAACATGGCTCCTCTGGGGTAGAAATGAAGTTAAACTTGATCAGTAGAGGAAAGGATGCCCTTTCTTGGGGTGTTTGTTTGGCTTGCTCCAAAACCAGCAGAACATACTGTGGTCGTGAGTGGTCACCCTCCAGCAGATTTTATTGCCAGTCCCCAGCTCTGCCTGAGGCACCCAGTGAAGGTTTCCTGACCTCCAGTCTCAGTCTCCCTCCAGTGCCCAGCTCTGCCTGAGGCACTCAGTGAAGGCTTCCTGACCTCCAGTCTCAGTCTCCCTCCACCCCACCAGCTCCAGTCCTGGACACCTGAGGTGCTTCTCCCCATCCAGGGGGCTACAGCCTGGCCTTCTGGAAGGCCTGAATCTCAGCCGGGGAAGGGGCTGTCCTTCCAAGTTGGCTCCTTCCTTGACTGTTATTCTTCAGCCCTAGGGTATTCATCAGTTAGTATGTGCTCCTGTAATTTGTTCTCATCCTAAACCTTCTGTGTTCAAGTTCCTAGTACTTTTTGTCTCCCACCTGACTCAAATTAGTGCAGAGGTGGTCCCTGGAGGTCTCTTTCTTTCTTCTCTGTCTCTGTCTCCCCTTCCCCACACAGACACTGTGTCACACCACAGACACACACACCTATACACAGAACAGTTTGAAATGTGGGTCTATGTGAGGAACTCAGCCTCGTCTGGATGGGAAACAGCGTGCTGGTGGTCGATGCCAAACAGTTAAAGCACAATTAGTGAAGCTATCACCTGCGGTTAATTGCCAAACAACAAAAATGGAAGCAGATGCTGTGGAATTCTAAGCAACTTCTGGTGCTGACTGTTAAAGCATAGCCAAGATGGCTATAAGGACTGGGGTGAAGGGTTGATGGTCCTCAGAACACTGGAGTATTTGTGTAAAGAAAGGGGTAAATTGAGGTCCTTTGACATTCTGGTCAAGTCATAGTGTATACTGAATCTTAGAAAATTGTGGTTTCTTGTAGTCCCAGGGGCTGATATTGCTGAAAATAACTAGAAAGTTCATTTGTGGAGGGGTGGTTTGATTATGGCTGCTAAATTCACAATTGTTGCCAGACTTTTTTGTTCAAGTTTAGGATGTTAAGTAGGAAAGAAGAACAAAACCTGGAGTGGGACTATCTGGTTAGATTTTGATAAAACTAACAACCTTGAAACCCCAAGGCATCCTACACATCTCTTGTCACTGCAAGCATCTTGCCCAGTGATACCTGCAGAGAACACACTGCTTAAAAATCCCGCCATAACCTCATTTGGGGTAGATGCCTTAGAAGTGCATATTCAGGCTTCTCAAGCCCCCAAGTGTCCCCAGTTACCATTAATTAACCCCTCATGAAGACCGGTGCTTACAGAGAAAAACACAACAAAACCTGGGGAGAAACAGCTTACACATAACTAATTGTAAGGTTTTGCTGATACATCAGCAGAAACTTGGAGAGTGTGTATGGAAGTGGATTTCAAGGGTGGTTGAGTTACTATAGTTGTGGATTTTATTCTAATATTTTCTCCCAGTATATTTTATATTTTATATACTTTGAATGTGGGGGGCTGACCTACAACTTTTGGTGATGAGCCCTCTTTGTTTCTCTTGTGATTATTGCTTTAAACTGTATGAAGTTAATATTCTCATCTTCACTTAGTATTTTTCTGTTGTATGTGTTTTCATTTATTTTTTAAGTTGTTGGTGTTATTTTTATTTTGGGGGTATTATAAATAGCTCATAGCTTTGTCTCTCTTCAGGTGAACCCACTATCAGTCACTGATGTGTTTGGATTGATTTACCATATTTTTATCATGTTTCTTGTTTGTTTTATTTCTTATCTGCCTTTGATAATTATTTTGAGTGCTTGATTTTGTTCTTGTCTCTGATTTTTGCTCTAGTGGTTCAGCCATTACACTATGTTACTAGTAGTTAACCTTGAATGTTTCACATATCTATTATTTAGAGTTAATATTTTTCTATCCTCTAGTTAATCAGAATCTAGAGCTTCCTCTTGCACAAAATATTTGCATGCCTCCTATCCCTTTCTCATTATTCCACTTTAAGATAATACCAGATATTCGTTAATCATAGGGTTTTTTTTTTCCTGTAAAAGAGAATTTTCAGAGTACTGGTTTAGTTGCCTTTTTGATTGCCATTTGCCATTGGTTTTTTTTTTTTGGATTCCATGACTGACTGTGATTTTTTTTTTTTTCCATAAGAAAGCATTCTCCTATTTCTGAACTTGTCCTTGGTCACTAAACGTCAGGTCCTTGTGTGTCTGGAGTTTTTTTCCCCTCTCCTGTGAATGTGACTTTCACCGCTTGTCCTATTGATAACTAAGACTTAGGTTAATGAATGTAAATTTGTCTTTTTCCTGTGGTCAAATTTGGTTTATATATTGATATCATTTTTAGATCTATACTATTTCAGATTTTAAAAATCTGTTGTGATTTGAACTTTTTAAAAAATCATTGAGATAGCTTTATTATGGTATTTCTTTTTGTTTAAATGTCTTGCTGATATTTATAGAACCATCTCAATGGTTCTTAAATTTTCAATCTTTTAGAATCTTTAGGTTTAAATGTAACCCTTATATAACAATTTTGTCCCTAGTTTTTAATTTCGAAACATTTCAAATGTGTTAAAAATTTTCAATGAACATCAGTTGGATCCAGTCATTAATACTTTGCTATATTATCTATCTATGAGTACACTATATTCTTTATATAATGTTTATATACAAATGCATATGTATATATAAATAAAATTTACAAGTGTATGTGTATACATATTTGAGTATGGTTTCTTTTTTGCACTGTGAGAGTTGAGTCTTTATCTCTAAAGAACATGGATATTCTGCTGCTACTAAAAACTATCCATGCTGAAATTTGAACACCGCTATAATATTCTCACCTGATGTATGTCCACATTCAGATGTCCCCAATTGCCCCAAGGCCCTTCTAAAATTTTTCCCACCCAGGCCAACCAAGTGCTCACAAACTTGTAGTTTCCTGTCACATAGAAAAGGTGTCTAGTCTCTTTTTCCTTTATTATTTATTTATTTATTTATTTTCTGCTCAGTCTCTCTCCTTTTTCCTTCCTTTTTTCCCCTCTAGTTCAGTTTTGTAAGACACTCCTCTGCTTGTTTATGTCTGAGTCCTCTTCAGGGTTAGGTCCAGGTAAGTATTTTTGTCAGGAGTACTACATGGAAGGGCAAAGATGTCTTCCTCAATGGGGTGTATTAGGGGCTACCTGATAACAGTTGGTCCCAGGATTACTCATATTAAATTTGGTCCTCAGTTAAGGTGATCGTCAGATTTTGCCACATCTCTGCTCCCACCAATCTCTTATATATGTGTGTGTGTGTGTGTGTGTGTGTGTGTACGTATATAATCCATTAGTGATGTTTCCTGTTGAAAAACAATGACTTTTCTATTTCTGTCATTCCTTTTACACTTTCAGTTTTCATTCTTCTCTAAGGAAAACTTTTCATCTTCTCTCCCCACTTTTTAAAAGAAAATTCTTAGGATCAGGGTGGATTCATGAATTATTTTGCTCTCCAGTATTGTCCTCTATTCTGGTCATTATTCATTTGAGGTTAAATTATCCCAGACTGGCCACTGTAAGTATGCACCTGAAAACTTGCTCCCTGTTAGAGCTCCTGTGTTCTTTGGCTGGGACACCTCAATTCTCCATCACTTTTTTTTTTAACTCTGGACAAGATTGTCCAGATTTCCTTGGTAACTTCCCTGTCTCACCCAGTAAAACAGTCATTTCTCATTTCTCCATGATGCTCCACTGTTTCTTTTTCTTGGGGGACAGTATTTAAACTAAGATCTGTGTGCTAGGTGTGCTCATTGTTACAGAGATGTAACTGCTTGTGGCCTTTCTGGGAAAGCGCTAAGAAACCTCAGGTTATGTTGAGGACACCACAGGGCTTCTTGTTTGTCCACATCAATATTTCTACTTCTCTTCTCCCACAATGCAATGAGAGGTTCTCATAATAGTCCTGCTATGAATTCCATGTATTTCACAGCTGCTTTATCAGCAAAATTAACTAAGCCAGGCTTCAGGTTTCCTTGCAGTTTCCTTTTTGTCTTTAGTCTAAACAATAGTCCATTGAGGGTCTGTTATAAGAGTATGGTGTTCCGAAGTTGTGGATACATGATATATGGTTAGGCTTTTTTTTTTTTTTTTAAAGATTTATTTATTCGTACAGAATTGGGGTACAGGACAGAGATGCGGAGGGTGAGAGGATTCACCAGAGACAAAGCGGGAAGCAGAACAGGCAGATCGACGAAGTACACTGCTCAGGGGAGCAGCGGGCGGTCAGGAGAGGTCTGCCTCGCCATGTGGTCGCCTCCGGGGCAGGCGGGAATCGAACTCATTCGGAAGTGGCTTTAGTCTCTTAGTGCAGTGCTTTAATCCGCTGCGCCACCAGGGAGGGCCTAGGCTTTTTTTTTTTTAATTGGCTTTAGATTTTGTGGTATAAAAAAAGGTATATTTAGAGGTTTCATTCTCTTCTCCACTTTAGGAGATACTAACCCTTTCTACTCCTATAGGGTAGCAATCAATATTAAGTTTCTAATTTTGATTTTTATATTTCATTTTGCAAAAATAAAGCTGGATATTACTTCTTTCTTGTACAAAAGTTAATATAATTTTCTGGCATCTTTTTTTATGTAAAAATATGTTTGGAAAATCATCCTATATATCTGCTCATAAAGTTTTCTCATTCTTCTGTACATGTTTCGGTTGAATTGTGATCCCTGTTTTATTTGGGTTTAAACTTAACATGTTGTTTTTGCTAGTTGCATCTTTCCTATGTTGCATATTTTAAATCAATTTTTGTAATTCCACTTTCATCTAATTTGGGCACTCTATGTTCTTTTTTTTCTACTCCTTCCAGATTTTATACTAAAAATTACAACATATGTCAATGTCTAAGTTTAATCGGCAGTGTTACCCTTCTTCTGGAAAATACAGTAGTCTTGCTATATTTATGTCACAAAGCCTAGCCTATGCTTTTGATTTTTACATAGATGAATTCACAAATCCTTCTTGTGACTTGAATTTCCACATTGGATCCTTTTGCCTCTATCTGAATGGCAGTGTTAGATTTTGCTTTATTTGGGTAACAAATTACATCTTTTTTTTCCTGAAAATACCTTTATATATATATATGTGTATGTGTATATATATTTTTCCCAAGGTTAATATATATACATAATATATAAAAAATATATAACACATATATAATATATATAACATATATATGAAATA
>NW_004567114.1:48718697-48730774 GCF_000260355.1 Condylura cristata
TATATATATATGTGTATGTGTATATATATTTTTCCCAAGGTTAATATATATACATAATATATAAAAAATATATAACACATATATAATATATATAAAATATATAATACATATATATTATATATATATTAACCTTGGGGAATTTTTCCACTGAAACAGAATTTTAGGTTGATAATGGGCTCCAAGATTCTGAAAGGCCATTCTACTGTTTTCTGTCTTGTTGCTATCTGACACTCCTTTGAAGAGAATCTGCTGGTTTTGCTTAAGCTTCATTTAAGAATATCTCTCTTATCTTTGGTGTTTGGTAGTTTTACTATGATGTGTCCAGGTCTGAATTTATTTTATTCTGACTGGAATTCTTTAAGCATCATGAATCTGGATTGATTATGGAAAATTCCCAGTAGCTACCTCCTGAAACATGTTTTCTCTCCACTCTCCTTTTCTTTGGGGACCTCAATTGAAAATTTTTCTTCTTAGCTCGTAGCACTTGACATTTTGTTAGCTCTTTTGTATTTTCTGTTTCTTTCTTTGAACTACATTCTGAATAACTCCTTTTAATTATTAGCCCTATTCATTAATGTGCCTGTTCTGTTATTAATGAATATAATTTGGATAATCACATTTTTTAATTGTAGAAGAATTATTTGGTTCTATTCCTCTTTTATAAGATCTCTTTGTAAAAACCTCCCATTTCCTGAAGGTCTTCAAAAATATCATATATTTCCTTAAGTATAAGAGCTGGGTTCTTCTAGTCAGTTTGGATGTTTTGTGGGTCTGTGTGTGTACGTGTACACATACGTGTGTTGATGCAGGCCTATGTGTGTACTTGATTCTGCTTTTTCTCCCTCATGGCATCTTGTTCTTAGAATGCCTCCTCATTACTGACTTCAGACTATTCCTCTTGGAGCTATTTCCAGGAACAAGTGGAAAAAGAGACCAAACCTACAGTCTTCAGAGAGTGTTTGATTTTGCTTCTGCTTGGCACCTGAAGACAATTTGGGTCTAAGACCATGCCAGTCACAGTTTAAAACTTGAGTTCTGGGTCTGACTAGGATGTTGGAGCTCACAGGAGGTCTAGACTCATCTAGTTCATCTCTACCTTTGGGGCCCTGGCCTATTGAGGGATGAGTCTCTAGATAACCACCTTATACTTTTCAGCTTTGGTATGTCTCCCTTTTGAATGACAGTCATTCACGTTCAGGGTTAAATTAAATGGGAGACACATATACCCTCAGCACAAAGTAGGTTCTGTGCTCATTTATCTTCAGAGTTCCTTTTGTCCTGGTTATTTTAAACTATATTATTTCTTCTTTAAGGTAAAGTTGTATTTGTTTTGCTTTTACTTTTTAACACTTGGCCCAGAGATTTTATTTTTGTTTTGTTTTAAAGTGAGCTTGTCTAAATTCAAACCCATTCTTACAGAGAACCCTAAAGTCTTAGTTTCCTCTGACAATTTTGTTTTGACTGTTTTCTGACTTTTGGAGGGTTGATAGTTTTTAATTTTTGGTCTGCTTATAGCATTTAAAATTTTCTTCTAGTGCTATATATTTATAGAACACATATAAAATGAGAGGATGAAGTAATTTTGAGCTAGACATCAGAATCAGTGCTTGATAATTCTTTACAACTTCCCAAGGAGATGGTAAGAATTGGTGGTGGCTATTGTTTTTTTCCCCCATTTTATGTAAGAGGAAATGAGGTTAAGTAACATTATTAAGGTCATAAAACTAGTGGTTGTTCAAGTCATAGCCTCAAGCCAGGGTCTGAAAACCACAGTTTGGGCTCTTAACCACTTGATCCTATAAGTCCCCCTTTATAGCAATTTAGAAAGTTGCTGTAATGAAACTCATTAGAAGTGTAATCACTTAGAACTAATTTTTGACTCGGTCTGCACAGAAGCTGTAATAACTACCACGTGGCTTGTCAAAGCCATGATTCCCACCAGTCCTTCGCTGGTGTCTGTGTGCCCATGGGGCTGCACCTCTCGCCTTAACACCATCAACATAGACACGGGCAGATCCTTAGCCCCGCTGTACCATCGCTGTTATTTTCTCCTCTTCCCCTCCCTGGACAATTGGTACAGAAGGAGGCAATATACCCATTGACTAAATGCCAGTATGTTGCAATCCTGTGTTAACTATTTGTTTTCAAAATGAGAAGCCATTCATGTTCTCTATTTTTCTCTTTACTACTTTGTCAGTTCTCAGGGGGTTTTATAGGAAGTTAGAATCGTGGTTACTGATGTGAGCTTTAGAACTGAGCTGCCTGGTGTACATTCTGACTCTGCCACCACTTTGTATATGACGTTGGGCAAACTATTTGATCTATAGTTGTCTCAGTTTCCTCACCTGAAAAATGGAGATAGCATTAGAACATAACAGCATAGTGCTATTATGAGGGTGAAATGTCAAGTAGTTCAGACAGTGATGGGTGTTGGACACAGATAAAAATTGAATGCTTATTGCTACTAATGTTAATAGTTAATTGGGGTGGGGTTTTTTTTGACCCAAGATTTTTTTTTTGTTAAAATTTTCAAATGGTTAGGATAGTCATAACTCACTGTTTTCTGCTTATTTCCAGTCTTAGTGCATATTATAATTCTTAAAATGATTTAGTAATCTAATACCTAAATTTTGTTCCAGAAGCACTTAAATATCTATTTTCTAATGAATACAGTTATTCATATAGATACACATCTCTTTAAGTTATCTGTGTTAATGTTAATTTTCTATGATTTTTAGTCTGCTAGATCTGAAAGTTAGGTATTCTTCACAATATTGCTAGATATGTATGTGTTGGCTTTATTAAAAATATTGTCTTGTCATTTATGGATTACTCTTATCTCTAGCTTAGAGAAAAAAATTATTCAGATATGCTTCCCCCTCTCCCCGCCCCTGCCACTTGTTACTGATTTTTAGAATCTTTGAGAGAGAAGTGTAGTTTAAGATTAGGCAGATCTTTCTAGAAGCTGGGTAGCCATGAATGGAGCTGTGCTCTCTGTCACTGCATCAACACCATGAGAAATGGGACCATCATGTTGGATGCTGGAGTGAGAAATGGGTGGGAACTAATGTGACTCAGCTTGCTCTCACTTTTAAGCCATAGTACTTCACTGAGTTGGAATAATTCAGTAACTTTATCTTCTTCCTGGCAGCATGAGGAGGAAACCATAAGAACCGGCCAGAAATAAGATTCTTCCTGAAGAGACATGAAAAAGTAAGTACACCTTCCCGAACCATATTGGTCAAGGACAGCACACTTCCCATGAGAAGCGCTTCCGAGGTTGTTACTCAAGGCCCTAAGAGATGACACTGCAGGCACAGAGCCTGCTTATTCTCAGGTTTCCATGAAAATTTCCCCTCTCCACACCACTACTGAAGTTGCTAGGCAGCCAGGAGATGAAAGTGTGAGAGGATGTGACCGTTTTCTTGCAACTCTTTGTCTGTTTCTACCTACACAGAGCAAAGTAGCTTTCCTGTGGGGATTTATCTTCAAAAGCAAAGCATTCTTGTCTTTGCTTTTCTGCCTACATTATTAGTAGAAATAGAAAGGCTGGGTTTTCTAAGGCTGCAGAATCAAGGGAGCACAACCTCCGTGTTTAACTGCCTGTGCTGAGCCTCCTGCCTTGAATGCCTTCCCCCTCAATTGAAGGACTTTCAAGGTTGTGCAGCTCTGGGCTTGGTACTCTAACTGATGGAGAGAGTTGATTTGCTGCCAGACTTTGTCTTGCACAGCTCTGAACTTTTATTCCCACAAGGGCATGGTTTTTCATCTAAGAGTGATGCCCTTGGTTTGCCATCAGCTGGATTGGTTGTTTTGAACCGTTGGTCCAATAGTGGCACTGGGTTGGTTCTGTCCTACCTCTGATCTAGCAACTGGACTGTGCCTGAAAGAAACTGGTTTAAGAGGAAACGGCTGGACTCTGTCCTTTCACCCGCACAAATCTTATCTGTTCCAGACAAAATTAAACTAGGGGTAGGGGGAAATGAAATATTACTTCTGTTTTATTCTTCATCTTTGTTTTCCAAAACACTGTGCTGTGAATTGCAAGGAAAATGTGCTTTTGTGATGACTGTGAGCATGGTTTATTGTTTGGTTTTATATATCTCTTTGGGGAGACAAGTTACCTAAGTGAATAGCCTTTATAAAGTAGTTGCCTAACAGCAGTTGCACAAGTGTGTGTGATCAACATTCTCATTTCACTTCTGATCACTATGATTCTGACACCAGTGTTGGTATGATTATGTGCATTTTTTAAAAACACATAGCAATTCCCCAGTTCCAGCTCTTGGAATTTAATTTCACTCTGACGTTCTCTTCTTGGACAGTACATCCTACCCCACATGCCTTCAAGGGCTCTGCCACATGCCCAACACAATTCAGACGCTGTTGTTGCCTGTGCTATCACAGGTTAGATAGTTTAACCTGCTGTCATAGGTTCCAGCAACTCCCTCCTCGGGTTTTGCTATTTGATCAGAGTGGCCCAGAGAACTCAGACACTTCACTTACTATGTTACCAGTTAGTTGTAGAAGGATATATTTCAGCAAGAGTCAGTTGGAAGAGATAGGTAAAGACAAGGTAAGTGGGAAAGGCACAGAACACCCATGTTCTTTTTGAGGGGGCGTCTCCTGTATCTCCAGGCATCCAACAGCCTAGAACCTCTCCGAATGCCATTCCTTGGCTTTATGTGGACGTTTTATTACATAGGCATGATTGAAATTATTGCCTATTAGTGATTAAACTCAACCTCCAGCATTTTGTTTTCCCTTAGATCACTGGGCTGATTCCATATGCAACCAATTCCCATCCTCAGATGCTTCCCCACAGTCATTTCATAAATAAAATCCAAAGCTCATATCCCAGGAAATACCTAGGGTTTTAGGTAAGGAATGAGACGAAGCCCAAGTAAAAATATCTTACTATAAATCACAGCATCACAGTGATCAAATCTGAAGTGTTGTTGCTATTTAGCAAAGTGCTGTCATCCTGTGAGCAAATCAGTAACTGGTAAATAGTCAGTTCCACAGGCTTCTCTCATAGGGTTTGCTTGACATTTTAGTTTTAAGGGCATGATTTGGGATACCTTTCCCAGGTAACTGAGGCCTAAGAATAAGTGCTGTCATCATTTACCTCTGAAACTGTTCCTTTTCTGTATTCCATGATTTACTTCTTTTTCATAAACGATTTCTCATTGGGTTTTAAATACCTGTTGACAGTATATAATTACTTCTTACAGGCACAACAATCTTTTGATTGCTTTGAACAACTGTCTTAAACATCTTAAGTATGTAATATAACTGTCAAAGGTGTTGGGTGCAAGTGTCACCCAAATAATAATATTTGAGGTCCAGTCTCCAAATAATAGATGATCAAATAAAGAGACTCCATTATCACTACAATTGCTTCTGTTACCCCATATGGAATGAAAGAGCTTACTCTCGGGTCAATGACTTGGGGAACTTGTCCAGGCTGTTGATAATTGCTCAACCAGGATCATTTAATGCATAAGCAGTGTGCCTTTGTACCACTATAAACATAAAGGGATATGGAGGGAAAAATTTCCCCTGAAATAATATCTAGTCCAGTTGACTAAGTAGCATATACCCACATGATGTACTCAGTGAGTGGGATGGTGGTATGCAAATCAATATTATCAGGTACCACACATAAACTCTTGATCAATTTTCTTTATGTCACACATTTTCATAAAGAACAAATTGGAAAGAAAGAATGGGTCTCCTCTGGACTGTTCAACACAGTATAGCTCCCATGTGATTTCAGCTGTGAATCAAGGAACATTGCCTTAGATTTGAAAACTTGGGAAGAGCAGCCAGGGCTCACAGACCCTCAGGTTAGCAGCAGGTGAAGGGTGGTCAGGAGCCTGAGGTGTTCGTGTTGTCTCTGTTGACTCCACAGGATGATGGGAACTGTGGACATTTGAGTGAATCTGATTTACTGAGTCTTCCTTTTCATTCCTGTGGCCACCTTGAAAAATGTAGGTCCTCACCACTTCACATATAGGTTCTTATCTCTAAGAGACTCCACAGGTCTGTCCCTTTTTCATGACTCAGTCAAGCCTGACTCATTACCAAATTAATCTCCTAAAATTGTTGCTTTTGTAATTTTACTAGAAACCGGGAAAAGGAGATACATGTACTTGTGGGTCTTCAGGAGAGTCATGGAATGCTAAATTATCTCTCCACTATCTCCTTAAAGACACAGAAGAGAATGTGACTTTCATAATAGTTCTGGCATGTTTGTCAAGTCCAACCCCATCTTTGACATTTTTTTTTAGGCTTATCAAAAATATGTAATATGAGATAACCATGAACTAAAGCTGTTTAATACTTCTTAACTAAGGTAAACCTAAAGTTAGCAGAATTAATAGCAAAAATTCTCTCTGTTCACAGATTTTCAAATGTGAGTCATATCAGTATCACAGGCATCCTAGTCTGACTACCCTACAAGCAGACCTTGAGACAGGATTCAGGTGCATATATTTTATTAAAGATGCATTCTGGGGTAAAGTCTGTGGAACAGCAAGGATGTGAGAAAAGGAAGGGAAATGGGCAAAGCAAGTAATGTCAGTTCAGGTGAATTATAGCTTACTTGTGAGAGAAATGGTATGGAGCATAAATTACATTGTCCCTTTCCCCCTATATCCTATTGCTTGGCGTCGTTGATAGGCATGTAAAGTGAGGACTGGGCTGTCTGGGCACGCTATTTCCCTTGACCAACAGTAGGCTTTCTCAGAAGGGTAGATTCTGCCACTGTAAATCAACACATAGAGCTGAGTGACTCATCCACAATTCAATAAAGGTTTGGGTAGGACGCTAATATCAACTTTATTCAGCTTCACTGCTTCTCACATTAAGTTCATTAAAATTTTGACTAGTATTTTCATGGTCAGTTTTCAGAAGAACATATAAGGGAAGTGCCAGGGGCGAGGGGTAGTATGAGGTCACACAATTAATGTCCATTTTCTCCTTTACCACTATTCTAGATTCATCATCTCACTCTCAGATACCATTTCTACTTTTTTGATGGATTGATTAAAATTCTCGTTCCTGAGAGATTTGAACCCAAGAATCAAGCTCCTATTTTTCTTTTGGTCAACTCATCATAGATTGTTCTGAACCATGGAATCTGGGTAACCATGGCAGGTGCTATGAGAATCTGTGCCACCTGTTTCTGCAACTTATTTGGGACCTGCTTGAACCTGTTGCCAGAGGTGCATTTCAAGCTCCCAGTCTGAGCTGCTTCTGAGCCAATGCGGGATACGATGGCATTTCTGGCTCAGTCACTTGAAATCCCAGGATAAGGCACTTTCTCTGTACATGCCAAGGGATATTTCTGGAATGGGGCAGAAATATGCACCTAAGTATGAGGAGCCCTGGACCTGTGCTCTGGCTCTCCTCTTGGAGCTCACCTGAGATTCATCAGGTGAATCCTTTCCTCCCACGGAATCTGCCAAATAATATGGCCAAGGTGTCAGGATTGCTTGTACTATAGTCTGAACTGCCAGACTATAGGAACTGCCTTTCTTACTTTGGACCCCATTAGGAAAAATCATTTGATAGAGTCAGAAGTATTCCCAGGTGTGCATGATACTGCCATAAAACCCAAAGTGCAGATCAAGGCTTTTCTTTAGTGGTGAAGGTTCCAGAAGTAATTGCTTTGGAGGTGATGTATTGGAATGCTACAGAACATTGGACCCCAAAACTTTGAAGATGGTAGCACTCTCAATCTTCATAGAGGTTATTTCCCACCCTGAGGAGTCCATATATTTTACAAAGACATCAAGAATACTTGCACTTCTAACTTATCAGATCTGATTAACATGATGCCATCAATAGAGTGGATCGATGTGATGTTCTGCAGAATGTGTAAATGTTGTGGGTTGCTTTGGGACTGTGATGTGACAGCCGGAGAATGAATGCTCTGTGACAAGATCATGAATGTGTGTTGTTGTTCATCACATGGGAATGCAGCCTGCTTTGATCTTCCCTCCTGAACTGCATGGGAAAGAATGCATTAGCCAGATCAATAGCTGTGGATCACTTTGGATAGCCTGTGATAATATTCTCTAGTAAAGCTTATCACATCTGGCACAATATCTGCAGTTGGGGTTACTACCTGATTGAGTTTATGGTAGTCCACTGCTATCTACAATGATTCATCAGATTTTTATAAAGGCCAAACAGGTGAATTGGATGAGGTTGGAAATGGGGTAATGGACCTTCATCGCTGCATCATCAGTACAAGAATGACACTGGTACTCCTCCTGGGAAGCAATGTTAGTTGTTATTGTTTCGATCAAAGTTTGGGGGGAGTTTCAGGAGTTCCCATTTGACCTTTTCTACTAAATATCTTTTACACCATTATTTGAGGAACCGGTGTTCAATAAGAGTTTTAGTATGTTCATCCCTCTACATGTGTAGGAACTGGAAAAAAAAAAAAGACACTCAATACATCCCATGGACCCAGTGGATGCATGGTGAGAAAATGGAATTGTGCCAGAAAGCTGTGCTCTCTTGACAGGTGGGTTCACCTTGAACCCCTGCACACAGCAGCCTTTATAAAGATACCCGTCTTTTACTTTCCCACTCTATGGCTTTCTAAGTAAGTGACCTGAAACTCCTTTTCAGGAAGGACGCTGAGACCCACCACCACATGTGTTTGCCACAACCTTTTTCTTGTGGATGATTGACTGAAGGACACACCGATGCATTTCTCAGCCATTTAAAACTAACTTGCAGCCTGACTTCTCCTTTATTTCTAAAGAGTTTGATATGTATTTTCTTTTTCTTTTTTAATTTATTTATTTATGCATACAGAACTAGGGTACAGGTCAGAGGTGCAGGGGCAGTGAGAGGATTCACCAGAGACAGAGTGGGGAGCAGAATAGGCAGATCGACAAAGTACACTGTTGAGGGGAGCAGCGGGCGGGCCAGGTTTGCCGTGCCATGTAGGTCACCTCCAGGTTGGGGATTGAACTCATGCGGAAGTGGCTTTAGCTTCTTAGTGCTGTGCTTTAACTTGCTGTGCCACCAGGGAGGGCCCAATATGTATTTTCTAAAGGAATGATCTTACATAGCCAGAGCACAATAATCAAAATCAGGAAATTAACAATGACACAACACTACCTAAACTACAGAACTTATTGACATTTACCCGTTGTCCCAAATGATAATCTTTATTGTGAAAGAATATCCAAAGTCAAGCATCACTCAGTCACTATATCTCTTTGGCCTCTTTAAATCAACAATAGTTCCAGATTTTGTCTTTGTATTTCATGAAACTAAAATTTTGGGTGAGTACAGACCAATAGTTGTGGAGAGTATGCCACCTTTGGCTTTGTCTGTCTCCTGTTCAGATCCAATAATGTAATTTTGGCATAAGGTGTTGCACCCTCCAAATGGAGACATGCCATAGAGGAATCACTTCATTGGTGATATTAAGTCTGCCAGTTTGGCTGAAGTGGTACCTGCCAGGTTACTATTGTTCTTGTTGCAATTTTATACTTTGTGATTAACAAGGAGTGATATTTGAGACTCAGTGGTATGTCCTATTTGTTAACACACTTTCACTCATGATTTCAGCAGTCATTGATGATTCTTACCTGAATCAAGTTTCTTGTTAAATGGTAGCTTCTCATTTTATTTATTTGTTGACTCTATACTGCAAGAAAACCATTTTCCTTTTCCCTTATTTATGTCATTGTAGCCTCCCCATGGGTTTTTACTTTAATATGCTATAACCACTACAGTTATTATTTTGACACACAAATTGTCCTTGATAATGTTTCTTTCAATTCATGGATTCTACATCTGATAGTTGACTTGGAAAATGAAATTAGGCAAAATATCATGGCTGTCCAATGGGACAACTCTCTGCACATACATCCTCAGTCTCAGTCTCTAAGTAATGCCCCTTGGCTATTTCTCTATTTTGCTGCTGTGGGTGACACAGACCTATAGGTTTGTATCACTGACTATCATCTGGATTTAGCTCCATCAGGTAATTGTGACCAACTACTTTCTGGCAATGAAGTGCTACTCCCAGATCTCTGCTATTTGGGGTTTTGTGATCCTTTCCCCTTAAGTGACAGTGTATAGAAGACAGTAATTACTAAGCTGCTAAATGATACCAGCGACTCCCTCCCCAAGCATACTCACATTTTCTGGTAACCAGAATAATCTCTGGGTTACAGGAAAATGCAGTGGGTTTTCTAGTATAATGGATTATAATAAATTCGTTACAGCATACCCATTTCTCTGAGCCTTTAATCGATCCTCTACGGTTTGCACCAGCAGTTCTGGTGTCTCTTTATTTAATATGGCCATTACATTTTCCAGTCTTCTAAGAACCATTCTACCTCTGGATTAGGAGAAGCCTGTGTAGTCAAACCAGAGTGTTAAACTTTGTGTCATGGCAGAGTACCCCCATCTTGATAAGCCATCCCTAATCCAGTTTTATACTTCACTCCCCTTGACTCAGTCCCCTCAAGATTTTTGTCCAGGCAAATCCTCTTTTCCTGTTGGTATAGCTTTGCTATTCCCACAGTTCTTTCTGTGTATCATGGCACCTGTTGATATGCTGAAATTTGAGCCTAGTTCTTGGTAAGGGGGTTAGGGGGTGGGAACAGATCCAGGGGGTGGTGGTGAACAAGTTGAAGACTCTGCATTTTCTTCATAGAAAGGGTGATTGCTCTGCTCTAACAGAAGAAATAACTCCAAAAACTCAGAAATTATGGGGTTCAAGATTTCAAGTTTATCTACCCATTACCATCACCATTTCAAATCTCAGGGTTCTCTTTCTCTATCAAAGTCCTGACTTCGGTGTAGAAGAGTGGTGAGGACTGAGAATTCCTCATGCTGAGCATGAGGATTGGGAAACCACACACACACAAAAATGTAACAGTGATGGAAAGTGAAGTCCATTGTCTGCTACAGTTTAATTTCAGATCTTTCATAAGATTTCAGGTCAGGGCTTTGCTCTGAGATTAACTTCATCCACAGAATGCTGGAAGATATTGGCATAAAGGCCCAGGGTGGGCACCCTCCTCAGACTGGAAGCTGGCTCCACTCCCCCTTCTAGTGATCCTCCCAGCTCACGAGGGCTCCCTGGCCACGCCTGACTCCTTGGGGTTTGGCTGCTTGGCAGGCTCATTGCCCTGTCAATCTTCCCTTCAGTCTTCTTTCTCTCCAGCATTGTGCTGCCTTCCCCTGTCCACCAGTCTTCTGATATCTAACTTATTATTTATTTAATTTTTCATAAAAGAATTGGGGTGTAGGCCGAAGGTGCAAGCAGTGAGAAGGTTCTCCACAGAGTAGGGAGTAGAACAGGCAGATCTACTGAAGTACACTGCTGAGGGGAGCAGCAGGTGGGTCAGCTCCCTGGCTGGGGATGGAACTTAGTTGCAGTGGCTGGTGATAGTTTGATAGCACGGAGACTTTAATTTCTGCAGTGTAACTTCTTAAGGGCCGAAAAACATGGATCTTTCTGTGCCTTTGCAGCTATCACTGCCAGCTGGGGAATTCCCTTCTATGGGATTGAGTTCTGTGGCTGGGCATTTTATCTTCAACATGACAGGCTTGAACAGAACTGTCTTCTCTCACCTAACCAGACACTAGCTGCTGAGTTTACCCTAAGAGTTTTTATTATTTTTAAAAAAGATTTATTCATACAGAACTGGGGTACAGGTCAGAGGTGCTGGGGCAAGGGGTGAGAGGATTCACCAGAAACAGAGTAGGGAACAGAACAGGCAGATTGATGAAGTACACAGCTGAGGGGAGCAGCAGGCAGGTCAGGAGAGGTCTGCCACACCATGTGGGTCACCTCCCTGGCTGGGGATCGAACTCATGCTGCAGTGACTGGATAGCTTCATGGTGCTGTGCTTTAAACTGTTTCGCCACCAAGGGGTCCCCCTAAGAGTTTTACAATCAGGTATTTAACACTATAACTATTGAATGAGTTATATGGATACAGATTTTAGTCAGCTGGTTCCTTATGCCCTTTGCCATATATACTTAAAACAGGTGAAATACTTTTTGACTTTTTTTTTTAAAGATTTATT